>NC_025691.1:19792846-19856735 GCF_000633955.1 Camelina sativa
TTCAGCGTATAGTCTTGGGGGGTAATCCCTTGCTTGTTCTTCAGAAATAATCACCATCGACATCTGATAAATAATATAATTCAGCAGTAAAGCATAAAATAAATCAGCCATAACAGAAAACAAACTCATACACAAAGTATAGCATAACTCAGCCACAAATACATAACTCAGATCCAAAGCACAAAATAACTCAGTCACCAATACAAAACTCAGCCGTAACTCAGCCGCAAAATAAAACAAATCAGCCATCGAATTGAATATATCTAACAAATCAGTCGTAAACCCTATAAGTAAATCAGCCATCGAATCGAATAGATCAAACAAATCAGCCGTCATTAACGACGGCGAGAATCAGTCATAAATCATCGATAAAAACCCACATTCAGCCGGAAAACTCGAAAGTAAACACTCGACACATACCAGAACGTTTAAACGAAGACGAACACGACGACGAAGATAGAGAGAGTAACGACGAAGAGAGAGAGTGCGAAGACGAAGAGAAAGAGAGAGCGAGCAAAGACGGCGAGAGATTGACGGCAAGAGAGTGGACATAGAGCGAGTATCGCCGACGACAAGAGACGACGAGAGAGAGTTTTTTTTTTAATTTCGCGGTTTGTAAACAGTGAAAACTATTCACTTTCCCTCTTTTTGATATAAACAAGAAAAACAATTGTTGATCTAAAAAAACTGCTTAGTGATGTGTTAAATCATATCTGATGTATATTTTAATTTGCTGATGTGTATTTTTTTTTTTTTTTTTTTACTCAAAATCAAAAAACTAAACTCAAGGGATAAATTATAATTACACCCAGTACACTAAACATTGAAGTAATTTTTTGGATTTAATAACATATAAGTAATAAACCAACTTTTGGATAACATTTGAGTAAATCTTTCAAAAAAAATATCAGACTGTTTTAGGATACCGAAACAAAAAAAAAAACGAAAAGGTACACAAACAGAAAAGGAAATATACCAATTTATGATATTGGTAATTGTTACAAACCTCTGAACCCTTTCATCTTCCATCGTTTCATTCAATCTTCAGAGTTCCGAGGTATCAGGTATGGTTCTGATCTTTGTTTATTTTCACCGATTTGATTTGAAAACTTAAATTTAGGTGTTTGAATCCGATCCGTCAATTGTCAAAATGACATAAACCGTGTTCTTTATTTTTTTTCTCGTTAGCCTTGTTGCTTACACTTCCTTCATGTTTCTCCTAAAAACCCCAATTTCAGTTCTATATATCCTATAGCTCGAATAAATCCGTAACTCTGTGTGTGTATGTTGCAGAATCATGGCTACAACAAGACTTAACGCCTCTCTTTGCCACTTCCCATCAAGCACAAGACTTTATAGCGAGAGCTATCTCGGTCTGAGACCGACCGTGAGGATTAGTTATGCCCGAAACCTAACCGCTCCACGTGGCTATCTTGCTGTAAAAGCAAACGGAGATCTAGCTTCCGTGGTGTCTGCCGCGGCTGCTGTAAAGGAGATGGTAAGAAGAGAGAAGTATCCAGAAGAATCAATTGGTTTCGTGGGCGAGATGAGACACGTGGCGATGAGACTGCACACTAGAGATCAGGCGAAGGAAGGAGAAAAAGAATCTAAATCTCCAGAGGTAGGTCCTGTGGCGAAATGGGAGCCGACTGTGGAAGGATACTTACAGTTTCTTGTGGATAGTAAATTGGTTTACGACACTCTTGAAGGGATCATTGACGAATCCGATTTCCCAACTTGTGAGTTTCTTTCTCATTTCTTATGAATTTTGAGTAGTATCATGTTGTTTCATTTAAAGAGTTTGACGTGGTTTGGAAAAGATAGGTCTTGTCTTTATAATGTTTTTCATGTGTAACATTTTGTCCAAAATCTCTGTTTTTGTTTACGAGTAGATGTTGTGTTCAAGAACACGGGACTGGAAAGAGCTGAGAAACTTGGGAAGGATTTGGAGTGGTTCAAGGAACAAGGTTATGAGATTCCAGAGGCAATGGCTCCTGGTAGAACATATTCTGAGTATTTAAAAGTTTTAGCAGAGAGGGATCCTGAAGCATTCATATGTCACTTTTACAACATTTACTTTGCTCATAGTGCCGGTGGCCAAATGATTGGTACAAAGGTAAAGAAGAAGAAAAACTTTCTGCACTTCACTTGGAAGTTGTAACTAGTTTTTGAAACTTTACAAGTTGTAATTTGCAGGTATCGAAGAAGATACTCGATGGTAAAGAACTTGAGTTCTATAAATGGGAAGGCCAACTATCTCAGTTGTTGCAAGATGTGAGGCAAAAACTGAACAGCGTTGCAGAGGTATTGAACATATATATATATATAACACTATCTTGAGCAAGAAATATTTAAAAGTTAGGTGCATTCTAATGGCTAATGTGATATTTGAATGTGCAGTGGTGGACAAGAGACGAGAAGAGGCATTGTTTGGAAGAGACTGAGAAATCGTTCAAGTTCTCTGGTGAGATTCTTCGTCTCATATTGTCCTGATTTGTTTCACAAACTCTTCAAATATTCAATAAAGCATTTTGCTAGTTTGTGGAGTTTATAAAATCAAGAGGACAAAAGTTTGGTTTTGGTGGAACTGACTCACTCAGTACAATTCGGAATTTTTTTTAATGTACTTTGTCCCTATGAAATACACTAGAGAACAAACAATGTAACTAGCTATTGCAAAAAATTCTAAAATATAAAATTATGTATGTGAATTATTTTATTTTTGTTGGGAAATTGATACGAACACTCGTTATTACACACACAAATACACACATAGTTATTGCACACACTTAACATCTTCATAGAATATTTATTGTACACTCAAGCAAGTATTCAAAGTTGAAGTTTTACCGTGTTTGGAGAGGAAACAAGGGTTCAACATCTGACCACGACGAAGACGACCCAGTAACAACATTGTATTGAGAAGCTGGAGTGGTAACTACAACATTGTTCCTTGATTCTACACTTATGATATCTTCCACAACTCCTTTGTTTTCTTCTTCTTCCTCTTCCTCGTTCTCGCTAATATGCTCTTGCGGTTGCATATCTCCGGAAGACATACGAATATTATCAAGCTCCATTGACACTTCTCTCATGCTTGGCCGTTTCCTCCCTTTCAGATTGAGACACTTCCTCGCAACTTTTGCCGCTGCAGTCACTTGATTTAACTCGCAACCATCTCTTATTCGAGCATCGATGATGTCGAAGAGTTTGTTTTCTTTCATTGCACAAATAAAATAAGTTGCCAATGTCCTGTTTTCTTGTGACCGCAAAAAAGATATGGACTTTTCTCCGGTTATCAACTCGGCTAGCACAACCCCAAAACTGTAGACATCACTTTTGTCTGTGAATTGGCTAGATTGAAAGTACTCTGGATCCATATATCCCACAGTACCTGAAACTACCGTTGTCAAGTGGGTATGATCCACTGTTACCGATCTTGAAGTTCCAAAATCAGATACCTTGGCTCGATATTTCTCATCCAACATTATGTTTGTAGACTTGACGTCTCTGTGATAAACCGGAGATGATGCAGACGAGTGCAAGTATGAGAGAGCACTTGCGATATCTATAGCCATGCGGAGACGCACTTTCCAAGTAGCCATCGTGTTGTCATCAAACTCATCATGAAGATGTTCGAAAAGGTTACCATTAGGAACAAATTCGTAGACGAGAACTGGAACATGTGTCTCAAGGCAACATCCCAAGAGTTTCACGATGTTCCTATGGTTGATCTGTGAAAGAATGACAACCTCATTGATGAACTCTTCGAGCTTGTCTTCGTCCACGACTTTGGATTTTTTTACCGCTACAATTCTTCCATCGGCAAGCATTCCTTTGTACACGGTACCTTGACCACCCTGACCAAGTATTCTATTTGAACTGAAGTTTTCAGTAGCTTTCTCCAACTCCCTCGAACTGAACACTTTTGTTGTCTCGACGGTGCCTTGTGTCGAAGTCAGCTGTTGTTGCAACAATAGACCCCCATTACGCTTGAAGAACTTCTTCTTTTGGTATAACTTCCTTTGCTTTTTAATAAATTTGTATAGCAAGTATATTCCACCAACAAAGAGCAGTGAGCCAATACTAGCACCAAGCCCTGGAAACTCAATAAAGAAAGCAAAAACGTTTTTTTTAATAGTTTATTTACTTCTTGGGTAAAATATGGGAATATATATAAAGTTAATCATCATTGTTGACAAGAAAATGTTGGTCATCACCATATAAGAGCTTTAAATGAACAAATTTGGGATACAAAATTCCCACTGACTTACCTATAGCAAGTGGCCGATGATTTGTGTACACACAGTCATAGCTTCCCCGCAAATTTACACATTTGCTGTCGCTACAGTGACTCGGAGTTCCATCAGATTTTTTTAGTTGGCATTCATTAATATCTGGTTTTCAAAATATAAGGATTGTAATTAAATGATGATTTCATAAGGTTAATTTGATCATGATCATAGAAACTTTCAATAAAACATGAACTATAACCACAATTACTAACCTTTGCATCCGTCCAAACTGTATGGGTTGCCTTCGAAACCCCTATTGCATGAGCATCTTGCATAGCTTAGATAAGCATTGTAGTCGCATACACAACTTATTTCGTGAAACCTCATATAATTAGTACTTTCACGGTCGAGTTTTATGTACTCTTTTACCTCATAGCATCCCAGAGACTTTAAAAACGAATGATTCGCAGTATGGATAAACCATCCAAGCTCAACTGTACTGTATCCTCTAGCATGAAGCATTTGCGGATCAGATTGACTAGACAAATAATGTGCCTTGTTTGTCAAGAAGGCAATTTTGCCCCCTCCCGTTGCCGTGGTGTTTTCAATGGTGACACCAACAGTTTGTTGAATCATATCAGGCATGTTTGCCTTGCAGCATTTAATACCGTTGCAACTTTTTTCATCCATAATTCTGCTTTCATTACAATACCTGTCATCGTAGCCATACTTGGTATTACATGTGACTGCTGCAAGATAATCTTTAGTATCCTTATCCGTATGGTAAGTTTTGCCGCAGCTAGATTTGCATCCCACTATGCTTGGCTCGACATTTGTCAACGATGCCTTGTTGTCGCAACCAACCGCTATCAGTGAATTTCTCTTGCTAACGTAAAAAGGGGTATCCGTCAAATTCAAAAGTGATCCAGTTAGCACTTCTTCGTTCCTTGAGCATCCCTTTAAAGTTATTGGGTTTTTTACGTGAATTGACCCATACGGAAAGGGATCGTAAACTGACCCATACGCGAACTGAGTCGGAAGAGAGATACCCACAACTTCCTTGTTGATTACGGAAAGAAAAGGGACGAGCTTTCCTGAAGTAGAGGAGGCATTACATGTAATTTCGTACCACTTCTCCAGATAACAACCCTTTCCGATTCCAAAAGGGTACGGAATCTCGATTCCTCCACAGTCGGATTGACATGAAGAAACTGTCAGATTAGCCGAATCTAGAATAACAAAAAGTAGCAAAAAGAAGAGAATCGAAAGAGAAAAACTACTAAAAGAAGAACTCATGTTTATGTTCTGCTCAAGAAAAATTTGTTCTTTCTTGAATATTTTATTTTGTAGGAGAGGTGTATCGATTAATAAGATTCCGATTGACCAAAAAAAAAAAAATTAATAAGATTCCGTTTACTTGGGCAAGTCTAAGTCTCAGGTCTTCGTCTTTCTCAATCAAGACTAGAAAAACTGTAAAAGTAGTAAGAGAGAGAGTATCTCACAACCACATATTTGCTTCTCTCTGCTCATTTACTCATTTTTTTTCCCAATTGACTCCCTAAATCAATAATGACACACTCCATCCTTTTGAATTTTCTTCCTCCACTATTTTAAGAGAGAGAGGAAAAAAAAGAGTATTGATTTTACATTGCCCGGTTTCATCAAATTAACATAGGCCCATTAAGCTCTATCAAGCCCAGTTCTAAAACCACCAAACACTTTCCCAATCCTCGAACTCGTATACTCACTCGCAGCTAAAGTGCGTGAACACCAGTCTCTATCTTCTTTGTCAATTGTCAAAATCGGCGATCATCCAAATTCCAAAGCTATCATCTTCCTCCTAAAACCCCATTTTTTTTCCTCTCAGCTTCCTTAATCCCCAACAACAACTTCTTCACATTCAAGGTTTGTACTAACAACTACTTGACTCTGTGTTTTCATTTCGAACGAAACAGCTTTAATCTTCTTCATTTTTCACATAAATCTTGCTTTGTTTAGTCAATATATGATCTTAAAGTCTGTAACTTTCAATTCAATCCTTCATTCTGAGTCACGGGTAGATCTTACAAACCTTAATTCCACAACTCAATATCACAATTCGTTGATAATATTCTCAATGCGTTCCTCTGTTTGTGTGTGTGTGTTGCAGATTCATGGCTACTACACCGATCTTTAACGCCTCGTGTAGCTTCCCTTCAACCAGAGGAATCGATTGTAAGAGCTTTATTGGTCTGAGATCAACTGTGAGTAAAGTGAGTGTTGCTTCTTCTCGAATTGCTACTAGTCAACGTCGTAACCTTGTCATAAGAGCTAGTGAATCGGGGAATGGACACGCTAAGAAGCTTGGAATGAGTGATGCTGAGTGTGAAGCCGCTGTAGCTTCTGGAAATGTTCCAGAGGCTCCTCCGGTTCCTCCTAAACCGGCTGCTCCGGCTGGTACACCTATAGTTCAGCCTCTTGTGAGTATCCTAATCACTTTACTTCATTATGAGTTTGCTCTAATTGCATTGTACAAGATGATCTTGCGGTTAGTTAAGAACATAATCTGAATCAATGTATCGGTTCTTTGATTGATTTAGCTGCAAGGTTGAAACTTTTTTAAGAGGCTTACTGTTTTTTTATCTCTTCTAATGTTTACTTATTTGCTTGCAGAATCTAAATCGACGTCCACGTCGTAACCGTGCATCCCCTGTTACGAGAGCTGCCTTTCAGGAAACTGACATCTCCCCTGCAAATTTTGTATACCCACTTTTCATCCATGAAGGTTTGTTAGTTTCTTTTGTATTCTGACTTTAAACATCTCTCATTGGGGTCTCTATTGTATTTAAGAAAATTTATGTGGTTTTTGGAGTGTGGTAGGTGAGGAAGACACGCCTATTGGAGCTATGCCTGGTTGCTATAGACTTGGCTGGAGGCATGGTCTTGTAGAAGAGGTTTTGACCCTGTGTATTTGATTTGATTCCTTTATATGTTGCCGCCATGTTACAAGAAAGTGATTTTTTTTGGTGTGATTTCTTTTACAAACAGGTTGCAAAGGCTCGAGCTGTTGGTGTGAACAGTATAGTCTTGTTCCCTAAAGTTCCTGAGGCTTTGAAGGTCTTTCACGCTTCTCTTCTCTATGTGTATATATGTTCTTGAGTTGTATCTTTAACGCTTTGTTTTGGCTTCCGTTTTGTAGAATCCAACAGGGGATGAGGCATACAATGACAATGGTTTGGTGCCTCGAACAATTCGTCTTCTCAAAGACAAATATCCTGATCTTGTAAGATCTTGTAATCTCAGTTTGTTAAATATACCAGGAGATGAAACATTGGGTCATTTGCAATTGTGACACGTGTTCTCCTCTGTTGCTAGGTTATCTACACTGATGTGGCGTTGGATCCCTACTCGTCCGATGGTCACGATGGGATCGTTAGAGAGGATGGTAAGTATTTCTACCCAACTTCCATCTGGTACATTTTAGTTGGAACTCTGATACATTTTTATCTATGTAGGTATCATCATGAATGATGAGACGGTGCACCAGTTGTGTAAGCAAGCTGTTTCCCAGGTAAATCTTTTCGATATCAGAGAGTCACAATGTCTGTTTTTTTTTTCTTATTAATGAGATATGATCTCTCCTTCTCTCTTTCCAGGCTCGAGCTGGTGCGGACGTTGTGAGTCCCAGCGACATGATGGATGGGCGAGTAGGTGCCATCCGCGCAGCTCTTGATGCTGAGGGATTCCAGAACGTGTCCATCATGTCATACACAGCAAAGTAATAATCATACATTTCTTTTTCCCCTTAATAGCTTTTCTAGAAACTGTTTGTTCTGTCTAATTGTATAAATCTTCTGCCAACAGGTATGCAAGTTCATTTTACGGTCCTTTCCGTGAAGCCCTGGACTCGAACCCACGCTTTGGAGACAAGAAGACGTAAAACCCATCAACCCTTATTGATACTGAATTTGCATTTGTTTTGCTAACCCTAGCAGTTACAAACTGACGTTGTGAACTATATAGGTATCAAATGAACCCAGCGAATTACAGAGAGGCCTTGATTGAGGCGCGAGAAGACGAGGCTGAAGGAGCAGACATTCTCCTGGTAAGTCCTTTATCATCCTTTAGCAAGACAGTTATAGAGGTTGGTAATGAATTGGAGTGTTTTTGTTACAGGTGAAGCCAGGTCTTCCATATTTGGACATCATACGACTTCTGAGGGACAAATCTCCATTACCTATTGCTGCGTACCAAGTAATTTCTTGATCACACTCTGCTTATTGAATAACAACATTCCCAGTCTTTAAGTTTTTTTGTTGATTCAAACTCTCCAATGAATTTTCAGGTTTCTGGAGAGTACTCAATGATCAAAGCAGGGGGAGTCCTGAAGATGATCGATGAGGAGAAAGTGATGATGGAATCACTGATGTGCTTACGCCGAGCTGGAGCGGACATCATCCTAACGTATTTTGCTCTTCAAGCTGCTACTTGTTTATGCGGCGAGAAGCGGTAGAGATAGCGATAGTATGTGTTTTAAACCATTGGAGTACATGTGTTTTAAACCATTTGCGACAATTCTGATTTTTGCCTTCAGTCTGATCCAAGTTATTTATGACCGTGCATATGTGATCGTGTCTTGTCTAATGTGTCTTAATTTGTTGTTGTTGCTGTCCTACATGTCTTTTTGTCTCGTGTGTTTGCGTATTAGGCCCTCTGAGCGAAAGCGCGGAATGCTGTGGCATCTGATTTTGTCAATAATTAAATAAAAACGTTAGTCATGTTTAGTTATAAAATGAAAATATGTAAAGGTTAGAAATCATGTTGTAAAAAATAAAAGCTCAACACAAATATGAGTGTGTTAAATAGTGTTTTTCAGATGTGAAGCAACAACACTATTCATAATGTCATTCGTCTTCAAAATGAAGTATACCACTGATGAGGAGGAATTGAGGATTTTTAGATAGATAATACTTATAAAAATGTGAACCAAAGACTTTAACAATAAGATGACCGTATAAACTAGAACAAATTGGTAACATATATTCGTAAGCCCTCTTGCGTAGATGATTCATCATCTAAGATGAACACCCAAATTTGGCTACAAACTTTGTTAAAAAAACATTAGCCGAAAAAATAACGTGTTCACACTGGAAGCAACAAAGGTCAAAAAGTCAAAGATAAAGGCCTGGACCGAGCACCAAAAATATCCAATGGGCCTTTATTTAGCTAAGCAGTTACGTAAGCTAAATTTAGGGTTTGTTTTTGTCGCACCTATAAATTAAACATCACAGCGTCCTCATTTGTAATTTCTAGGGTTTTTGCATCAACACCGTACGGATCCAACGCAATGGGACGAAGTAAGTCTATCTCCTCTGCTTACCCACAATCTCATTTCGAATTCGTTGCAATCGATTCGTATTTGTTAGAATTCGGAAATGGTTTGAGATTTTGATTATGTCAATCTAGGGTTTAGTGTTATTGAATCGCTGAAATGTGTAGAAGAATCTTGTCTTCTGAGTCTCTGTTCATACGAAATCTATAAGCTTTGGATTAGTTTGATGTTTTGATTATGTCAATTTAGGTTTTTTTTTTGTTGTTGTGTGTGTGAACGTTACTGATTGAACAATCCGATGTGAAAATGGTATAGGACCGGCGAGATGTTACCGTCAGATTAAGGGAAAGCCATACCCGAAATCAAGGTACTGCCGTGGAGTACCAGATCCAAAAATCAGGATTTATGATGTTGGTATGAAGAGGAAAGGAGTTGATGAGTTCCCATTCTGTGTTCATTTGGTTTCATGGGAGAAAGAGAATGTGTCAAGTGAAGCTCTTGAGGCAGCTCGTATCGCTTGTAACAAGTACATGGTTAAGTCTGCTGGTAAAGATGCGTTCCATCTCAGGATCAGGGTTCATCCTTTCCATGTTTTGAGAATCAACAAGATGCTTTCGTGTGCTGGAGCTGATAGGCTTCAGACTGGAATGAGAGGTGCTTTTGGTAAAGCTCTTGGTACTTGTGCTAGAGTTGCTATCGGACAGGTTCTTTTGTCTGTGAGGTGTAAGGATAACCATGGAGCTCATGCTCAGGAAGCTCTTCGTAGAGCTAAGTTTAAGTTCCCTGGTCGTCAAAAGATCATTGTTAGCAGGAAATGGTAAGTCACTCAGTTTCGTTGTCTATTTTGATGATGCTCAATATGAGCATATTTACTAAATTGATGATCTTGTGTTTTCAGGGGATTCACTAAATTCAACCGTGCTGAGTACACTAAGCTGAGAGCTATTAAGAGGATTGTTCCTGATGGTGTCAATGCTAAGGTTAGTCTGATTTTCACACAATTTGAGCTTAATTTATATGCTTTGAGAGCTATGTTGATTCTGAATTGGATTTTGTGTTGTTGCAGTTTCTGTCAAACCATGGGCCATTGGCTAACCGTCAACCTGGAAGTGCATTCATATCAGCCACGAGCGAATAAGAATAAAGAAGATGATGATGATTTGTGGTTGTAGTAGAAGAAGCGTTAATCTAGTTTCTCCGGTACTCTGTTTCACTTTTGATGATGTAACAGTTGTAAGACATGGATCCTCCTCGTATGATTCCATTTTGCTTGAACAATTGTTTCAATCTCTGTTTCGTTTCTTTCTTTTGCTATATCTTCAAAGAGGCCTGTCTATCCTTATTTATTTACTGCCGATTTCTCAGTCTCTATTATTTTCTCGAATTGAGTTATTTAACCTGATTAAAAGTTATCTCGAATTGAGTTGTTAAAGTGCGAAAGATGCAGCAAAATTAGGAAATTCTATATGCAACATGTAAAATCTTTTGAGATGAAACTGAAAGTATATTTCTTTTGTTTTTAAATGTTGATTTCCCAAATTTCTTAATATCTAATTGAGATTCAATGTTAACAATTTGGTATAAGTTTAATGAAAAATAAATATGACCCGTCAAAACTGGATTTATGGACTTATCCCTTGAAACGGCGTCGGTTTGACAATCGCTTCTTTCTTCTCCTCCCAAGCGCCGACTTCAATCTCTTCTTCTTTGGTTTTGCTATCAGCTTATCTCTATCGATAGGGGTACTACTACGTTTCTTATCTTCGAATTCATGTTTACTAATAGATAAAATAGAAAACCCTTGGGAATTTGTTTTTGCCATTTTCTCCATTTCACATCTTTGTTGGGCTTCTAGAGTTTTGTCACATGAGTACAGGTGCGTACGTTTTCTTCTCTTCTCCTTACTACTTCGTTTTCTTTCTTTTTTTTTTGCTTAGATTCCTATTTCTCTGGAATTGAAGATTAGATTTGGGTTCTAGGTTGTTGTTAGGTATCAGCTGTCAGTACTAGATTTATGAGACTAATTGTCATCTTTGCGCATTTTATAGTATTTGTTGATCATCTGCGAATTAGTTTTATCTTTGTTGGAGACAAGAACACTGTGTTTTTGTTTGGTTGGTTTATTTATCAATCAAACCCCAAAACCTATATCAAAGGTTTTATTTTTGTTGGAGACAAGAACACTCTCTGTTTTCGTGATCAATGTTACTTCCTAAAAACTCGATCTGAATCGTTACCCTGGCGCCTGTTTTTGATTTGTGTGGGTAGGTGGAGCATTTGGAGGAAACAGAGGATTAAGACCAATACCACCAGAAAAGGGCATTTTCCCTTTGGATCACTTACACGAATGTGATGCTGTATATTCTTCTTCTTCATCATCTTCTTCGCCTTTGGTTGTATATGTTTTTGGTTATGTTTCAGTTACTTCACCTTTTTAGCATTTTCTTGGTTGTGTTTTTGCAGGAGAAGAAAGAGTATCTTGGCTGTCTCAAGTCTTCAGCTCACAAATCTGAACAATGTAGACATCTCTCTAAGAAATATCTCCAGTGTCGAATGGCTAAGTAAGTCACCACTCACCACCACCATAGTTCTCTCTCTCTCTAGAGTTCATGTTTTCACTTTGATGGGATTGTGTGTAGAGGACATAATAACTGGTTTATTATTATAATTATATATTATTGCAGGAACTTGATGGCAAAACAGGATATGGCTGAACTTGGATTCAGTGGTGTTAAAGAATTGGATTCCTCTGAAGATAAGAATAAAGAGAGTATCCAACATTGAACTTTTAGATTCAGTGGTGAGCCTCATTTTGTAGAATTTTGGAATTGAACATTGAGATAGCATTCATTCTAAAGCCCAACTCACTCTCAAAGTATATGCTTCACCGATATTGATACCTACTTCATATTGGGTGAATCAAAGCACTATACAAAACATCAAACAGAAGCAAAGTATGAGGGAGGAAGGTGGTGTGGTGTGTGTGACTCCTCCTTACTTTGAATGATGTGCCTTTTATGCTCTTATTCTTCTGTAGACTTTTTGGGCTTAGATAATTTTAAGTTTGTTGACATTATACAGTAGTCCATTTTGATTTCTCTCATTTACGGTGAAACTTAGGAATAATGTGTATTTTTTTTTGTTTACACTATAATATAATTTGTCCTCTTAGACCAGTTTGCTTGTTAGTAGCCCTGGGCATATTACCTTGAACCCAAAACCCGAATCCGAGGGGATTCGGATCGGGTTTGGGGAGTGTGTAAAATCCGATTGGGTGTAATACATTTAAGGTTCGGATACCCAAATGCCCACCGAACTAAATGTAAAAATATGCATCGAAAGGGATTTGAACCCATAACCTTGAACATTTAAGGATGCATCTTTAACCATTTTGTCATCTTAGTTTCTCTGCTATAATGTAAAACGTTAAATATTTAAATATATACAAGTATTTTAAATTTTTTAAAAAATAAAAATTAGTTTTTTTTTGTTCATGGTTTATTTAAGTTCGGGTATACCTGAATTACCCGAATCCGACCCGATAATATAAAAAAACCCGAACGAATTTTATATGTCTAAACCCGAAAACTCGAACCCGATCGGATTTGGGAACCCGAATGCACAGGACTACTTGTTAGGTTTATTATTAATTACTAGATTTTAACTCGCATCGCGGGATTATGTATTTTTGTATATTTTATATAACTTACTAAAAAACATTATGTTGGATCAAATATATGTTTTAAACTTTTTTACAATAATATTGAGATATTTGTATTTTTATTTTCTTTATCTATTTAAAAATTATTATTTTCATTTGAAATTTAATTAATCAAAATTCTTTTATTTTGGAATTTAATCAATCAAAATTAGTTGTTGTGAAAGTAAACATCTGTTAACATGTATAATACTTTGTAGTTAGTATAAAATGATTTAAATTTTATTCACCAATTTGAAATTAGTTAGTTTTGTCTATGAGTATGATGGAGCGGATTAGTGTTGGTTTTTTAACTCTTTTCATATAAAATTAAGTTTTAAAATATTTTGTTTGTGTTTTTAGACCAACCCGCAAAAATATATAAGTGTATTAATATTAACCTAATTCCCATCACATACTTATGATTATTTTTAATCTAGGTTTGGATCCATAGATAAAAAAAATAGTTATTAAAAAAATAGTTAGTTTTGTATCTGAGTATGATGGAGCGGGTTAGTGTTGGTTTTTAACTCCTTTCATATAAAATTAAGTTTAAAAATATTTTGTTTGTGTCTTTAAACCAACCCGCAAAAATATATAAGTGTACTAATATTAACCTAATTCCCATCACATTCTTATGATTATTTTTAGTTTAGGTTTGGACCCGTGGATAAATAAATTTTTCCATAAATTATTGTTGATTTTTTAGTATTGTGCATATGTAAAATTGCTAATATCTGTATTTACACAGATTTAGGTTTATTATCACAAATTTAGTAATATTATTGATATTACTCATATGAATAAATTTGATGTATTCACTAATTAAATTGTGCAACAGGATATATATATTTGTATTTGACATCATAACTCTATAAATGATACATCTTTTTTAGTCAAAAAACATATATCATTTTGTGGAGGTTAAAACAATATATATATATATATATATAATAAAATAAAATAAAATTATACATTATTCGTTTATTTTTATATTTTTCTACCCAATTTGACATCAATTTCTCTATCCATTTTAACATAGAAAATATTAAACAATTTTATGTATAATGGAAAACATGTATAATGCCAAACCAATAATGGAAAATCGAAATTGAATAAGGTAAGATACTATAAAAAAAATTTCGTTAAAATATTTTAAAACTTGTAATTAAAAAGGAAAACAGAAATTGATGTTGTTCACATATTTAGGGAAATATATATTTCCATACTCGATTTTCCTAATTTTTTTTTTGTATTAAATATTTTAATTACAATAGCATTATTTATAAATAAGTATGAACTCCAAACCTTCTTATGAAAAATGTTGTGAAAATAATAATATAAATACTTTTTATTATTAAACTCCTTACAAAGAAATATCATTGGTTGCTTGTTAGGTTTATTATTAATTATACAGTTTGCTTGCTACATTTCAATTCAAGATTACCAGGTTAAGTACTAAAAAAAGAAAAGAGTTTGGCGCGTATTCATGTTGATTACTTCTTTGGTTAATCGAATAAAATAAACTTTTGAAAGCCAAAGTCAAATAGATCTTTTCTTCCTTTGATTAAGATCTCTAAATTATAATAGGTAAGTTTTCAAAATCGTCGCCTTCTGTCAAATAGATAAGCATGACATATTTTCTCAATAATAAGATAGTAAAAATATGAAACCACATATATACATACATACTGATAAATTGATAATCATATATTATAAGATCGTGTGACAAGTCATCCTCAATATATTAATAGAAAAATATTTTGCTGAAAATATTGATATGTCATTACCAGAGCGATTTGAAAATTTAATTACAATTAAGCATTTCAAGATAAACATATTTACAAAAAATAAATCTTTTAATTTACTAAATGTGCCATTAAAATATATAAGAAAATCTTTATTTCATTATTATTTACATAAATGTATCATTAGAATATATAATGTAATGTTTCATTAGAATATATAATGTTTTAAAAATGAAAGACTTCATCAACTATTAAAAAAAAATATATAGTTAATAATTTAATTATCATTTTTCTAACATATTTAATTATTTAAAGTAAATTACATTTTATAAACTATTAAAAAACTTATTCATCTATTTAAATTTTTAAAATACAAAACTTATTCTTCGATTTTAAAAAATTGGATAACTATTCAAGTATTCTCTCTATTTCACAATAAGTATCATTTTGACACATTTCACACAAATTAAGAAAATATTAAAATATACATATATGCCTTTATTTAATAAATGTTTAATGGGTTAATTTAGGCATAGATTAAGGATAAAATTAGAAAATCTAATAAAAATATGCATTGAAAATGTAAAATAGTGCATTGGAAATGTAAAATGACACTCTTTGTGAAACACAAATAAAATTCTAAAATGACACTCTTTATGAAACAAAGGGAGTATATATTAAAAATTAATTATTACAATAATCTTAAAAATAAATAACATTATCACAATTATCACAATAATTAACACTCTTTTTCACATGAAACATGGATGAAATATATTTTTACACAAAATAATTAAATGTAAATTTGAATAAAATAAAAAATTTATGTGTATAATTATTATTATGGCACCTTAAATTCCAAATAATAATTTTACTTCTAATAATTTTATTTGAGTCGATTTATCCCGCATATAGTATGGCTTGTTACCTAGTGTTCTCTTATATATGATTACCTATATAACCTTTTCTTGTTTTATCCGAAAAAAAATTAATTCATGAATTGTCAAAATCGACTAAATTAAGAAAACAAAATAACCCACACGAACCAAACTAAATAAACTAACCGGAATCACATTAGAATTACAGAAAATAAAACAAAAAGTAAATGGACTGTGTCCGTGTGCGAGCGAATTCGTGTATTATCGACCTAAAGGAGACAGAGCAAAGAAGGCGATATGACAATGTTCGATAGCTAGATGCCTAGACCCGGAAATGAAGTCGCATCAAAATTGTCCTAGGAAATGTCGAGAGCCGTTTCGGACAGCTATCTCTATACATTACACACGATGCATGGAGATATATATTTTTAGTTGTCAAATTATATTTGCTGTCAAACAACTTTTTTTTTTTAATCAAAGTTGTCGTTTGTTGTAAAAGTGTGTCTTCATGTTTAATTTTTTTAAAGATAGCCTGGAAAAAACTAAGAAACTAGTCATATAACTATGGTTAATGGAAAAATAATTATGAGTCCATATTTTAATCATTTTTTTTTAGTTGGATAAAAGGAAAGAAAGATTAGGTGATGGAAAAGAAAATGAGATAATTTTGTGATTTTAGAAAATAACATGTAATATATAAAAAGAAGAAGAAAAAAATACTCCAGTTTACAACATAACAAGTTACTTAATTTTTAGTTTCATGGCTATTTCATACAAATTCTCTCTTTTTCTGTATATGAAAGTGGTGAACTGTTCAAAAGAAGAAAATGATTATCTCTTAAATTATTACATATAAATATATAATAATGCGGAAAACAACACATATTGTCGTCGAAGAAGATACATAAATCTGAGGACCTCTTTACCAATTGTTGACTGACAATTTATTGACCATTTCCTAACGCTCATCTTACTGGTTAAATTTAGACATCCTTAATCATCTACATATAACTATATATTATATTCAAAAACAATTGAAATAATATTTTGTCTAACAAAAAAATGAAAAAAAAATTATTAGTTGTTGCATTAAGCATCATCTATGAAACACAAGGGCAAGTAATATATTAGGCCGTGAGTCCGTGACGTCGCTAGAAATACAGGTAAATATGGTGGCTCCAACAACTTTAGAATTATAGCCGAGGGTTCACCAATTATAGTCAATAGATCTACGAAAGGGATTCCCCAAGGAAGCACAACACCACCGCCCAAAACAAAGAATTAATGCGGGAAAAAATCTGCCTAAGTAATCATCCTAACAAGTTATCATATTTCAAGGAGGAAACGACTGTTTGGGTATAATATATATCTAATTTTCTTTGGTGATCAAATTTGTAATTTACTTTTAATATTACTAGTATTAAAAATATATATATTTGAAACATATCAAAACATGAAATCTAGTCATTTGAGCTTTATAGGTACCATAAATTATTGCTACTATATCTAAACCTCTTAGAATTGAGAATTTACTCAATCGTTTATTCCTTTCTCTAATAATCATTTTAGTTGTATTGCTATTACTTGGCTCTCTTGTAACCTTGTTAATACGTCTTTATAAAACTTCTAAAAATTATATTGACAAACTTCATCTCTTGCGTCACCAATCGTATCTATATTCTATTTTCGAAGAAGAAGAGACGAAAGTAGAATAATTGAGGGTGGCGGACATGATGCGATCGTTTTTGTTGTCAATTTACATATAGCTCCAAATGAAACGAACACAATAAAATGATTAGTGACGTGTTTCAATAATGCTTTTGAGTTCAACTATGTAATCAAGCCGAGCATAATCCCTCTGTCGCATATCATTATTGTCACGATCGCCATTGCCTAAATTTCCAATACCCACTTGATATTCTTTTGTTACAACGCAACCGTGGCCAAATTAAAAGGACATATAGATATATACACACACAATTAATTAATGTATTTCCTATAGGGCTAATAAAACTTTATAGCTGTGATTTTAGTTGGTAGCGCATTTGACTGAAAGTTTGAAACTAAAGATCTTTCGGGGACATCGTAGGTTTCCAAGTTTGAATCTAAAGATAATTCTTGTTGCACAAAATTTGTGGTCTAAGTGTGCAAATTTACCAATATATACACTCATAAGGAAGAAAAAAAACTATACATTTATCGATCTAAGAAAATATTTTTTTCTCTCAGACACAACTATCGAGGAAACCTTCCCAACCAAGCTTTTTGGCGCCAATGAGGCTTCTACTCATTGGTGTCGGGATCTATCCGCCTTTTCTCCTGCTCGACAAATCCTTGATCTTTTTAATTTGATCTTTTTCAAGTCTTTTTCCCATTTTTTCTCTTTTTTTAACCTTTTTCAAACCCGAGTAAAATTTATCTCCGATCTAAACCAAGACCACCGTATACCCCCCGATCTAACCTTGGGCATTCGGGTACCCATTCGGATTCGGTCGGATATTTCGGATTTTTGGGTATTTTGGTAAAGGGGTCCTAGACCCATTCGGATATTTCTAGTATTCAGATCAGATTTCGTATAAACACCTATCGGATTCGGATCGGGTTCGGGTTTTATTCAATACCCGAAATATACTACAGATTTGGATTCGGTTTTGATTATTTACATATTAAGCTTAGCAAAATACTCGAATTCAATCCGAATTTCAAATATATCTGAATTCAAATCTCTCCAATTCTGATATTAAAGGTGAAGAAAATGTATGGCATACATGTTTCTTGTAGAAAATGTTCTATTTCTTTTGCATTTCTTCTTCTTTATGTTTTTTAATATAAAAATAATATTTTGGTATCTAGAGTTCATGACTATGGAATTAAAAAAAATACAATTAAGTCTCTACATAATAAGTAAAATCTCTCGTATCTAAATTCCTTTAAAAAAAATAAAAGGTGTACATAGTAATATATAAATAGTGGAGGTTTGAGACCTTAGTCAAAGATATTAAAATGGCAAAATGGTTACAATGCACCCACTTAATGCTTTAGGTCATTGGTTCAAATCCCACTAGTGACTATTTCGCACTATGTTTATACATGTTTGGATTAATTCGGGTACCCGTTCGGATATCGGATAACTGATTGGGTTCAAATACCCGGTTCCAATAAATCCTAGACCCATTCGGGTATTTTAAAATTTCGGATACGGATTCGGGTTGGGTTTTTTGTATCAGATTCGGGTCGGATTTTCGGGTTCGGGTATTTTGCCTAGGGCTACCCCGATCTATCACTTACCAAAGAGACTCTCTTCGCAAATCTCGGGAAACCTTATTGCCCATCCCTCACTTTGGCAATCTTTTGTGAAGGATTTTCCCCAATGGACCTAGATTTCGTCGTCAAATCAAACCGAGACCAGCGGCTGCTCTTACCGATCTTTCAATCACCGAAGATGCTCCTTGCATTGCAAATCTCTCAGCCATCCTTGGACAGCCGTCACAGCTTCTTCCCATCTCGACAATTGGTCCTGAAGCTAGGATTATCCCCAGTGAACCTAGTCACCAATGACGACTCTTGCCACGGCCATTACATGTTCCCGCTGATCTCTCACTCATTGGAGAAACCCCCTGCATCGCAGATCTCTCCACAAGTCTCGGGCGGCCGACAGTCTCACCATCCATTGCGGCTTCTTCTTGGGAACCTAGGGTTTTCCCTAGTGGACCTAGGTCTCAAATTAGGCCCATTAGCGCAAAAACAATCCAAATCCATTTATTCTTCTCAGGTTGGTGTAATTAGCAAGCCCAAGTCCATTTCTTCATCGTCCATGCCTAACCATCGCCAAGTTCTGTGTCGCCTTTCTCTGCTCAATGGTCGAAGACTCCATTGGAGTAAGGTAACAATAGTGCTGCCTTGGTTAGTCATATATCTTACTTGGAACCTACCTTTAGCTACTTTTAGGATTTTGAGGTTTGGTTTTCAAAATATACGAATATATGGTCTTTGTTCCTTGAACTGCTCTAGCAAACGTGGTACTCTTGATCTTGAACGCCTTCGGTTCAATGACAAATACTAGTTAAGCTGGTCACCTGATGATTTCAATCATCGTCTCCCAACCACCCCCATCACAAATATCCCATACCAAACAGTGCCTATTGCGTTTTCCCGAAGTGATCCAACCATTTTGCTTTGAGTATCAAAACAACCCTTAACCGACTACATCAACATAGTCCCCGGATTCTTTGTTGTCCTATTACTGTGGGTTCCTATTGCCTCGGTGGATATCAATGCATTAACTCATTTTTCAACGTCACAGTGTCAGATGACCGTGACCACTCAACTGTCTTTTGAAGCTCTCGAGGATGGCCTGTCGTTGTATAATGATCTCACATGTGCCATTAGACTTCCAAGCTTTTGGTTCATAGCTCTCTTAGTTTTTACAGTCGATGATCTCTTTTTATCACCTTTAGGCATTGGGGAATGGCTTTTGTATTGTTTCTGTATTGTTTCAAACTTTGGCACTTGCTCTTCTCTGTACTTGTAGCGTGTTTATATCTTGAATGAATGAAGCAAAAGGTTTGACAAGAAAAAAAAAAGAAAGAAAAAACTATAAGCATGATAGTTGATGCATATATGATATTTTAATTCAGTTTTTACATGAATAGCATTACACGAAATGTATTCATAGTAACCTACTATGAATAAGGATCTCCAAGAAAAGCAATCAAACAAATTCGGAAAAATTGATTAAGGATCTCCAAGAAAAGATTGATGAGACCTACGAAGATGATCTAGCATCGACGAAAACTCTCCTCAACCTGAAATGGCAGCTCTGTGAGGCCTATAGGGAAGAGGAAGCATATTGGCACCAAAAAAGCAGAGAACTTTGGCTTGTAGAAGGAAATAAAAATACAAAATTCTTCCACGCTTCCACAAAACAAAGGAGGGCAAGGAACAAGATCACTGACATCCTTAATCAGCTTGGAGTATGGGTTGATACATAAGAAGGAATAGAAAAAGTAGCGGTGAAGTATTTCAGCAACCTCTTTTCATCCTCGAATGTGAGCGATCCTACAATGGCCATTAAAGATGTCCCTACTTTGGTCACACATGCGATGAACGAGCATCTCACGAAAGAAATCTCAGAAGAGGAAGTCAAACGAGCATAGTTCTCCCTGAATCCAGGAAAGGCTCCAGGTCCAGATGGGATGACTGCGTTGTTCTTCCAAAAATTTTGGGAAATAATTAAAGGTGATCTCACTATGATGGTGACGAATTTCTTTAGTCTAGAATCTTTGATGGCAAGTTAAATGAAACAAATATTTGTTTAATCCCGAAAGGAGAACGACCTCTTGAAATATCAAAATTCCGCCCTATTAGCCTGTGTAATGTAAGCTATAAGGTGATCTCAAAAATTTTGAGCTTACGTCTCAAGAGGTTTTTGCCGGAACTTATATCTGGGACCCAATCTGCCTTTGTAGCAGGAAGATTAATCACAGAAATATCCTCATCGCTTAAGAAAACTTCCACGCCCTACGTTCTAACCAGGCCAACCGTAACAAATTCATGGCAATTAAGACAGACATGAGTAAAGCTTATGATAGGGTGGAATGGAATTTCCTAAGAGCTTTGATGGAAAAAATGGGATTTAATCAAAAATGGGTGGGTTAGATAATGCAATGCATTACTTCCGTTTCATACCGCATTTTGATCAATGGGGAGCCCAAGGGACAGATTAGGCCAACACGTGGGATTCGTCAAGGGGACCCGATCTCCCCGTATCTATTTATACTTTGTACAGAGGCCATAATCTCTCAGATTAGGAATGCCGAAAGAGAGGGGTAGATTCAGGGTGTACGTATCTCGAACGCAAACCCACGGGTTTCTCACTTACTTTATGCAGACGAAAGTTTATTCTTTTGTAAAGCTGATCCTCAGCAATGCAAGGAAATTATCGATATAATCCGCTTTTATGGCGAGGTCTCGTCCCATGTACGACAAGAGATCAAATCTATTGTTGGAATATCACAAAAAGGAGACATGGGTTCATACTTGGATCTCCCAGAGAAGATTCATGGGTTAAAAGCATAAGTCTTTGCATTCGTAAGGGATAGACTCCATAAGAGGGTGAACTTATGGACCTCAAAATCCCTATCCAAGGGAGGCAAGGAAGTCCTGATAAAATCAGTGGCACAAGAAATTCTGACATATGTAATGTCGTGTTTTCTCTTACCAAAAGCTGTATGTTCAAAACTAACAAGTGCGATTGTTGATTTTTGGTGGAGCAATAGAGCAGATAGTAGAGGAATACGCTGGATCTCATGGGAGAAGATGTGTAATCAATTTTCTGAAGGTGGGCTTGGCTTCGGAACACTAGAAGAATTTAATCTTGCTCTTTTGGCAAAGCAGCTATGGAGGTTGCTGCGATATCCAGATTCCCTCCTTAGTTGAGTTCTCAAAGAGAGAACATCACGAAAGCTTAAGCATTTCGTGTGGCAATGTGTGACTGGGTGTTTGGCTACATGTCAACGCCTGCATTATCGCCATATTGGTAGAGTTAAAGATTGTCCTAGATGTGGAGCGGAGGAGGAAATTATAAATCATATGCTATTTGAATGTCCCCCAAACACATCAAGTATGGGCCTTATCGACAATCCCTTCCCATCCTATGGTGTTCCCTACATCTTCCCTATATAGAAACCTCGATTTTCTATATGGGCGTGGTAGAGATTTTGGTGAAACTGATCAAAACTTGAGGACGTTCCCTTGGATAATGTGGTACATTTGGAAGGCGAGAAACAAGAAAGTTTTTGAAAATATATCCGAGTCTCCACAAGATACTCTGGAGAAAGCCATCCAAGAAGAAGAAGTTTGGAGAAGAGCAAACAATAGAGACATTCCATCGGGGTTAGTAGAAGCGGGCATATCGACCCAAATCCCACAAGATTGCCTTGTATGTTTTATAGACGGATCTTGGCATGGAGAAGTGGATAGGAGTGGACAGGGCTGAATTGCTTCTTTCGGTGCTAGTTTCTTGCACATTAGGCTTAAAGGTTCGCATAGAAGCCTATCCCCCTTACATGCGGAGTTAGACACCCTTGTATGGACTATGGAGTGTCTTCTGGCCTTGAACTTAGATAAAGCTCTCTTTGCTACGGATTGTTTAGACCTCCTAACGATGACGTCTAATATTGAAGATTGGCTGACTTTTTCATCAGAATTGAAGAATTTTATTCATTTTAGAGACAGATTTACTAACTTTAGTATTAGATATATTCCTCGAGAGGATAATATTTGTGCTGATAAACTTGCGAAATGTGCAAGAGCACGAGGTTTCTGTTTTTCCCATGTAAGCTCGTCGGAACCTAATTGACTCTTATGTGATTTGATTGTCACAAAAAAAAATGTACTTTTGATATATTATTACTCAAAATATATGTAATGCAATCAAGGCTGTATTGTACATTTTAGTATAGTTTTAGACTTTTAGTTAGTGTAACAAATTTTGACCAAAAAAAAAGTTAGTG
This sequence comes from Camelina sativa, assembly GCF_000633955.1. Lineage (NCBI taxonomy): Eukaryota > Viridiplantae > Streptophyta > Magnoliopsida > Brassicales > Brassicaceae > Camelina > Camelina sativa. The sequence goes on from NC_025691.1 coordinate 19,816,230, forward strand.
TAAAAAATGTGTAAGATGGTGATGTAATAGAGTTGTGTTGTTTCGAATAAATCATTGTCATTATGTAATTTATGTAGTTATGAAAAATTAGCTGAAAACAATAATGTACTCCAGATATTATCTAAACTTTTGTCCACTACCCGACAAACACGACATGTATAATTAATCATCAAAACTCATTAGATCTGTTCAAAAATGAGATAACTATTGAATTATCGATGTCAGGAACTGGTGGAACATAGCGTCAGTGGAAAACCTCGCGTAAGTGGACTGTGGACAGTGGACCGACAATTTCATATTTTCATAATTTAAAAGAGGATGCATTTATAATAAATAAAAGTTGTTCAAGAGTAATCAGACTATTGTGATTATCGTGTAATTTACCATTCCATCGTATTTCACATGTAATCATTCGAACACAAATTTTTATACATATATATTAGATTTATTATTTTTTCTCAGAAAAAAAAAACACAGTGGTAAACCATAATTCTCTTCTCTCATTTGATACGTGTAAATAAATACATGCAAGTATGCAGCGATCTTATGTAGACGATCGTGATACTGCCGTATCATGAACCATGAGCATTGAACCACGAGGCACACACACTCGTTAATCCTTTTATTTCAAGCTATGGACCTATATGGTGTAGATTACTAGATTTATATAGAAACATTAGACATTAAATTTTTAACCAAGTGGTGGTGGTGGTCTAGTTTCCACATAAAAAAGAATTGCCCTATTGGTCCACGCCACTGATCGATTTCCTTAAGTGCGAAATTATTAGTTATTTCTATTTGGCCAGGGGTTTTCACCTGGTCTTTCCCAGGCCCTAAGAGAATTACAGACCTCGGCTCCGAACCTCCTGATAATAATAATAATAATAATAATAATAATAATAATAATAATAATAATAATAATAATAATAATAATAATAATAATAATAATAATAATNAAAAAAAAAAAAAAAAAAAAAAAAAAAAAAAAAAAAAAAAAAAAAAAAAAAAAAAAAAAAAAAAAAAAACATTAGACCCTTTCCAACCCATCTTTATTTCTGTCTACAAACTCTATTTTGGAGAAAAACCTTCTTCAACCCCATTCTATTTCCATCTGCAAATAGAGATCTCTATATTTATCTCTATATTTGGAGATTTTTAATTCATTTATCCATTTTGGAGTTAAACTTTTTATTTACAAATCAGTCCCTTAAATTTATATATATTTGTATTTTATATTTAAATAGAATTAATTATTGTTAATTTATACTTAAACTATAAATAATAATTTTAAAATTCAACTTTAGCATATATTACATAGAAAATAGATAATACAAAAGAAGGTACAAAATAGCATAACTAATACTCCATCCGTTTCAAAATATAGGATGTTTTAACAAAAATACGCAGATTAAGAAATTTTTACTTTTAACAAGTTCAACCAATCAGAAACAATACTGCATAATATAAAATACTAAAATAATTTAAAAGTTGCATAGAAACTTGAAAGCATCCTATATTATGAAACAAAAAACTTCTCTAAAACATCTTATATTTTGAAACGGAGGGAGTATTAATTTTACATAGGGATAAGAAACATCCTATATTTTGAAACACCAAATAAACCTCAAAACATCCAATATATTGAAACGGAGGGAGTAATAAAATTTAAACTACATAATATGTATTGTTGTTCAATAATAAATTTAAAATATAAATAATATGCTATTTATTTTTTTGCTAAAAATAAAATATTTGCGTCAAATTTGTAATTTTAATAAATAAAAAATCATTATATAAATTATTAATAAAATATTTAGAATATTTTTTTTTGGAGTAAAAAATGGAAAAATATGTTGAAAGAAAACCATCTCTAAAATGGCGTAAAAAATGAAGAAATGGACCATGCTTCTAGATTAATAAATCCAACATTTTCTAGCATGATTTTGTTGATTTATCTGTTCCTTCCAAGTATATTAAAATTCCGTTCTATCCATATGTGTATAACGCGTTTACACTTTAACAATAATAAAACAAAATTTCATTTCCGATAAATGTTTCTCTAGGTATTATTCAGCCGAAGAATACTAAAATGATTTTAGTAAAATCCCAAAACACGCGACCAAGTGATGTACGCCAAATATTAGATGTGGCGTTTAGATACATTATCAACAAAATTAAAGTACGTAATATGTAGATGTGAAAGTATATTGAGCTGTCAAGTAATTTCAGAAATTTTGATATCTAATTTTAATAAAGTATGTAATTTTGAATTATCAGTGCGGTAGCCTCTTACATAATGGTAACGACTAACGAGAGTAAAAAATGACTGGATGCATCATGGGACTATAGGGATAGGTAGGATTGAACAAACTATTCTCGTTCATGAATCGTTTAGATTCGATTTGATATATATCTCTGACACTGAAACTAGTATTATATATTTGTTTTGTTATAAAATTTTGAGTATTCGAGATTTCAGAGTTGGATATTGACAAAATAATGATGAGTACAGATTCATAGGTATCGTACGTATGGCCGTATAGATACGGATATCTGAGAGATCGAGGAAAAAAAAATCACTGTTTATATTCAACATGAAATAGTCCACTTTTGATGATCTAATTTTTAAAAAGTTATCGAATATTTGAGGACGTGGCCCTTGTAAGTTATACCATAAATCCGTTTACTACTCTCAACATTTTAAAATAACAAAAATTTCTTACAACAAACAGACAAAATTCTAAGTTTTGCACATATCAAAATACTTCTCTTAAGTTTGGTATGAAATCATACCGGTTGGGCAAGTAAAGTAGATGCGTTACAAAACACGTAGTTTGTAAAGTTTGAACGTACGTAATAGTACGCAATTAGAAGTTTATATGTCACCGACTCACCAAAAGGGTTTAAATCTGATTTACATATATGAATATTTTGGAGAAATTGTCTTTGAAAACTTATTACACGAGGAAACACTATGGTCCGGTATGGGATCAGTAACCCACTTGAATTAATTGTATTTATTATAGAGAAATACCATAAAATAGCACTAAAACAAATTTTATACACAACTATAGCATACATTTTATAAATTTTCAAAAATAATATTATTTAACATATTAAAATATTTAAAATTAATTTTTAGATTTTTTTTTTTAGGTTTAGATTTTCAATTTCACATTTAGGGTATAGTTTTGAGAAATAGAGTTTAGTATTTTGAATAATTAATTAATGTTATTTTTAAAATTTTAGAGATGTTGTGTTAAATTTTTAAAAAAACTTATTTCAGTATTATTTTTGAGAATCTCTTTTATTATATATTTGTATAAAGTTCATTGAGCTGTAGTAGGATTGAGTCTTTTAATAACGTAACACACAATTTAGAGATAAAAACAACAAAATAGTATCATTATCATTAGTCCCACTAGAAATTAATCAAACCAATATAATTCATATAGTATCTAAACAAATAAAAAGAGGACATTTGTCAAATCCACATGGAGAAAATAACAAAAACCCAATAATGATAAAAGAATTTTCAATTAAAGAAAATAGTCTCTTCTTTTACTTTTTTTTACTTTCATCATCCAAATATGGTCTTTTACTTTCCTTACTTTAGCCTTGTCTACATGAACAGTTCTGACTGCAGCAACGTGTAATAATTAGCTGCTTCGTCCTCTAGCTCCCAAAGCCCAACACCAAACCCATCTAATAAACTAAACCCATTAACGTAATCCTGATTAGTAGTCTCACTCTTAATCATCTCATAATTACTCCCGCCAGTTTCAGTGTTAGGGATCCCGAGTTCGTCGTCTGAAGCTTCAAGAAGATGCTTCATCACCTTCTCTTTATCTTCCTCGTACTCATCTTCTTTCGAGGTGCACGAAGATGAAGATGAGGAGGAGCAAGAAGAAGAGAGAGAAGGATTCTCTTCGAAAAGGGTAGCGTTTTGCTCTTCTGTTGAGATTTCTTGCTGAAGAGTAGTGATTAGGGAAGTTATGTCATTGTCGGCTTCATCTTCTACTACTTCTGTATCATCTAGAAGACATTCAACTTGGTTGTACGAGGAAGAAGATGAACAAGGCTTTTGTCTTTTTGTTTCTTCTTGTGCTATGATGATTTCTTGTTCTTGCTCATCTCTTTGGCGCTTCAATGGCGATGATGATACAGTTGCTGTTGCAGCCATGTTTGGATAAGAAGAGAGAGAGAGACGATGGTGTTTAGAGGTTTTTGTTTTAACTTTTTAAAACGTAAGAGAGAGAGAGAAAATCGTTGAGGTGATGAGAGAGAGGAGGAGACTAAAATGTTTATATAGAGGAAGGTTGTGGTCAAAATGTGTTTTTATATTTTATTTTTTCTTAATAGACAAATAACGTGATTTAATATCAAAATGAAATATTATTAATAAGAAGTAATTTGTTGGTTCGTGCATGTCAGGAGAGAGACATGTGAAATGCTTTTTCCTTTTTTTCGCATAACCCGGAGTGGAATTTTTAAATACATATATGGTCTACAACTATTTTGTGTCATCTCATCGTCAAGATGAATTTTAATAATACTATTCAAATATAATTATTTATTTCTAATATACAATTAGTTTTTAGATCTTAGGCATGTTGTACACTTGTATATGATAATCTTATTTTTCTTATAGTTTTTTTTTGTTTTCAGTTATTATTCTTATAGTTTTGACCGGTAATGTTGTACTTGAAGACACCGTCTGCTCTTTTGTATAAAATTATTTAGTAAGACAGTAAAAATATGGTGGTACGAAGTGATTGATTAGTTAGTATCTTGTTTTTATCGTATTATTATTTGAAGTACTATTGTCTTCTATCGATATTTCGTACTACTAAAATGTTATTATCACTTCTTGTCACCAGTATTCTAACTCATAAAATCTCTACCAAAGCAATAAGTTTATTTGTATCTACAGTTATAAATGTTAACACTTCTATTGGATGAAATTATGAAGTAGATAATTCCGACAGAAACAATAAAAGTTCATAAATAGAAGTACGTGGTGAGAAAATTTGTTCAGTGGGACTTGTAAAATGTAAATGCAGTGGCCTAACATTTTTGTCATGTAATATTATAATGTTTAGAAAATGATAAATGAAGATGAAAGGAAGATATGTATTCCTGTGTTTTCTGTTAATATTTTTTTAAAAAATTGTAAGAGAGACAAAAGAAAAAGTAACAAGTTGTTGTCATTGAGATTTGGTAAATATATATCTGCTTTGTTTCTTACCGTTGGATTAGCATTCCAGAAGGAGCTTGTAAATTACGAGGGGAATGATCGAACGGTCGTGGTTTCACGGCTGTAGATTGCACATGGAAAGTGACAGCCTCTCACTGTTTTGTTTTTCTTCTGTCCAAAACAGATTCTTATCGTTTAACCACCGCGTAAACCATTGTCGTCTCTGAATCGTTGAGATGAGATGGTTGTAAGTTGTACCCATGATTTTGTATGTATCAAGTATCAACTATATATATTAACAAAGTGTTTGAAATGGTTCTTTGTAATTTATAAATTATATGTAAGCTTAGAAATTTCTTTGAAAAAGCTATTGAACCAGTCATAAATTTGTGTCTAATCTTTATCAGTCTTGATTATTGAAATGCGGTGTAAATGATATCAAGATTTGCTTCAAAACGAAAACCATATCAAGATTAAATAGGTTATATATTATTTATAATTTAGTAGTAGTAATATTTCTTCTTGTAAATACATATTTTGAGTTGAAAGTTTTGCACGTTTACTCCAAATTTAAATATACTCTTTAGTTTAATAGTCTCTCCCCAGTGGAAAAGGCAAACAACCAATGTACTTGTGGTGAACCGTTGGGAAACAATGAAGTTGATAAAAAAAAAAATCCCCAAGGAACTAACCAATTTGGTCGCCAACATGTAAACCCAAACCATCTTTCTTTTATATGGTATTACTTACTTGGCAAAAGAAAAAGAAAAAAAAAATAACCTTAACCTTAACTTAAACTACCTCTGTAATCAATTTACAAAAGAAAAATTTAGGCATGTTGTTATCAATAAGTCTACAAAACTTACGTTTTTTCAACGTCGGTATGCTTTTTCTTTTCTTTTCCACTTTTTGGGTAACAAATAGTACAAATCAAAAGTTATTATACTAACTTAAATCTCTATTTTAAAAAATTTCGCCTAATCCAATTATGCTCCACAAAATCGCTAGGCCTATTATTTCCACCTCGATTAATGACTAATCCCGCCTAGCATCGATTATCTAATTATACTTGTCTAATTTGATTATAACCCGTCTAATTTAGTTACTTTCCGCTTAATTTTGTATAGAGCCAAATATAAATCAAATATGTATTTTTTGTTATTTAGACATTTAAATTAAGAATTTATGATGTTTTACAATAACTAATGTACAAACTTTTAATGAAAATCATGAATTTTCTTTTAAAATTACGTTTATATATGTTTACTGTAATTTTAAAGATAAAACTATAGTTTTATATTTTATTTGATATTTTGATTTTAACATAAACAGAATTATACATATATTCAATACTATATATTTTTATTTTATTGTTAATTTAATAAAAAACTCTAAAACTAGTCACCGATTAATCTTCGTTTAATTTCCGATTTTCTTGTTAAACGTTAGGTCCATCTTAGCCGCCCGACTAGTGTCTAGCAATTTTTAAAACAGGATTTAAATATATACTAAAAGTAAAAGTTGGAAGCAAACAAAATAAGCATAATATCAGTTTAATTTGTACAACTAATCGATTTAATTTTTTAACTTTTATTCCGAATTAGAATATTTAAAAAGGAGAAAAAAAGTAGGAAAATTGTTCTTGAAAAAACCAAAAAGTACAGAGACTTGTAAGAATATATACTCTAAGTTACTAAAATACACGAGCTTATAATATAGTATATTAATATTTCCGCTTAATCGAACCGACTTGAACCAGAGTTTATTCTAAAAACAGATAGGAAAAAAGTAAGATACAATTATAAAGAGACTAGAATATAAAAAGAAAATAGCAAAACAAGGACAAAAAAAAAAGAAAAAAAAAGAGAGGTGACTGGTGAGATGATGAATACAACAACTACATGGTTCGAGAGGTAGGGTTACGCAAGTGGGTTTTGTTTATACACTTCTTCGTGTTTTACTTTTTCTTTTCTTTTTTGTCCTTTCGCTTTACTTTATTTATCCCTTACCCACACTTTTTTCACTTCTTAATCGGTTAAGGGACAAATCCATAACCAGTTGAATTGTTGTTAAACCTCTGAAATACAATTTCAGAATTTGGGTAGTTAAAGTTGTTGAAACAACCAGGACATAGGATTACATCAAGATATCAGAGAATTAAGCTCATACTTTTGGAAATTTTTTCGATTTTCTAATCCGTATTGTAACCTAATAGATTAGTCGTTAACCCTTTTTTTGTGTGTGTGTGTGTAGTTTCTTGGAATAATACTAGACAGCTTGATATTTTCTTCAAGGGACTACAGGACTTTAAATCAAGCGAGATGACAACTAACTATTGGAGTATAAAACCAAAAAATCAATGTATGTATCTTACAAAAGGGTACAAGTTTTTTGGAAACTAGATAGAGAGGTGGTCCAAAGAGAAGGAAGGTTGATATGTTTGGGGAAGAAGAGGGAGGTGGGGACTTCTCGTAGCCTTTCTGGAATAGCACACTGTTACATGCCATCCCTCTCGATATGTCAACTTGTCCATTGTTCCTTATTATAACTCTACTCCTTTTTATGTTTTCTCTTGTATTTGTTTTTTTTTCTAACCTTTTTTCTGATACTTGGGAGCTTTAAAATATCAGGATTTGGATTAAGATCCGTGTATACATGCGGAAATAATAAAAAGGTTATATTAACTTGGAGATATTGTTTATAGATCAGTTAATATATGACCCCTATAAACATATTTAATCTATATAAGCCAATGTAAATATAATGAATTAATTTAATCAAAATAGCTGAACTTAATCTGAACATGGATCAAGATTCAAAACCTCTGAAGACTTATCGAACCGATCCAAATCAGATCTCGCATCTCATATGTTTTTTTTTCAGTCCATGTCTTTAAGTGTTTTCTTTTTCTTCTACGAAGATTTGCATCTCAAATCTCAATCTCAAAGGTTCTCGATTGAGTCACTTCGAACACGTTACACACCACTGCTGCATGTACTATGTACACGTACATGTGTGTGTTACCGCATACGTGTTGTGTGTACGCATCTCTCACTTATCGGGTCGAGAGGCGAATATTAAATGTTTGGTATCACAATAATAATAATAATAACAAAAGATGGGGTTGTTCATCGGCATAAAAATGAATGGACATGTGCCCTCCTTAATAATTTTATCCGTTATCCTATTATTTTAACACGAATTATCATGTGACATTATTATTATGTTAACTCATTTATGCCGACGAACTCACAAACTTAATTAATTAGTATTCTTTTGTACTATGTTAAAAACCATAAAATTAAAAATGAGAGTACAACATATTTAATTTCAAGATGTTGTCTTGCAATGATCAAATTATCAAATTTAACAATTTCAAAGATGTTAATTTCATTTTATATAAATAAACAAATTCAATTAAAAATTTATCAAATTTTAACTTTGATATAGGATTTGAATAGTAACTGCAGGCAGAGCAGATAAATCTGTCTGCGGACTAGACCGCTATGTTTTAAGTGTGGACAATAAACTACTATGGTCCAATTTTATTTGTAAGAAAAATGGTCTGCAGTTGAACCGTTGCGGTATTGTTTCTGTTTTCTGTAGACCGTACCACTACGAATTACGCATAATAAATGGTAAATAAAAAGCGGTTTATTTGACAATCGGTACTATCAAACATCATTCATATGATTTTTTAATTAAACTATTTATTTAATGTAACTCAATGAATGTAAAGTATGTATACATATATATATATATATATGTAATTGAATTATTGTACTGACTTGATATACTCCTTACATTTCAAAATATAAGATGTTTTAGCTAAACTACAAATAATAAGAAATGTTTACTTTTAAAAAGTTTAATTAATCAGAAACAAGATTACATAAAATAAATGATAAAAAATATATAAATAATTTAAAAGTTACCTCAAAAATTGAAAACATTTTATATTATAAAAAAACAAAAATCTTTAAAATATCATATATTATGAAATGGAGGGAGTAATATACAGTGGGACTTGTAAAATGTAAATGCAGTGGCCTAACATTTTTGTCATGTAATATTATAATGTTTAGAAAATGATAAATGAAGATGAAAGGAAGATATGTATTCCTGTGTTTTCTGTTAATATTTTTTTAAAAAATTGTAAGAGAGACAAAAGAAAAAGTAACAAGTTGTTGTCATTGAGATTTGGTAAATATATATCTGCTTTGTTTCTTACCGTTGGATTAGCATTCCAGAAGGAGCTTGTAAATTACGAGGGGAATGATCGAACGGTCGTGGTTTCACGGCTGTAGATTGCACATGGAAAGTGACAGCCTCTCACTGTTTTGTTTTTCTTCTGTCCAAAACAGATTCTTATCGTTTAACCACCGCGTAAACCATTGTCGTCTCTGAATCGTTGAGATGAGATGGTTGTAAGTTGTACCCATGATTTTGTATGTATCAAGTATCAACTATATATATTAACAAAGTGTTTGAAATGGTTCTTTGTAATTTATAAATTATATGTAAGCTTAGAAATTTCTTTGAAAAAGCTATTGAACCAGTCATAAATTTGTGTCTAATCTTTATCAGTCTTGATTATTGAAATGCGGTGTAAATGATATCAAGATTTGCTTCAAAACGAAAACCATATCAAGATTAAATAGGTTATATATTATTTATAATTTAGTAGTAGTAATATTTCTTCTTGTAAATACATATTTTGAGTTGAAAGTTTTGCACGTTTACTCCAAATTTAAATATACTCTTTAGTTTAATAGTCTCTCCCCAGTGGAAAAGGCAAACAACCAATGTACTTGTGGTGAACCGTTGGGAAACAATGAAGTTGATAAAAAAAAAAATCCCCAAGGAACTAACCAATTTGGTCGCCAACATGTAAACCCAAACCATCTTTCTTTTATATGGTATTACTTACTTGGCAAAAGAAAAAGAAAAAAAAAATAACCTTAACCTTAACTTAAACTACCTCTGTAATCAATTTACAAAAGAAAAATTTAGGCATGTTGTTATCAATAAGTCTACAAAACTTACGTTTTTTCAACGTCGGTATGCTTTTTCTTTTCTTTTCCACTTTTTGGGTAACAAATAGTACAAATCAAAAGTTATTATACTAACTTAAATCTCTATTTTAAAAAATTTCGCCTAATCCAATTATGCTCCACAAAATCGCTAGGCCTATTATTTCCACCTCGATTAATGACTAATCCCGCCTAGCATCGATTATCTAATTATACTTGTCTAATTTGATTATAACCCGTCTAATTTAGTTACTTTCCGCTTAATTTTGTATAGAGCCAAATATAAATCAAATATGTATTTTTTGTTATTTAGACATTTAAATTAAGAATTTATGATGTTTTACAATAACTAATGTACAAACTTTTAATGAAAATCATGAATTTTCTTTTAAAATTACGTTTATATATGTTTACTGTAATTTTAAAGATAAAACTATAGTTTTATATTTTATTTGATATTTTGATTTTAACATAAACAGAATTATACATATATTCAATACTATATATTTTTATTTTATTGTTAATTTAATAAAAAACTCTAAAACTAGTCACCGATTAATCTTCGTTTAATTTCCGATTTTCTTGTTAAACGTTAGGTCCATCTTAGCCGCCCGACTAGTGTCTAGCAATTTTTAAAACAGGATTTAAATATATACTAAAAGTAAAAGTTGGAAGCAAACAAAATAAGCATAATATCAGTTTAATTTGTACAACTAATCGATTTAATTTTTTAACTTTTATTCCGAATTAGAATATTTAAAAAGGAGAAAAAAAGTAGGAAAATTGTTCTTGAAAAAACCAAAAAGTACAGAGACTTGTAAGAATATATACTCTAAGTTACTAAAATACACGAGCTTATAATATAGTATATTAATATTTCCGCTTAATCGAACCGACTTGAACCAGAGTTTATTCTAAAAACAGATAGGAAAAAAGTAAGATACAATTATAAAGAGACTAGAATATAAAAAGAAAATAGCAAAACAAGGACAAAAAAAAAAGAAAAAAAAAGAGAGGTGACTGGTGAGATGATGAATACAACAACTACATGGTTCGAGAGGTAGGGTTACGCAAGTGGGTTTTGTTTATACACTTCTTCGTGTTTTACTTTTTCTTTTCTTTTTTGTCCTTTCGCTTTACTTTATTTATCCCTTACCCACACTTTTTTCACTTCTTAATCGGTTAAGGGACAAATCCATAACCAGTTGAATTGTTGTTAAACCTCTGAAATACAATTTCAGAATTTGGGTAGTTAAAGTTGTTGAAACAACCAGGACATAGGATTACATCAAGATATCAGAGAATTAAGCTCATACTTTTGGAAATTTTTTCGATTTTCTAATCCGTATTGTAACCTAATAGATTAGTCGTTAACCCTTTTTTTGTGTGTGTGTGTGTAGTTTCTTGGAATAATACTAGACAGCTTGATATTTTCTTCAAGGGACTACAGGACTTTAAATCAAGCGAGATGACAACTAACTATTGGAGTATAAAACCAAAAAATCAATGTATGTATCTTACAAAAGGGTACAAGTTTTTTGGAAACTAGATAGAGAGGTGGTCCAAAGAGAAGGAAGGTTGATATGTTTGGGGAAGAAGAGGGAGGTGGGGACTTCTCGTAGCCTTTCTGGAATAGCACACTGTTACATGCCATCCCTCTCGATATGTCAACTTGTCCATTGTTCCTTATTATAACTCTACTCCTTTTTATGTTTTCTCTTGTATTTGTTTTTTTTTCTAACCTTTTTTCTGATACTTGGGAGCTTTAAAATATCAGGATTTGGATTAAGATCCGTGTATACATGCGGAAATAATAAAAAGGTTATATTAACTTGGAGATATTGTTTATAGATCAGTTAATATATGACCCCTATAAACATATTTAATCTATATAAGCGAATGTAAATATAATGAATTAATTTAATCAAAATAGCTGAACTTAATCTGAACATGGATCAAGATTCAAAACCTCTGAAGACTTATCGAACCGATCCAAATCAGATCTCGCATCTCATATGTTTTTTTTTCAGTCCATGTCTTTAAGTGTTTTCTTTTTCTTCTACGAAGATTTGCATCTCAAATCTCAATCTCAAAGGTTCTCGATTGAGTCACTTCGAACACGTTACACACCACTGCTGCATGTACTATGTACACGTACATGTGTGTGTTACCGCATACGTGTTGTGTGTACGCATCTCTCACTTATCGGGTCGAGAGGCGAATATTAAATGTTTGGTATCACAATAATAATAATAATAACAAAAGATGGGGTTGTTCATCGGCATAAAAATGAATGGACATGTGCCCTCCTTAATAATTTTATCCGTTATCCTATTATTTTAACACGAATTATCATGTGACATTATTATTATGTTAACTCATTTATGCCGACGAACTCACAAACTTAATTAATTAGTATTCTTTTGTACTATGTTAAAAACCATAAAATTAAAAATGAGAGTACAACATATTTAATTTCAAGATGTTGTCTTGCAATGATCAAATTATCAAATTTAACAATTTCAAAGATGTTAATTTCATTTTATATAAATAAACAAATTCAATTAAAAATTTATCAAATTTTAACTTTGATATAGGATTTGAATTGTAACTGCATGCAGAGCAGATAAATCTGTATGCGGACTAGACCGCTATGTTTTAAGTGTGGACAATAAATTACTATGGTCCAATTTTATTTGTAAGAAAAATGGTCTGCAGTTGAACCGTTGCGGTATTGTTTCTGTTTTCTGTAGACCGTACCACTACGAATTACGCATAATAAATGGTAAATAAAAAGCGGTTTATTTGACAATCGGTACCATCAAACATCATTCATATGATTTTTTAATTAAACTATTTATTTAATGTAACTCAATAAATGTAAAGTATGTATACATATATATATATATGTAATTGAATTATTGTACTGACTTGATATACTCTTTCCATTTCAAAATATAAAATGTTTTAGCTAAACTACAAATAATAAGAAATGTTTACTTTTAAAAAGTTTAATTAATCAGAAACAAGACTACATAAAATAAATGATAAAAAATATATAAATAATTTAAAAGTTGCCTCAAAAATTGAAAACATTTTATATTATAAAAAAACAAAAATCTTTAAAATATCATATATTATGAAACGGAGGGAGTAATATACAGTATTATATAATTATATATATTATTAAGTCGAGAAATTAAAAATCGTGTAAATCGAGGAAAATGAAACAGTTAAGTAAATAACTCTATCTCTGCATCTGCTGAGAAAAGCCTGATCTGTCATGATGACTCGGTTTCTCCAATACTTTTTTTTTTTTGTAACGTCACTACTTAATGTATATTTTTTTCGGGGCCCATGTTTAAATTTATTTTGCGAGCAAAAGAAGTAACGTATCGATGGAAGCAATAAATATAATTAAAGTTTACTAAAGAAATTAAAGTAGTACTTAAAGATGTCTCCCGTGAGAATTAATTAAAGTTAAACCAAGAGGGAGGTTTCATGCTGCTGATGATTCGTCAGACCTAATTAGGATCTCATTCACGTGTATGTTAATGTTTCCGCATTATATCGCAAACCTAACGCTTTTAACAAACAATTTATCTACATGAACCATATTTTGTTAATAGAGAATGGATCTGGATCGGTTTAAGTAATCAGATTGACGACAAGATAAAAAGTATTTTGATTATATATGGTGAAAACTCATCTCTAGGTTTTAATGTTTGTGCATTACTATTATTTTATTGTTAATTGATTTTTCCCACTAATCGACGATAGATTATGAGATAAATCCATATCAGCTTAAACTAAGAAAATTTTATTTCGATGTAAAGATACAATGGCTTTAGGATATATTTCTAGTACCAAGAAAATTGAGATATCAAAGAAATTAAAGTAAGAATAAATTTCTAATGAATCAAGACTTAGATCTATACGTATTCATGAATGTAATTTGGACATGCACCTTACAATATATACTTCTTATCTCTCGCATTATGTTCGTAGTTCTTTAAGTTCTCCAAATTTAAAATGTCTAGGAGGTAGTGCACAGTTATGATTTAGTAATACCATATTTAGCGGAAAGCATGGCATATAGTCGAACACACACATTTAATAAACGATATGCGTTCGTCATAGTGTGCATCCACCGCCGATTGTCGAATGCTTGCTCATGAAACAAATAAGTATCCTCTTTTTGCCTATATATTATTATTATTATATACGTACAGACACTTACAATATATGTATTTAGTCACTGTATAAGTTACATACATGATACATAAAAGAATCTGAACAGTTAGAAGACAAAACTTATCATGACGATGACTTCAAGGTCACCTAAGTGCAAAACCAAATTAACACTAGGTGGTTTGTATATATAATCTCATCAATCACCTAGGCTCATTTTAGTTATAACATATTAGATTCAGTTAGTCGAATATGGGCTTTGAAGAACGGAAGAATTCAAATTCAACATAAACGACTAACAGAACAAAAAAATTGAGATCTTTTTTGAGTAGAGACTTGATGAAATTCTTTCACATTAACAAATTTTTAATGTATTCTCATATATGAAAAAGAAACACATAAATTAAAATTTCAAAGAAAAGCAATAATTTGTTTGTAAGGGTTTATTGACCATGTAAGTTCTTAAAAGTTATATTTTCTCTATTTTAAAAGTTCTTAAAAATTCTACTTTCATTACAATGTATAATTAAAACTATCCAGGAGATAAAATACTGAACTAGAAATACAAAACAAATATTATCAAAACCAAATCGAAAAAAATGACTCTTTAAACTATAAGCAGAGATAACAAGGCAACGACCTTAAAAATGGTAGAACCAAGGTAGCAGAGAAACTTTTTCTTCTGAAACACCTACACATGCGATTTATCACGACCGTCCACGGTTAATCTGTAGATAACACATCTCTCCTCCTATTATGATGAGAGTCAAACTCTCGAAAACCAAAGACATCATAACCCGACAAACAAAGAGTACTCATAAAAGTTCATAGAGACTCAAACACACTCCCAAATGTGACGAAGATGACGACGACTGCTGTGTATCATTGCGTTTAGCTAGAATCCTTCAAAAGGTGATCATATCTAAACAGACCATGAAGGCAGAGACAAGAAGCAAGGCAAAACTTCTCAAAGTTAACACACACCGTGAACACTAAGGACAAGAAAACACTAAAAGCTTTGAAGATTACCAACCAAACATTAAGCACGAAACTTCTGCTAAGAAAGGATACAACCCTAAAAAGAACCACATGCTGAAGCAAGGAGACAAGGACTGGGAGAAAAGGTAATGGATGGACGCAACTGATAAGAATCCTTAGCCATTCCATACATGCGGCTTAAAGAAGAAAAAGGCACTAGACCAGTATCAAAATCTGAGACAGGAACAAGCAAACCACAATGGCAATTATTGTTCCAACCAATTGTTGATCAAATATTCGGCATCATCATCTTTACTTGTTATCAGAAACCCTCACAGACATAGCTGCTCTGACCGTCAAACATGAGACACTAAGAACCCATTACCACATAAACTAGAAGTATCACCTAAGAGACCAGGACAACGCCGCATCTAACAAAGGCAAAAGAGACTTCTCTTTGAAACGCTGGGAGAGGAAGAACAACGCTCAAAAGACCGTGGCGCAAGCCTCACCATGAAGACCATCTCATTTGCTGAACACACCAACAACATCATCAAACCACCAAATCTAGCTGAGCGACACAAACAAGAACAAATTAAACAATAAACAAAGCATCAGGGCCCCTCTCACAGTTACGACGAGGAGTGCCAGCCACCGGAGAGGGCAAACGGAGAATCTGATTTTTCTAGCGGCTAGGGTGAACTTTGGTTGAGAGAGTTTTTGGGTGTTCCCTCTTTTTGTGAGAACAATACAATATATAATATTATATAGAAACAGAAATATATATATATATATATATATATATATATATATATTTCATATTTCTAGTTGTATCAACTTTTTAAACTTGTTTAACTCCTGTCCATTTTAAATTACTAATCATTTAAGGTTTTTTACACATTAAGAAAATAACTAAATTTTTTATTTTACTAGAATATTGCTAATTACATATGCTCTTACTTGCAAAAGCGAGAGTTATGTATTTATACAGATAAACCAAGGCTTCGGAGATATCACTTGTCTTTTACGTAGGCTTTGGAGACATCGCTTTCGGTGATTCGTGCGTAGGCTTTGGAGATATCATTTTTCGGTGATTCGTGCATAGGTTTTGGAGATATCGCATTCAGGTGATTCGTGCATTGGCTTTGGAGATATAGTTGCTTTTTTTTTGGGTGATACGTACATAGACTTCGGATATATCGCTTTTTTGTTTTGTTTTTTTTTTGCGGTGATTTGCCTTTATAGTAATAAAAATACCGTCACATGAAAAATGTATCTAGACAAATTACTACAGACCATTAGTGTAACCCTACGGCCATCACCTTTTATTTGGCCCCATGTCCACTCCGAGTCCATGGGACCACCTTCTTTAATGGGCATCACGTCCTCTCACTAGGTCCGTGAGCCCAACCATATCTGACGGTCGGTTTGCTACGTCCGGGAGGCTTTAAAGACTTGTTAATCGTCCCTACAAATCACCACATGATATTTCCATATGTTTTGTCCTCACTCGCACAGTTCCGACAGTCCCTTCCCGGAAGGTTACCCATTATGAGACTACTCTAACTTAAGCACGCTTAACTCTAGAGTTTTCTCAGGAACCTTGACCGAAAAGATAAGTGCACTTTGGTGACATAGGTGGCAAAATCAATTCTTTTAAACCTCTCTGCAAGTCTCTGAAACCGGCGTATCACAATTCACCCCCACTAACATATCGCAACGTCCTCATTGCGCACCAAGACCGTCACCCCTGATGGTGTGAGCCTACTCCACTCCACACTTGTTTTGGTTCGGCTCTGATACCACTTGTAACCCTCCGACCGCCACCTCTACGTAGGTCCCATGTCCACTCCCAGTCTATGGGCTCACCTTCCTAATGGACCTAACGTCCTCTCACTAGGCTCGTGAGCCCATCCATATCCGACGGTCGGTTTGCTACGTCCGGAAGGCTTTAAAGACTTGTTTACCGTAACTACAAATTACCACATGATACTTTCCTGTTTTTTGTCCTCACTCACACAGTTCTGACAGTCAATTCCAGGAAGGTTACCCATCCTGAGACTACTAGTACGCTTAACTGTAGAGTTCTCTCAGGATCCTTGACCGAAAAGATAAGTGCACTTTGGTGACATAGGTGTCCCATTCAATTCTTTTAATCCTCTCTGCAAGTCTCCGAAACCAGGGTGTCACAATTAGTTTGTAGTATTTACTAGATAAGAACCCGCCCGATGTGCGGAGTTAAATTTTTATAAATAACGTTATTTATAAGTTTTAATTTTGCTATAATATACTGATTTATATTAATTTACAATTCTTTTATGTATGTTACCATAAAAAGCGTATTTTACACCTAAATATATTGTAGGTTACAAATATATTTTTTACCACCATCTAGAAAATATCTGTATGAACACATTAAACCAAACAAGTATCATATCTCTTTTTTACTTTCACTTTTGCATAGTTTTTTTTATTACTAAAATTATTGACTCAAAAAACATTTCGAATAAAAATTATATTACATAGTATACTAATCAATGATGTAACATCACAATAATGTATGAACAACCATGGAGAGAACCTTGGATTTGCCCTCCTCCCATATAGAGAGAACCTTGGGTCCAACCTCCTCCACTATGATGAAAACCTTGGCTCCACCTTCCTCCCTTGGGGAGATAACTTTGCGTTTAACCTCCTCCACCTTCCTCCCTTAGGAAGATAACCTTGCGTGCAACCTCCTCCACCATAGAGAGAATCTCGGCTCTGCCCTCCTCATGTGTAGAGAGAACATGTTCACGTCTTTTAGCTATCTCAAAATGGCTTGCTCCGACAACCAATGAAACCAAAGTCCCTTTTCTAATGTCATAAAATCTTTTGATAGTAACTAGTGTTAAATTTTCCAATGTATTCGTGGAGGTGTCTTTGACACTCCATGATGTAGCATTTGTCTCTGGAACGCTCCGACTGCCACCTTGCTTAGTGAGTCCCATGTCCACTCCCATTCCATTAGCCCACCTTCCTTAGTGGGCCCCACGTCTACTTCTGGCCCACCCATATCCGCCGCCGGTTTGTTACGTTCGGGAGGCTTTAAATACTTACCCCTATAAATAACCATATGATCTTTTCCTATGTTTTGTCGTCACTCGCACAGTTCCAACAATCACTTCCTGAAAGGTCACCCATCCTGAAACTACTCCAGCTCAAGCACGCTTAACTCGAAAAGATAAATGCACTTTGGTGGCATAGGTGGGCAAATCAATTCTTTTAAACCTATCCGCAAACCAGGGTGTCAAAGTCTTCGAACTCCTATGGATCTATCAACAACAGTTTATGTTTTTCCAATCTATCTATTTATGTTTGTTGTAAGCTATGGATCTATCAACAACAGTATTCAAAAAGAAGATGCATATATTAATCTTTTTTTGGGGTCAATAAATTAATTTTACTTATTAAAAACTAGAAAAGAAGAAAGTAGGAAAAAATTTTGATTTTAAAAATAAGAAAAATTTACCTTTCCATTAAAAAAGTTTTACCAATAGAAAAAAGTTGAAAGCAATATTTTTGAATAAATTATTTTGTTAGATGAAAAGTACAAGCCAATCTATGTTTATATAGAAGTGAGTATTTACAAAATTTAGAATTAATAATTAAATGTATATTTTCTTTAATCTCGTTTCTATTTTTTTTGTTGAATTAATAACTTAAAATTAAAAATAAGTAAATAATCTTATAATTTCAAATTTTATGAAATATATATATATAATCTCCTTATAATTATTTTTTAAAAAATTTTAATTTTTGTAATTTTTTGATAATTATCTTTTTTACATTATTAGTATTGTTTAAAACAAAATATTTTGTTTTTGTTGTAATCTCAAATCCCTCTTATTAAATATTAACTTTTACACATGTCAAAATCTTAGATTGATATAAACTTGACACATTTCAAAATCTTGTTAATGACTAACTTTCGAAACCCAACTTTATATAATAAGATTTCTTTTTTAAATATATTTTCTAATTTTTTACTAGTCACATTAAAATATTTAAAATAAAATTAATAATTGGGTTTACTAAATATATGCATTAGAAATTTAAAACAATAATTATTATAAAATAAATTTTTTGTTCTAGAATAACAACTAAAAAACGAGAAGGAGTATTAAATGTTTTAGAATTTTTATTTGCTTTCTTAATGACAAAAAAACAATTGTACAAAATGCATTCACCTCAATTGCTTATTTTCTAAGCTTTAAGATTAATAGATCTGAATTCACCTG
This sequence comes from Camelina sativa, assembly GCF_000633955.1. NCBI lineage: Eukaryota > Viridiplantae > Streptophyta > Magnoliopsida > Brassicales > Brassicaceae > Camelina > Camelina sativa. Next base: position 19,835,909 of record NC_025691.1, read on the forward strand.
AAATTAATCACCGCAAATTAGGGGTAGAGTATTATCTCTTGGTTAGCGATTTTGAAACTCAGTAGTTGTCGGTTGTGCCATGATCACAGTTACGTTTTATATAGAGTTTTCTAACAATTCTACCAAATACTAAACTAAACTTATCATCTCTACCACATTTGCTAACTCTTTTTCAGAAATACCAAGTCATAACAGATAAATACTAAAATAACATTTCCTATTTCCTTTCTCAAAACAAAAATAAAGATTTTTTCAATTTGTTTTGTTGTCCTGTCTTTCCAACTTTCTCATCTCTTTCTTCTTTCATTAATTAACTCCACATTTTTTTACAGGACACTTATCTCAATTTTTTTTTCTCATCTCTTTCTTTTTCTTCCATTAATTATCTCTACATCTCTCCAAATCTATAAAATCTAATCAAAAAATACCTTATTGTTTCTAATGTTTCTAACTTTTCTTTCCAAAAATTTTCGCTCAGTTTTTTTTTGGCTCTTCGTCAACTCTTTCAGAAGCTCACATCTGTTTTCTTTTCCATGACATTCACTGTTGCCACCGCTGGAGCTATTGATTTGGTGGACCAATTAAACATACCAAGGTGTCCACTATTAATCTTGTGATGGACAAGTTATTTTACAAAGACAATAAATTATTTACTCGATAGACTAATTTTACACTTGTCTAAAATCTCTATTTGTCTACTATTAATCATGTCATGTACTACATGATTCAATAACCCCCATAGACAACATACTTGACGAATGGACAAGTACTTTAAGCTAATGGACAACTTTGTATTATTCAACTTGTCTATCAGACAAACCTTGTCCACATAACTAATTTTGTCCACAGACTTATGCTATTTCACCCACCAGATCTCTAAAATATATACATATATATATAGTATATAATTTGCAAACTCTACGTAACTTTTAGATTATAAAGTGTCCACTACGGATCTCACTTATTTGTCTAGTCCTAAGAATTAATGCTCATCCATGTTGCCAGAAAATCAAATATATATTAAATAACATAATTCATTTTACTTATTCACATGTTATTTTCAACCCATTATATGCAAGGCAGTTTAGTCCATTTATCTACCCTATATGATAGATAAAAAAAGATGTTTTCCTTTCTAATAGAACTAGAAAGTTTTTTTAGCAAATATGGTAGAATTGGTAAAATTCCCTTCTCTATGTCAAGTAGTCGAGATATTGTTTAATTTATTTTTGTCTCGTTACGTATATATACGCCATATTTTTCTTTTATGGCTTTGACGTCCTTTGCATACGTATTGTATTTATGGATATGTAGTATGTACACAGGGGCGGACGCAAGGCATTGAAGGGTGGGGCACGTGCCCCACACTGTTTTTTTTTATTTTTTTCCTTTTGTTCATATAACTTACTCAATTATCTTCAGTCTATAGGTAATTTTGAAAGGTGCCCCACTCTAATTACAAACCAAAGATGTGCCTTAACCCCAAACGGCCAAACCAGTCATACAAAGAAGGAAATAAAATATTTTAACCCAAAATAAAACACCCATATAAAAAAATTTATTTCTATAAACAAATGTATCCGACAATTATTTCTTTTAATTGTGCAAAGGAAGCCTGCGAATTATAATAACAACGATGGAAGATTTATATTTAGCAATATAGCATCATTGACCTAGTTTTTCCTCTGTTAACTAAAACTTTTTTTTTATTGTTTTTTTCTTCCAGTTCTAACTTCTAAAACAAAAGTGTTTATACTTTATAGTAAGTAATTATTTTGTGATTAATTTATACAATGGAAAATTCTCTAGTTAGAATAATCGTTTTTTTATCTAGTTTTATAAAACTATTTTCTATGCTTCAAACTTATGCATTATGTTATTTTATATTATAATTGATAATTTGTTCATATATCAGTATTTCAATCCAAAATATAATTAATGGTTTCTAAAGGGTAGCCTAATTTGTTTTGTTGAAAAAAAGTTGATAAAGTGACATGATGAAAATTTTATTTAGTATAAAAAACCTGTTATAATTTTATAGGTTTTTAAATTTATAATACAGCTTCTTTTCATATTTATATAATTTTTTTCGTTATATTGTGCCCCATGTTAAAAATGTTTCTGAATCCGCCACTGTATGTACATAAATAGATAATGAAGGGATATTTGGTACACTTAAAATAGATCGACCGGTACGTAAGGGAAGAAAAGTAACATCCACCACGTGAGGTTAGTTTGCAATATCCCACCTAAACCTAACCTCCTCCATCTATTCGTTTCACCTCATTTTTGTGTCTTAAAGTTTTCTTGAAGTTACGTACGCGAGCTGATGATTTACTGTCTGACAGACACATCTAACTATATAATTCACGCTTTCTACTCATACATAGCTAGTAACGGTGAAAGGTGTTTGTTCAAGGAAAAAAAAAGAAAATAAGTGACGGTGAAAGGTTCCCAAACAAAAGACAGCTTACATATTCACAACAAAACATTTCTACATGCATCAAACTTTTTTAAGAAAATCAGTGAACTTTTAACTAAACCCACCAATTCATATTAGATATATGTAACTAAACCCACCAATTCATAAAAGAAAGAAAGCATGGGGATAGATTTATCAATAATCTGCACACAAAAAAACATCTCTAAATGGTAAAATAGATGATGACTTACCAATCATATCTAATATCTAACTATTATGTGTAATTTATTCTTTTTATTTTTACTTTTTCTTAACCGTTTTCTTCATAATCGCTGGAAACGTTTTCCTACTTGATTTAATCGGATCACCAATAAAACCTTATGTTTTATGAGAAACAGTTTACCCATTTTGTTTTCAAAAACCTTATATTCAATTTTTTTTAACAATAAATTAAAGATATTATTTAAAATTAGGATGCCACAAGAAAAATGAGTCTGAAAATGTAGGAGTATGACTGAAGTAGGACCTACTTGTGAAAAATCAAGCCATAGACTAAGTCTCCATGGATATCATATCGTTGGATTAGCATCAAACGTGTATACACGGTTGGAATATCATGTTTCTGAATTCTCCATTTGAATTTTATTTAATTTTTCTGGCCATTAGCTGCAATAGAAAATATCTAGAACAAACGGCTTTATTGCTTACGATATTCAAACAACCTGAGAGTTGGAACGTAGGCGTTGTTTGGTGTCTCAACCACTTAAGCAAAACTCCATATACTGTTTTCATTTGGTTTTGGCTTTTTGTGCTGTCTGGATGAACAAGGACTTGCCAACCTATATGCGAAGGATTCAAATACATTAGTTTGAATAGTTTGATGTAAGGGTTTTGAAGTAAGTCATCAGAATATAAAACGTCACCATGCATTAATATAATTTATAAACTTCAACATATATGGACTAGTCTAGCTATAAAGAGTCAATTTATATACGTGACTCGTTTCTTCCGTTACCAAAACGGCAAACTGTATCAGTAAACATTTATTTAAAGAAATGGTTGAATAGCTTATCATGATGTTTTTTGTATTATATAAATCATTTACTACGAAATCATGACTCATAGCATAATGGTTTGTAATAGTGTTGTCACCTTATCACAACCCAAATTCAAACCCCACATATAGCATATCGCAATAATGACTTGAGCTTAGCATATTTTAAAACATTGATTAGTAATGTAATTTAATTTATCTTAATAGCTATACATAAACTTACAGAAAGATCACATAATGTGTACACAAACGTTTAATTACGACTTAGCCATGTGAAAAAGGAGATTGGAACGAAGCTATTTTATACAACCACTGATTATAAATATAATACGAGAGATACAAAAGGTGATAGTTTATTTTATACAACCACTGTCCACGTCTCTCCGAGTCATTCATCTATTTTTATTAGTTACATAAACTCAACATATAACGTGATAGTTTTCGCTTTCTTTGGCCTAAAAAATTCAGATCTATAATTGGGTGAAGATAATAATATTAATGGGACAATTAACATATTGATAGGAGCTAGGTATCCATTTTAATACAATCTTCACAGTATTAATAAGAAAAAATAATATAGCATGTTGGGTTTAATTTAGGAAGTTCTCGGAAAGTAAAACTAATATAACAAATTTAGCTTCGGTGCGTCAAGTCGATTCATCGATGATGTATATTTGTATTATTAATAGACCATGCCCGACACAAACGACGATGTTCGAGTTAGTGGACCAGTCTTGTATTTTTCTATGTAATTTTGATTAACTAGTGATTTTTATATTACAGTTTTTTCCAATAATCTGTAAACAGGTTTTGCCGGGATATACATATTGATTACTTTTATGAAAATTAATAAATTTGGGAGAAAAATACTTATATAACATGTATCAGGTGAATAAAAATATGTTCTGAATCCTAGGAAAAATTGTGATTCCTTTCATATTTGTTATTTAAAACCTTAAATATACTGTATTATTAAGACTTTTAGAAATACACTACAAACTCGTGTTAAATGCCGTTGAAAAGAACACCTCGTAAGAAAAGAGAGCCATATACAACCATACACAAAACTAAAACCTCAACAAGCTGAATACAATACCAAACCAAACAAGGAATCCTATCTTCCAGACTCCAGAAGTTCTTTGAGAGAATATCATGTCTCTCAAATATTTTGGGTTTGTCTCTAAGTTAAATCTCAATCTGAAAACTTTGTCTATTAGTAGGCTTGGGCAAATATTTGGGTTTAAGTACCAATGCTTCTGTACCAAGGCTCTATTGGGCTTCATGGGGTTATTAGCAAGCACTTCATATGATTAACCTCCAAAACAGATCACATTTTTTAGTGGCCTTATATCATTAAGAAGCAAAAAGTTTTTGTAACCCAACGAACCAAACAATGACTTTGATCAAAAGAGAGAATCCCATAACATATCCATAGAATCTGATTTAAACGAAAATCCTAGAGAAATTCAGAACAATAACTTGGAAACTGTCAAATTTAACAGAAAAAAATAATAATAATAATCCAAACTCCCTAGAAAACAATCAAAGATAAACCGAAGGACAATGAAATCAACAGAGTTCATGAAAGCTCGGAAGGAAGATTTGCGTTCAAGGCTTCATGTGAGCGAAACCTTCAGGGAGAGTAAGAAGTGGATCATCGTTTCTTACTGTGAGACCTTGGAATGCCATTGCCAAAGCATATCCAAGGGCCTTCGCTACCGGAACTGCAACCGCGTTACCAACTTGAATGTACCTGAAAAAACGAAAATATTTATGTAAAATTTAGTCTGAATTTCGAATCTCAAATCACAGAAACTCTGACAAAACGGAATCACGGTTAACTCACTTTTGTTTTGGTGGGCCAAAGAGTTTGTAGTCATCAGGAAAGCCCTGGAGCCTGGCGTTTTCTCTGATGGATAGAACACGATCTTGCTGGGGATGAATGATCACCTGCAATCATATACAACGTCAAATATGTAACTCTTACGTTGTTTCCAATGTTTCTATTCACATCCAAAGGGAATCTATGCAAATCTAGAACACGATAATAACTGTGTCTTTTAGTCTCTAAACTAACTTACTTACAACTAGCCAAAATTCAGAACAGATAGTTATTTTTCATGAGAGGTCTCACCTGGTTGTGTGGTTCCGCTCGAGTGACAACCGTAGGGACAGTCTCATCCCACCAGAGGCGTCCAAAGGGCCTGAAAAAAAAGCAAATGGTTTAGGCCACACTTCTATAACAGAATAAAACTAGGCAAATTCAGGATTTACAGAGGTAAAGAAAGGTAAATGAAACTCACTTGGATGATGTCCCGTCAACATAACTCACGGCATAATCGGGTACCTGATTGAATAACATAGTTAGTCAATACAAAAGAAAAGCAAATTTTATATGAGGACAAAAAAAAAAAAGAGATGAATATTATTACCAACGGATTTCCAGATTCAAGCATGACCCTTTCCATACTCTCATCCAAGTGAACTACATTACCGCGTCCAACAATTACACCAGGAAAGTCCCTGAAATTTGCTCCCTAATACCAAAAGTTGTATTGGAAAAAATCAGAATAATCCTAGAAAACTAAAACAAACAAGAACCAAAAAAATAAGATCAACGAATGTGAGAAGGTTGTACCTTCTTCTTGGGGACACGACAAACACGCTGATAATCATCAATATTCAGATTCAAGGGATGGTGATCATATAAGACATGCTTTTTAGACTTGAAATTTGTTGATGACCCTAAAACTTCTGTTCAAAAAGTTCATAAACAATTTTTCAATGAACCTCAAGTTGCCACTATAGTTGTCCTTTTTTTTGTTTTACATTGTTCCCCAAAAAACAAAAGTTAAAATCTTACCATCTTTTCTAAGTCTGATAAACTGTTGAAATGGAGTTATGGGATCTTTGTCATATGGTATCTCATCCCTCACCTCACTGTTTGCAATCTAAACCCAAAGTAAAACTTAGTTTGCAATCTAAACCCAAAGTAAAACTTAGTAAGACAAGAATATGCTAGACAAATAAATTAAGTTTTAGTCAAGATAAGCCACACATCAAGACTTACAGCCGGTAGATCTGAAATTATATCTTCAAGTAAAAGTTTGTCTGCCAACTTCACAGTGTGGCCTTCATTATAGGCTACCGTGTTCCTCTGCATTAAATATAAGCAAAGATGAGTATTTGCTATACATATGGAATAGTAATTCACTATCTTCTTGGGTCTCTCTTACCTCAAACTCCACAGGAACATTTCCTCTCATGACTACATCATGAGTTGGAAGTGGGAATTGAGGAAGCATCTGAAACAGAAAGGTGCAAATTAAGAATACCATCTATTCATATATATAGAACAAAGAAATAACATTAAAGGTTTTACCTCACTAGAGAGTGCACCGCATAAGAAGAACCGCATGCGGAACTGAGCAAGACCATATGCACCAGCAGCCATCATTCCCATCCGACTCTGGTAATTCATTTGGATAAGCCGTCCCACAGCGTAACGCGCAAGGTAGCCCTTTGCAAACTTCAGCATGTCAACCACATTTTCCATTAAAACGTATTTTGGCTTCAGAAACTCCACAATGTTCATATAAACAAGAAGCTGCTTATTTTTCTCATCGTTTAGAGGTTCCTCGGTGTTCCTGAAGCGGTTATGACCACTGATTCCTTGACAGGGCGGACCGCCGCAAATAACATCAACACCTCCCTAAATTAGTGTTTAGGCATTAGTGTCAGTGACATGACATTCTTATATTTCACCAATAAAGTGAGGACTTCTCTGACAGCTGCCACCTAATCACCAATTCCATGATAGTGCTTTAATCCGCAACTATTCAGTTACTAACTCTATTTAACCCATTCAGCAACTAATTGACACACAACAATACAGTTTTGATAAACTATCAAACACAAACTAATATAAGTACATTATCTATACATAAGACGCATAGAGCCTAGCACATAAAAAGAACTTTGCACAGGTTTCAGAAATTTAAAAAAGCAAACGTATCAGGGTATTAAAAAACATACTTGTAACGGAAGGATGCCAGATTTATATCCACTTTCAACAAACTCTTTGATCTTTTCCCGGCAATTACTGTTTAAAGATAAATTTAGAGGTTTTAACAAATATTGACATATTATTTTAAGGAAGAACCCTTTTTCTTATGTTTACCTAAGTCCTTCAATAGGTTCCCATGTATCATGCGAAGGAGCATAACCCAGCCACCGTACCTATTATATCAAAACATCAGAGAAGATTGTGACTATAAGAAGGCAAAACCATGAAAGAGTAAAATTTGTACAAACAGAGCAACAATACCTTCAAATAAAGTCCACTTTTCTTTATATTTTTAAGGTCGCCGAAGGTAATACCAACAATCTTTGCCACTGTAAATACCTCCCCATCATCTTCATTGTCACTCTCTTTGCTATCATCTTCATCTTCATCGTCCTCAACAACAGTCATCCCATACAGGTTATTATATTCTTCTGAATTTGGACTTTTTCTCAAAGAGAAATGAATGCATAACTTCTCCCACTCCTTAAGCAGCAACAGGAAATTTTCTGCGGACATGTTTCTTACCTAAAATGAAGTGACTTTTGAGACTAAACATAGGGGTAAATTGAATTGAAAAAATGGAAAACACAAAGACATAATGAAAATCTTACTTGTGTTTCTGGGTGGTTATGCTCCAAGCTTTTACACGCATGTTCATTCATGTCGACAGCCCATTTCTTGAGAAATCATTTTTATAAAGCAAAAAATAGCATCAAAGAGATTAAACAAATCTGACAAACTATTAAACAATATAATTGGCAAGTAAAAATGCCTCACAGTGACAAGGTTCAAACCAGCGAGTTTTGCACCCATGCACAACCCAGTGGACATTGCGCCGCAACCACAGTAGAGGTCAAGCAATGTTGCCTCTCTCTTAGCACCATTAGCTTGGGAAGTTTCGTCATCCTCTGATATAACAGCAGCTCCTCCGTTTACATCATTGTCGCTGGATATTGTTGAACTTTCACTTATAGCCATCTTGGTATCTGTACAATCAAAAGATCTATATATGATTAGTTATCTTCAGAAACTGCAGCATGTTATCTAATCCAATTGACTGTGGAAAGAAATGCTAACTTGAAAGATCAACTGTTAAAAGCACTAACCTTCTTGAAAAGCTTCAAATGTTGAATAAGGCAGCAAATAGTTCATATCACAATAATAATCACAGTTTTTTGTTGCAGCGATAGTCTCCGTAGTATTTTCCTGGCATGAGAAACATATGTAAGTTAGAATGGAAGATTGCACAAAGATACCGAATAACCAAAAACAGACACTATAAATAGCAACCGACTATAAATTAAATAAGTACGTACGTTTAAGGAAATCATCAAAATTTCAAGCTTTTTGACTAGGGTTCCTAATTCATTTGTATCTCGAACCTTCGAGAAAAACACACGTTTATCACTTATCAGAGCATTGAGGTTGCCAATTACCTGAAAGTTAAGAAAACCCAAAACTTTAGACAATTCAACATTGGAAAAAGAAAAAAAAAGAAAAGGTAAAGACCAATAAAGTTTTGATTCTTACAGTATCAGAAGCTCTGTAGAACCATTGAGCCGCGAAGTATAACTTCCCATTAGCCCCTTCGAACATTTCAACAATTTTACAAATGTAAGGCGCGTTTCCCTCACCAGCCTGAACAAACAAAATAAAACTAAACTGTGAGAAATACAAGTCATCTATAGTAAAGTATCTAATTATGTTGTAAAAAGCATAGAACAAATATGATATGTCTCCATTAAGGCTAAAGATGTCTGAGCTTATCTCCAAAAGGAATATGTCAGCCTAAATAACAATCAGTGGTTATTGTTTCAGATGAGATCTCAGCTAGGAAAGGTAGCTATTATCAATGTGTCTCCATTAGCATTTGCAGAAATATAAATCATGACAAACAGGGACAAATTAACAAATTATCCGCCCCGCACTTCAATTTATTCTATAAAAATTAACAATGCTGGCACATTTACAAAGTGGTATAAAACCCAACAATCATCAAACTCAAAACACCAAGAAACAAAATGTCTTTCACAATCTCCTATCTTGCAAGTGCTACAGATAAATCGAGGCTTTCAAAGGCAATTTTCTCATTCGGAAATAGAGTCATTACCTGCACATAAGCATCATCATTAAGCTCATATGTAATGGACTCATCAACAATAGCACGTCTAAAATGGCATCGAGCTCGAATTATCTCTACAACATCATCATCCCTACAAAAATGAAATCACTTAATCAGTCCATTAAGAAACAAGGTCAAAACACACATTTTTTTATCAAACAAAAGTAAACCCGAACTATCTGATTAATCGCAAAAAAGCAAAGGACTCAAACAACATACTTCTTCTTTCCCCTTGACCGAGCTACAGGTTTCTTCACCTGAGAACAAAAAAAAATCAAGAACAAAAGCAAAATTCCTTCAGAAATCAACAGATCTGAAACAAATCCCAGCAAATTTCGAACAGATCTAACCATTTCATATTCAAACACCAAAGATCCAAGTTTCCGATTAGTGAAAAAATACCTCGATCGGTTTGTATCTGTCAGGCCAAGCAGTCTTAGCCTCCGATTCCGGTATAGGCTCGTCCAAGAACCTCGCAATCGACAATTCCCCTTCCTCGACCACTTCAACCGGCGCTTCGTTCACCGTCTTAGCTCGCTTAGGAGCTCTCTTCCTCGGTTTAGGAGCGGATTTAGTATCGTCGTCGTTCTTCGGAGCTCTCTTACGCTTCGGCGCCATGATTTTTGAGTCGGAGAAGACGAAGAGAACTGAACAGAGTAAAGAGACGAGAGTGAGACTGAAACCCTAGAAAAAAATGGTGTGACGAGTGAGGGTTACTAATTAAATTATCTGAGGAGGTTGAGGGCGAAATAAGCGCGTTACTCAAGCGCCAAAACTTTTGGGGTTTCGAAATTTTTGGGCAATTTTTTTTTTTTTTTAATGAATTTGAAACATTTGGGCCTCATAAAATGTTAAAGGCCCATCTAACTTTTTTTCTCTCTCTCTCTCTCTCGCTTTATGAATATGGTAATGAAAGATTTATCTTTTTCCATATCGATTTATGATTTGTGATAATGTGTATGGTTTATGTTAAATTTTCATTTAGTGATCAGATCAAATTTATATAGTTATTTCTAGAATTAACATATGAAAAATATTTACATGAATCAGATTGAAGATACTGATTACCTACATTTTAAATTTTACTAATAATTAACTCTTTCCATATTCGTCGTTTGGTTTTTTAGTTATTTTGTAATCATTCCCAATGATCACATATTTCTAGAAATAAACACATTGAGACGAAAAGAAAAAAATGATTACACAAATGTTAAGTTTTTTTTAGATTCCGTATCGATCTATGATTTATGAGTGTTTTATTTGGTTTTGTATTATATTTCGTTTGGAATCAGATCAATTTGTCTATATATTTCCCACAATTAACATATTAAAAAGAACTCAAACATGATCGTATCCGAACGGCGCGTTAATGGAGTAGTGAATTAGTGAGTTAGTGACTCCACGAACGGCGCGTTATTGGACTTAGTGTGTAGTTAAAAGATTTAAGAAGGTCGTTTTGGAGTTAACACGTTCCTAGAAACTTGGAACAACTAAGTAGAAACGTGGAAACGTTTAAATGGTAACACTAAACATGAAGGAGAACATGCTACTAATTAATGGAGTAGTGTTAGATTATTTGCAAATAACTGAAATTCAAAGAAGACAAGACTTAGGGATCCCGCCACGCTTGTCGTACGTTATCTCATCACTACTAGACCAAAGAATTACTCTTACTACTACTTATTTTGTTTTTATAAAATTGAATAATTTATATGCACCTCTTTAATTAAGTTCATATGAAGACATGGTTCTCTTCGTCTCTCTTATGGGCTTGTCACTTGTGTATATATATGCTTCTGTTCTTACTAAATTGAAGGCATATATATCAACGATGAAGGAAGGAAAAAATAAGTGTATCAGGATCAGAATAATTATGGATGACGACGATATGAGAGTTGTGTTGTGCCTGCCTTTGTCGTGATGGCTGAAATTAGCCAACTTTTGGGCCTTATTTCTTGACGTGGGTCTACTATGTCTTCTTTGCTTTATTTACATGTTTGTGTTATGCAACAACATAAATGTATTTAAAATATATTATATATGTACATAAATATTTTTAGTTTTTTTTTCTAATAAAGTAAAGAAGAATCCCTTTATAACTTTTTTTTTTTAACCCTTTACATATTTGATGAGATGTTTTTTTAAATTATAATCAAGTTAAATAAAAAAAATAAAAATAAAACATCACGATGACATGAATAGCACACACGCACACGTTACACGTATACAGTATTGTAAATGTAAGTGTCATGAATACAGTATTTTACACTATGCAGCTAGTTCGCTTACGAGTGGGTGACACGGGAGGAGGGACATATTGTGACTTCTCGAAAACTACGTCGTTGTTGGACTTTCCTAAAATTTGATGTTGAAGTGTTAGGCCATTTATACATTTTTTTCATATGGATAGACATTAGTCGAAACATATGCTCATACCAAAAGAAACACGACTGTACAAGTGTTCCAAATTTCTAGCAACTTGTGATACTGGCCTTTAAACACATATCTTATCATAGTCATACGTACGCTATGTTTTTACACTTCTTGGTGATAAGAGTGCATGCATATATGGCGTAGTCAAAATCTTGTGAAGAATTTGTGGATAGGATCATAATAATAAACAAAAATATGAAATATGTATAAAATCTTACAACGTCTCTCAGTTTAATTTCCGCAAGTGATCTTCAGATTTTATTGACCGTGGGATCTATAACACACTTCTAGATTGATTGGAGAGCGGCACGAGGTGATGCGTGCATGTCTGTTATAGAGTACTCCAAAAAAAGTAATGAATAGTAGTCTAATCGAAAGCGAAAATGAACGTAAATGTCAAGAGAATCATGTGGCTGATGATGTTTGAGAAACCATAATCAATGAATTGATCGAATTGATGGATGAATACGGCACAAGGGATGTTGGAGATGAAGAAATTAAGAAAAATAATAATAAAAGAAAGATTGATTATGGAAAGGAATGGAATAGGAAAGGAGGGAGAGACAAGATAGAACAGCTCTTATGTGGGGTTTATCTAACAGTAGTTGTGTTTGGTTTCTTCCTTAACTTCAAAACCCCACGCATCAGTATCTTTATACGTCTGTCTCTGTACATGCATATATTATATACACACGCACATATCCATTCATGTGTACATAATCCATATAACACGTCTGCTACTGCTATATAATAAAAGTATCTATTCATATTATGATTAGCTACATATAACTTTTGTGATGTTTGAGAAATTTTACTTTTGTGATTTTTATTGACTATATTCCTATTATGATTAGCTACATATATAAACTAGCATTACCAATAATCAATTGATTTTTTGAATATATATATATATATATATATATATATATTTCGTTTTGGTATCTGTCTTGTTATTGATAGGTTAGGTTAAAGCTGATAGGTTTGTGAGCAGATGTGACATACCATGATACATATTACAAGAATGTTGACCATGGCTATACGTGGGTTGTAAGTCTATTTCCAGTTTCTTATTTTTTTGAATATGATGATTTGCCTTTCGATTCTATTTTAAATCGAATTTAAATTTATCTTTGGATAATGTATATTCTTTTGGATTTATTAAACCTTTGGTATCGTATGTATTGTTATTATGAACTTTTAACTAAAATCCTAGGTAACAAATAGAGAAATTCATTCACCATGGTACATTTTTCTACCTTTTTCAGGCTTTCCGTGATATGTATATATTATTAGCAGTAGCATTAAATATGTTTTGTATCCTAAACTAAACTATTAAACCAAGGATCTAAATGAAGATGGTACGAGACAAGGTATGATGGTGTAAGACGGATATAATAATATATCTTTTTCATGAATTTTGATATCATTTAGAGTGCTCTGCATCATTCCAGTCCACCACACATAGTCTCTATTTTGAAGCCTGAAAACTAAGAAACTTTAGAATAATCCTTTTATATTATTTGAAAGAAAATTAATACTAGAGTCTACTTGGGGTTACAAGTGCTTCTATTTCCTTCTTATTTTTTTTGTTAAATATCTCCTTCTTTCTTTATCATCAAAGTAATCAAAACTAGCATCATAAAACATCTGAAATCAATAACAGCACTTCTCTCTTCTTCCAAAAAAACAAACAAAAGCGATACTAAGTATTTTCTTGATTTATGAACAGTCCATTTATAGTTCTACTTCTACAGGTTTAAGTCTACCCATGAAGACACAATATACGATTATGTGATGGGTCTACTGCAGTCTATACGTCCTAGGCTACTAGCGTGTGTAAATAGGATCAACATTGGACCTATTCACTATCCATCTTCCCTATCTCAAATATCATTATATTATACTATGAAATTGATTTACATCAATGTATGAAATGGCTTTAGTTAGCTATTTATTAGATATAGATATTAACCAAAAATAGTCGCCCTAATTCTCTCCCACCTCTCTCCTCTCTAAAACCCCAAAACAGTGCGACTCTTGTTCACGGCCAACGTCCGGTGGTTTTATAGCTCCGGTGTTGTGTCTTTTTGTCTTTTTATTTGTGCTTTTCTCTTATGTATCTCTATCTCTGGCCATCGATTGGTTTTCTTTGCTGTTTCGGAGGAGTCTTTCCTTTCCCTTGAAGATCCAGATCTGGTCGTTGTGATGTTCGGTGGTTTATGTCCGAGGTTTTTCTTCTTTTGGGGAGGTGTGGTTGATTCTCTGACTGGTAATTGATGTTAATTTCATCAAGTTAAGCGTGTCTGGTATATCTCATGTTTGCTTGATGGAGGCTTTAGTATTGCAGCGGGTTTGTGTAGTGTGACCATGGTTTCATTGTTTGTTTTATGTGAGGCTTAAATTGATGGATACGGCTTGTTGTTGAGTTTGAAATTGGATCTTTGCTCTACCTCTCCTTCAAGTCCTCTTGCTGGCTGTGGTAGTGTGTTTGCTCTAGATTTGTTCTTGGTGTGAGCCATTTGGAGGGATTTCGTTGCTGAGTCACCTACTAGCCTCTCTTTGAGTTTTCTTTGGATTCTTTGGAGTTAGGTGTTAGTCGAAGCAGTGGAATCGGTCTCTAGTTCTTCTCTTGCGAGGACGTCACCAGTTTTATGTCTGTAGGTGGCTGAAACTGTGCTCGACGAGTGTCCGCGTGTAAGAACAGTTGATCTTGCGTGGTTTGTCTCCGGTCGATATCAAAGTTTTTTCTTTGTCCCTAGGGTTTCATGCTCTCTACATCTGGCTGGTGAGGTGCTATGGGGGTTGTATTTTTGTCTTTGGTCGTGTGGGTATCTTGCTTTCCTCCCTGTCAGTCTGCTTCTGGTTTGGCTTCGGTGTGAGGTCTATCCGGCTTTATTGGTGCTCCCGGCGTTTAATGGTTCTATAGGGAAGCTTTGTGAGAGTCTCATGCCATTGTTCAATTAGTGGGCTTAGGTTACAGTTTTCCATTGACTTTGCTTTTTAGATTTGTGTTTTGTGTTTGTTCTTAATATGCATCCTCGTTTTTTGAGGTTTGTTTCTTTCTTAGACCATGGGAACATTCAGTAGTCTGTCGCCTAATAACCGCGAGGACTTCAAGTTGTCCGTTGCCTCTTGTAATTTTAATTTAGTATCTTTTATGATGTTCAATAATAAAATTGAGATGACAAAAAAAAGCTATTTATTAGATAAGTTCTCGTCCTATGCAAATGATTTAAACTAAATAAATTAAGTTATCTAGAAATTAGTTTGGAACATAAAAAGAGAGAGAGGCACAAACTTTGATCTACTTATGATTTTTCTTTTTTTTTTTGAACAAAATTATAGCTATGATTTAAGATGAGAATTGGACCCATCTCATTTGGTTTTCCAAAAAAAAAAGGACAAATCTAATTAAAAAAGATGATAGAATACATAAAGATTAAAGGACAAGTATGATGAGTGAGAGAGAACACCTCTCTGCATGTCTCTCCCAAGGGGAAAAAGAAGAGTCCTTTCCTCTCTTACCTTTTTGATTCTCATCACTTCATTTTCCACATTGTACGCAAACTGAAACCCCTTTTATAATTTTCTTGCATTTTTTCATCATCAAAAATATGTAATATTCTGCGAATTTGATATGAATGGTAACACAATAAAAACATTAGCAAAAACACTAAACAAGTTTGTTCTACCTCTTGATGGTTCTTTTTTTTTTGTTCAACTCAAAGTAGATATTACATCTCAATTCATATTCAAATTGTGTCCTTTTTTTTGGTCTAATCTAAATTTGGTTAATCAATGAATTCGCAAGCATCACGACATACTTTACTAAGTATACCATGGTCAATTAAATTGGATCCCACCACCACTTGGTTGGAATCAACATTTGTTTTGAAATATCTATCGAGAGTGGAAAATAGAAATAAAAATTGGAGTTAAATTAGATATACAACTTTAGCTTAATATAAAACAAGTTTAAGCTATTTGATCGAGTTAATTTTTTTTTTTTTGTTAACGAGAATCAACTGAGTGCCTTGATCTGATCTATACACAGCTTAGAGAGGTCCTCTCTCTCTCTTTCAGCCCTTTCTATATAAAACGAAAAAAAAAGAAGAAAATAAATAACCAGAAGTGGTATAGTCTAGGCCGATACATTTCAGTATCTTCCTCTCTCTCTTTTTCCTCTTTCTTTTTCTCATTTTGATTCTCCTACTCACACACATTTTAAAAAAAATAATAAAAAAAAAAAGAGATTCAGATTTATAAGAGGGTGATGATGTCTTTGAGACAAAGATTGGTAAGAAGAAAAAACTAAAGAGAAACGACCAAAAAACTCAAGCAAACAGTACTTTAATTTTATCTTCCTGTTACAAAACAGAAGAAGATGTCTTGTAATAATGGAATGTCTTTTTTCCCTTCAAATTTCATGATCCAAACCTCTTACGAAGACGATCATCCTCATCAATCTCCTTCTCTTGCTCCTCTCCTTCCTTCTTGCTCTCTACCTCAAGATTTCCATGGTAATACACACACACACACTCTCTAATACATTCATCTCCTCTGTTTCTGAATGATCTGTTTCTGTTTTCAGGGTTTGCTTCGTTTCTAGGTAAGAGATCTCCAATGGAAGGGTGTTGTGATTTAGAACCAGGGAACAATATGAATGGAGGAGAAGAGGATTATTCAGATGATGGGTCTCAGATGGGAGAGAAGAAGAGAAGGTTGAACATGGAACAAGTCAAGACACTGGAGAAGAATTTTGAGCTAGGAAACAAACTTGAACCAGAGAGGAAAATGCAGCTGGCTCGTGCCTTAGGTTTACAACCAAGACAGATCGCGATTTGGTTTCAAAACAGAAGAGCTCGTTGGAAAACAAAGCAGCTTGAGAAAGATTATGATACTCTTAAACGACAGTTTGATGCACTTAAATCTGAAAATGATCTTCTTCAAACTCATAATCAGAAACTCCAAGCTGAGGTAATTATTTATCTACAAAAAAAAAATTTATCTAAAAGATGATATTATTTTTGTTCTAAAAAGATTAAAGATAACAAATTTGGTTTAATAATTTCATAATTTAATTGTTTTACATGTAAAAAGATCATAATTTTTTCAAACTTTTTTTTTGGGTAATAATTGTTTAGATCAAGAGTTGCTTTCAGGTAGGGTTAGAAAACTATACGTGATTCATGACTTTATAAAACATCATTATATCTCTTTTTTTTTTTCTTCACACTTGTCTGAACAGAGATCTGAAAACAATAACTTTCTTATTCAGCTTATCACAAAACACAGTACTCTCTGCATATGACTTTATTCTTTAAAATTTTTGAATTTAATAGTGTTAATTTGTCTCTAATTACGCAGATAATGGGACTAAAAAGCAGAGAACAAACAGAGTCAATAAACCTAAACAAAGACACAGAAGGATCTTGCAGTAACAGAAGTGATAACAGTTCAGATAATCTCAGACTTGACATCTCAACTGCACCGCCGCCATCAATCGAAAGCACATTAACCGGTGGCCAACCACCGCCGCAGCCGCAGACACTCGGTAGACACTTCTTCCCACCGTCGTCGCCAGCCACCGGGACGACGACTACTACTACTACAACAACAATGCAGTTCTTTCAAAACTCGTCTTCAGGACAGAGTATGGTGAAAGAAGAGAACAGTATCAGTAACATGTTCTGTGCAATGGATGACCATTCTGGTTTTTGGCCGTGGCTTGATCAGCAACAGTACAACTGAAACTGGTCTACTTGTCTTTTTTTCTCTTTTCCTTCTTCTTTTTTATTTATTATATATATATATATATATATTTTTTTTTTGTATCATGAATTTTGATCTTTTTTTGTATTATGAATTTTGATCAGAAGAACCCATGCATGTTTCATTAGCTCACTTTTGAAATCTGCAAACCAAACACCACCGAGTCTATTCTCTTTTTTTTGAGTGATGAGATGTTAAAAAATGGGCAATAGTCATCTTTACTATAAAAAAAAATATCTCATTATGGCCCATAGAAAAATAAAATATAACGTATATTATTATATAGTATTGTTTTAGTCGTGGGTACTGGCACCATGTGGTCGTAGTCGTCATATTCAGAAGTGGGAAGAAATAAATGGAATGCACAATGAAAAGGACGTTTTCCATGAAATAAATTATTTATATTTTTGTGTAAATCCATGAATAAATTCTGCCTATGTCATGATTTGGTCGAGCGGGTTAAATTTAAATATAAGATTGAAGAAAAAAAATAAAATGATGGGACAAAATCTAAAGGAGTGAATTTTGTAATCACGAGACCTTACAAAAGACGTACGATATTTAAAATCTGACGATGCAGCAGACCATGAATTTCATAACCCTCTTTTATTCTACAGTCTTCATATTATTCATTTCACCGTGTGTGTGTGTGTGTGTTTTTTTTTTCAAGAAACAAATTAAGTAACATATTATGAAATAAAATAACCTGTTATCGTGTAAAATAACAACTTATTTGTCAATGACAATGTTATACGGAACATTATATTACTTGATATACAATAACACAATATATCGTGTCATCATTAAATAACATGTCAATGTATATATTCTCATTATATTTCATCAACTCAAATCCATTATGTGATTCACATATTCTCAATATATAGTTGTATGATATGTGATTTCACATAGAAGAGGTTCTAAAATGTGATCAGAGTAAAGGAAGCAGCAAGAGACATAGAGACACACACAGATTTCAAGGGAGATAGAGGAAACGGACAAATAGAGTTGGAAGAAAGCAAGCAAACAATTTGGGGTTGGAAAGTTGTCACTCTCCTTTTTAATCGACTCTTCTTCTTTTAACCCCCTTTTCCTCTTCCACAACCAAATGGCCGACACTTTTAAACTTTTCGAAATTTCTTAAAGAAACCGAAGTTTTCTTTTTTGGTGATAAATTTAAAATTTTCACTGCCTTTTTATGTGTAATTTTAAAAATGTTTGAACCAATCATTATAAAGGACGTGAATTAAATTGCATCTGCTTTGTATAATGTAAGGGTGCAAATGGTTGCAAGGTTGAAAAGATTGAATAGGTTGAAAAAAATTATTCAACCAATTTTCACCATTTGCATTGTAAAAGTTGAAGAGGTTGGAAAAAATTATTCAGTCCGTTCAACTTAAAAAGTTGAAAAAATAAATTAATCCTACAACAAAAGTATTCAACTTGTTCAACCACTATTTTAGAGATGAATGAGTTGAATATTATTCAACCCAATTTTGTTCAACCCATTTTTTCAATTTTAAACAACCATTTGGATCCTAAGTGTAAGAAGAAGTAGCTTGTTCGGGACTTAGATGCTAGTGACAAAAGAATGCGACAAGAAGAGCTAGAAATAAAAGTTGCTTAAGACGTAAAGATGTAGAGAGACTAAAGCTATTGTTGGCTTAAGGGACGTGAAACCAAAAAAAAAAAAATGGTTGCCATTAATAAGAGCGGTTATAGTCTCGCACACCGAAACTTTTTCAAAACCAAGAGACTTGAAGTGCAGCTAGCTACGGAATCCTCTAAACAAGATAAATAATATAGTTTACTTAACATCTTCAAGGTTAATTAGATGAATTTATCCAGATATTTGGTGACAACTAAAAACTACATTGCAAATGTGATGCCATACGCCCCAAAGTTCAGCACGATCTATCTCCGGTCTCTAATATATGACCATAAGAAATTTAAATGAAAAATTTAAAACGAAATGAGTTGGTGCGACCCACTAGTATCACCCACTTCTTTCATAAAGTACAAGTTTCTTTTTAGCTAACCGTGTTTGGTTTGCTTTGCTTTTTTGGTTAATGGACCCTTTGTAAACTTGGATGCTTCAACAACACTTATAGGCGTTGCTCACTCTCATCACTAGTTCCACGTAATATACTTATAACTTGCACGACTAGCTAGGAAAGAACTTCCTTGCCTGCATATGTTGCATACTTGCATATGTCTCTATGATAAATCCTATATCATAGAATCATGCATACATGGGATAAAACATTCTTGAGTTTGATGTCTAGTTATAAATTGTTGGATTATACTGGGTGTGATTGGTGAACAAAAACAAAACAATATAAGTGATACAACTTTGAATTTTTACCAATAAAGTCTCAATTTTTTAATGTACTGTTTTTGGTACCTAGGTCCACCCATGATTTCAATACTTAAACATCACATATATAAATGTATACTTACACTATGTAATTTAAAGAACTGTTTACCATAAACCCATATCATGAAGATGTGGGGAGTGGGAAACTAGCTAGCCATATATGGGTAAAAACATTTTGAAGTTTTCACTTTTCCAAATATCATACTTTTTATTCATATTTCAAAGTTTTCTATTCAAGTTGTAAATCTAATCAAGATTTCATATAGACAAAGAATGGTGTGTGGACACAATTCAAGGGTCAAATCCATCAATTATGCTCAGAAGCGTAATTATATCGACAGGACACTTACTCGTACAATCATATTTGGTGGTTATATATTTTAGGAGTTCACAACGTTTTCTTATAATCGATGATCAAACTGAAGCAAAATATCTCTGACATGTTACGTAAAAGGTTACAAGATTAAACTAATTCAGATGACAGCTATAACCTGAGCGTCCAATGAAAATCAACTTTAAAAAATATGTCGATAATACTATAAATACATTTTAAGTCGCTATATTGATTAGTCGGTGTTTAA
>NC_025691.1:19863243-19881619 GCF_000633955.1 Camelina sativa
AGAATGGTGTGTGGACACAATTCAAGGGTCAAATCCATCAATTATGCTCAGAAGCGTAATTATATCGACAGGACACTTACTCGTACAATCATATTTGGTGGTTATATATTTTAGGAGTTCACAACGTTTTCTTATAATCGATGATCAAACTGAAGCAAAATATCTCTGACATGTTACGTAAAAGGTTACAAGATTAAACTAATTCAGATGACAGCTATAACCTGAGCGTCCAATGAAAATCAACTTTAAAAAATATGTCGATAATACTATAAATACATTTTAAGTCGCTATATTGATTAGTCGGTGTTTAAAATTGACTACGAGAAACTGTAACCCCTTTTTCACGATTTCAAGTTAGCATCTACAATTTGATAACAACCCAGATAATTTAATAACAGCTAATATATTGAAATTGAGTTGAAAAAGGAAGATATATAGTAAACTTGGTAGTTTAAAGGAGGGTTAAAAAGTTATAAGAATTTATACGGAAGAAGCAAGCATGTGACAGAATCTGAAACCCTAGAGGATCAGGATGGTGTTGACAAATAAATGATGATGGGAGAGAGATCAAGTTTGTAAAAATGCGCCATTATGCATTAATTAATGGAAGAATCTTTATGGGATCATGTGCATTTCCATAATCTAATCTTTTGCAGCTTTGCTGGATATTAATTCCTCATTTTCTATTATAAAATCTCTTTGTAAATTGTAGTTTATTTATTTTCTTTGGCATTTTTGGTGACAGTGTATCAGATGCCAACATGTATGTTCAACTAGTTTTATAATCATAGTGTAGCTACAACCAAACAAAGAATCACCCGTAAAGAAGAGCTGGCTATGTGGCCATGTGCTTGCTGCTTCAATTCCCTTATTAAACTACTCACTTCCAATGGAAAAATGGCTCAGAAGAATATCAACTAAAAGTAGATAAGATCACAATATGTTGTCTTTAAGCTACATATAAGTTAACTATGAAAACTATGAATTTTTATAATTTGTTATCAGTTTTACCATTTTGTTTTTACACTGTTGTAAATTTATCAGTATAATGAGTACAGATGCCTTCGCTGATGGTCTCTGCTACTGGTTCCACACAAGACAGCCCTAATCTTACCTCTGTTGTTGTAATTTTGATTTTAAGTTTATGATCCCATTGGCCCTTTAACCCACTGCATTTATTGTAACAAAAGTCTTTTTTTATGAATAAATTTTACATTCATACAAAAAAATAAAAATTATCAGAAAACTACATATGAATTATGGGTATATGTTGTATACGACTGAACGTTTAGGTATAGTTAAATTTCCTCAAAGATGACCACTTTCGGGGAGATGTATTCATGAAATTGAGTATTATATTTGTATATTCGAACTTTCTTTAAAATAAAGTATTTTGACGTCATTCGATACGTGGGCTAAAATACGACACTAAACAGTGTACATACATTGTTTAGAATTGTTATATGCTGTAAGTTCCAACGAAAGATACAAAACTATGAGCAAGATAGTATAAATAATATTTAACAAAACAAAAAGATGATATATATCATATAAACGCATAAGTATACATATTATTTTTTCTTTAGATGTTATATTAGAGTAGAATAATATATACAAATAGTGATAAAGGAAAAAGAGAAATGGGATGTATGTGACTGGCAATGACATGAAGGATAGTGGTTCGATGTTTTGGACTTTGTTTAAGTGTTAGCAATCGATCTTTCGTTGCCATTTCACGTTGCCACATATATATTTTATACTATTTTCAATATTTTTCGTTTATTTTGTCAACGGTCGAATTACGGTATTTTATGTACACATATATGATATCTTAGATTCTAAATATACCAAAAACTCAAGTTGGACTTTGGGACCGACTTTCGGGAGGGATCTTCTTATCGAGTGACCACACTAAATCGAAAACATAAATTCGATTGTCAAAAAAACAAGGTCTGAGTCTAATGAATATATAGATAATAGATTAACTAGTAGTGGCATACATATATGTGTATGTGACTTAAACATGTACATATGTAAATTTCATTGATGTGACATTTGAACTCTCGATCCGGCTTGATTGGCTCGAGTAAAAGAGTATCAAAGTGTAAATTCAAAAAAAACAAAAGTATCAAAGTGTTGTATTTTACTATCATAAATTTAAATTAACTAGAGTACTTCCAAGATTTGATTCTGTTAAAATTGCTAGACTATAAACGCAGGCATTTCAGAATTTCGGTACTCAATTTGCCGCTTAGTCAATATTTATTGTAGGGATAAATGCAGAAATAAACTTCCCGAATATATGCATGATTATAATCGTTTGTGTTCTGAACTTCTGATCAAGAAGACTTGATTAAGCGCTTAAAAAAATGCTCTTGAATTTTTTTTTTAAATGAATGGTTATGAACGTATTCAGTAGAATAAAATTTTGGTTGTTTGATCTACTTTGCACTGGATCCACTCAAACATGTAAATAAGCAGATGTATGGCCTCGATTGTTTATTCGTTTGGATAAACTCTTTGTTAGTTCTGAGTGAAATGGTCAAATTGTTTTTAACTTTCCATCGTTCAATTAGTTGTCCTCATGGTTATGTTGTTCAAATAAATTGTCATATACTGTAAATAATCAACACAATATATTTTTTTGTAGTATTTTTTTATATTAATTATTTTATGAATCAAACTTTTGTTTTAACAATATTTAATTTTAAAAAATTGAAATTTCTTGTCCATTTTTTATATAATTGTATATTAATATCAAAGAAATGGAAAATTTTGAACCAAAAACTTTGCTCAAAATCGATGATGGGCTTATGAGAACGCTTGAGTTCCAGATGATTTATATCCAAATAACTGTATGAACATATTAGAAATAATTTACCATTAATTTATTAATATAAAAACACATATTAGTAATAAAATAACATTAATTTTTTGTTTTGTTTTAAGACCGGGAGAGTCAAGCATTAATCAAATTGATGATGTTAGAATCAAATCCAAAATAAGGAAGTAGTTTGTAAATGGCAATAAAGCTTCAAAATATAATGGTTGTCATCAGTGAAAACGATTTCAAAACTTTGATTTTTTTTCTTTCAGTTTCAAGCCATTTCTTTTCACGGCTAGACGGATCTTTGGATTAATAAAGTCAAATGTCCCCTATCATTCTCGGCCATCATAAAAAAAAAAACAGTTGTTGGAAACTCCTATGTACCATGACGTAGTTAGGAGACAAATAATTATACATGTTAGACATTTGTTTGAACATTAGGTGCACACATTCCTTTGATTATACCAGTTTTTGTTGTTTTGGTTCAATAAAAATCACCAATGATAGGAAGATTTTGTTCTGAATTATATCCAATATTGCAATAATATTGCTAAATATGTTGTATAAGAATTTTTCATTAGTAATTTAAATTTATGTCTACATAGTATTGTATCTTACACTCAATATTACATAATTGACATAATATAAATTTACTTTTGTCTCAATATTCACAGCAGTACAATTATCAAAAGAAAATTGCTCAAAATCGATGATGGGTTTTTTTAAAGCACTATTGGATCTGACATTATTAAAGCCCAATATGAAAAGAGCTTTTGAGTTGCAAAAAAGAGGAAAAATCATAGGTTTGAAATATGACTGACTCAGAAAACCCCGAAAAAGCAATATTTTTATAAGATAAAAATATTGAAACCTTTACTTGGAGGGAAAGCAATAATTCGTCTTATTTTTGGTGATTATTGACTTCACAACCCTCTTCATTGACTATTTTGTTACAAACTTCTTGGAATCTTTCTTCAAATGTTTACAATCATATCCTCTTCACGCTTCATTCTCTATTTAAAAGTTGATTATTTTCTAAAAATGTGCGAAGGATACGTCACTGATCGACCAAAGGATTAGTGATTTACATTTACACAAAGGATTAGTGATTTACATTTACACTGGTCTCAAGGTTTAATATCTTAACATACATTTTTCTTTTGTAATTATGAATGTAATAACTATATATTGTAAGTTAAACTATTGTGATCTAGAATTTTATATCTTTATTATAAGAGTTTATGGTCAGGTTTTAGTTCAAATGGGTCGACGATTCCTTATGTAATATCGAGTTTCACAAACTACAAAAAAATGATTGTTCTTTATTCTCTTGGCAAATTGTAGACGTTTAAAAGATTTTTTGGGAAACGTGATTTTTGCAATATTCGATCGACCCATAAAATATTAATACTAATATATATATCCTCGTTATATAATTTTAGATATAAAATTTTGGGAACTAATGTTTGGGAACTACACTAGCTAGAAAATTCCATGAAATTAGTAGTAAAGATAAAAAGAAAAATGCAAAATTAGAAAGTGCAGCAGACCAAAGTAGTGATGGGTGGTGCACACGTTTTAGGTGTTGACCAACGATAACGACAACGACAGACAAAAAAAAAAAAATCATCATACAAAAACAAAACAAACCCTTTGCTTTTGTCTTTATCTCTTTTCTATTTTTCTAATACTAAAAATCCTCTGTTTCTTCTTCTTCTTCTAATTTTCTCTGTTTCACATTCCTTCTGCCTCTGAGATCCATAAAGATTCTCTGTTTCATTGCTTCGTCAGACAAGAAAACCTCGGTTTAGTTTTGTTTGATCTTTGTAATGGGTAATTGCTTGGGTTCTTCTGCAAGAGTAGATAACAGAGAAAGCACTTTTGGAGGTAAGAATCAAAACCCCACTTAAAGATGGATCTTTGATACTAGGTTACTTTAATTCTCTTTGCCTATATGGTTCCGGGATATGTATAAGTACCTTTTTATTCATTAAAGCTTTCTATCATTTAATTTCCAACTAATATACTTATGTTGATGTCAAAATTTGACAACAGGGTCAACGAGAATTTCACCTAAACCGAATCACTCATCTCGTCTTTCAAGCCTAAGCATACCTTCATACAGCAACAATAGCTTCACTACTAGTTCATCATGGTCAAATCTGACACTAAGAAGTGAAGGAGAGCTCTTACCATCTCCAACGCTTAAGGCCTTTACATTCAACGAGCTCAAAACCGCTACTAGAAACTTTAAGCCTAATAGTATGATCGGTGAAGGCGGTTTTGGTTTTGTCTATAAGGGTTGGATAGGTGAACGCTCGTTGTCACCTTCCAAACCAGGGTCCGGTATGGTCGTTGCAGTCAAGAAACTTAAATCAGAAGGGTTCCAAGGACATAAAGAGTGGTTGGTAAGTTCATCATCTTTAAACTATACAACCAAACAAGATTGAAGTCAAATAAAATAATAAAGGTGTTGGTGTGGATTTTTCAGACTGAGGTTCACTATCTTGGGAGACTTCATCATATGAATCTTGTGAAGCTAATTGGATATTGCTTAGAGGGAGAGAAACGGCTTTTGGTTTACGAGTACATGCCCAAAGGAAGCCTGGAGAATCATCTTTTTAGAAGTAAGGATCAATTTGGGTTGAGATAGAGGTTACATTCAAGTGTATGTTATATTGACTATCATGTGTTTTCATTAATTCTTGGCTGTTCTGCTTGTGTGCATAGGAGGCGCAGAGCCACTTCCGTGGAAGACAAGGATAAAAGTAGCGATTAGCGCAGCGAGAGGGCTAGCTTTCCTCCACGACGCTAAAGTCATATACCGAGACTTCAAGGCCTCCAATATTCTACTTGATGTGGTACGTACGTATGGAAGTTGTTAAAAGCAAACAAAATAGTAAACTCTACTTTATTAAAATGTTGGATGGAAGTTGTTAATGTACTCATTGCTTGTAAATGCAGGATTTTAATGCAAAGCTATCTGATTTCGGATTAGCAAAAGCTGGACCAACAGGAGACAGGACCCATGTGACAACTCAAGTGATAGGCACACAAGGCTACGCAGCTCCAGAATACATAGCAACAGGCAGGTTAACGTCCAAGAGTGATGTCTATAGCTTTGGAGTGGTGTTACTCGAACTACTCTCAGGACGTCCCACACTAGACAAATCTAAAGTAGGAGTAGAACGTAATCTTGTGGATTGGGCAATACCTTATTTGGTTGACAGAAGGAAATTCTTTAGAATAATGGATACAAAGCTTGGAGGACAGTACCCTCACAAAGGTGCTTGCGCAGCTGCCAACATCGCATTACGGTGTCTCAACACCGAACCTAAGCTAAGACCTGAGATGTCTGATGTCTTATCCACTTTACAACAGCTTGAGACTTGGTTGAAAAAGACAGGTCCTAGTCCAAATACATCTTCATCTCACAAGGTGCGAGAGATCTCTGCGACTATTAAGGTGGGAAACTAGGAGATGTAGCGACCTTTTATAGTATGTAAATATAGTTTTGTACTATCTTTTGAGATTTATAGAGTTTTTGGTTAAAAATGTAGATGTATATGTATATACAGTAGTGGAAAACTTGACGATTGGATTTTCACAAATGTATAATGTATGACGATTGGATCTTCTCATACATAGTATTAAGCAATTGGATCAATTTCCAACACTTTCAGTCTTAAAGAGAGAGTGATCGTGAATTTTAATTACATCAAGAAGGGGAGAGAATTAAGCTTTACGAATTGGTTGCTGTTTGCTGGTAATATCCATGATCATTACAAGATTTTACAATTGACTTGGACGACATTCCTAGGGTTGTTGTTGTTGTTAATGTGACAGTTCATAAACCCAGAAAGCTAGAATCTTCATTTAGGCCCATTAGTTTGGTTTGGTGTATATATTTTATACATCAAACTTATAAAAAAAAAAAGAAACAGATCGAGGAGGACTTGGTGCTGTGATTTGTTTAGGGTTTAGAAAATGTCGGGGAACGCAGCGGCGAAGCCTGAATACGCAACAGAAGACATAGCCGTGTGGTGGGACATGAACGACTGTCCTATTCCCGAGGGTTATGATTCTCGTCGGGTTCGTCCGAGTTTAGAAGTGGCGTTCAAGAAACTAGGCTACTCTGGTCATGTCTCCATCACTGCATATGGAAACCAAACACGAACCCCTGATCACCTCCTGCGTGGGCTCTCTTCCACTGGAGTCGATGTTGCACATACCATTCTCGATGTTACATACACGCGCATCTTTTCGGATTTGCTTAAATGGCAAGACCTTAATCCTCCTCCAGCTACAATGATGCTCATATCCGATACTGTGGACCTTGTCTTCTCAAAACCTCTTGCCTTGCTTCAACAAGTGACGAAATACAATCTTTTTCTGGCTTATTCATATAGGCCTTACAAAATGTCAATCCTGGTCACCTCTGCAGAGTGGCTCTGGGACAGCTTACTGGCAGGTGTTTGTTTGTTTGTTTGTCCTCTCATCATCTTCCAGTTACTACTTGCTGAAAGCAAACCTAATTTAATTATTCCTGTTTCTGAGCTCTTGTTCGTTTTGTTTTTTTCTTCTTTAGATACAGTTTCAGAGACAAGAACACACTTTCTTCAGAGGTGCAGTGAAAAGGGCGAAGAATCTACCGGAATGTTTTATTGCAAATTGTTGGATGATTGTGATTGCCAGAGCCTTGATGATTTCAGGAAGCATCTCTCAAGTAAAGAACATGCCCTCGAAGTAAGCATCCTCTCTCTCTCTCTGTCTACTTATATCAATCAATACATTGTTTCATTGTCTAACCATTTGTGCAACAACAACCAGTTTACCACTCGTTGTCTAAGCAGGAGGGTAGTTTTCCGAGTACGAGCAACAACTATCCCGAGAGGCAAGTTTTCTTAATGTTAATTATAGATTTTCTACAGAGAGTAAAAATGCATATATATGTTTATCCGATTTCTCTCGTAAACATTAAGGGGACACCCAAATATGAAAAAAGAAAGAAAGCGTGAAATTGTTTACTTTGACTTTTTGTTTTTGCTTAAAGGCTTTTTGAGTACACCCACTAACTCACCACAGTTTTATGTTTCCAAATACTCATGTTTCATATATATATATATATACTAGAAAGTAGGTGACAGATGTAATTGTTAATATATGTCTTATAGGCAGAAATAGACAATTTTCCAAAGAGCAAACGTTTGAGGAAAACATCTCAGACGGGCTTTCGTTTTCATAATCATTTACTTGTTGCCAATCGTGGAGTTCGACGTAGAGCTCAAACCTGCAATAAAGAGTACTGAAGTCACCACTGGGCAATCATCTGGCTGATGAGACGAGTGTGCCTACCGAACAGAGACATGATCAGCCGGCTGCATCGAGACTCGAGAGTGGGCAATGAATTCGGTTGTGTTTTCCTACTCATGGAAGCTGTTATGTTTCGTTTTTTTTTCTCTTTGTTTCATTCCGTCGGTTTGAACTATTTATTTTCCATCTCAGTTTGTTTGTTTTAAATTAAATTATTAACGAATGTAATCTTTATATATTACTCTCTTCGTTTCAAAATATAATATGTTTTAGAAAAAGTTTTTTGTTTCATAATATAAAATGTTTTCAAGTTTATATGCAATTTTTAGATTAGTTTAGTATTTTATATTATGCAGTATTGTTTTTGATTGGTTGAACTTGTTAAAAGTAAAAAAAATTTAATCTGCATGCTTTAGTTAAAACATCCTATATTTTGAAACGAGGGAGTAATTAAGAAGTTGCCGAAAATCCTGTGTGTCGTTCATAGAACGAATTATGGTACATAATATACTTTAACCAATCAGAATACAATACCGTAAGTTTTATAACTTGTGTATACATGAAATGATCGAAAGTATCTACAAATACTCGTTAAATGTTAGTTTGGTCCATCAATCATATACATATGGCTTTTAGATACAAGTGCTTCCGATCCACACATATTCTGTGTCTCACATGGACAAAAAATTGTATTATCATATGATGAACAGAATATCATACCATTTTCCGAATATGTCTCATAATTTTCAAGAAGTAATTCAACATTAAATAATTCCCCGATCGAGATGTGTAAATAGTGATCCGAGGGACAACTGTTAGGATTTGTACATCACATCCAACATTAACATAACAGCCACATATTTATATATCATTTTCTCTGTGATTCATTTACAATTTTTTCTAAATTCGCTTCACAAACAAATGAGTTCAGCGCTCAAAATAAAGGGGAAAAACCTGAGGGTATAAAAGAATGCAACTAAAACCTCAAAAAGAAAAAACATATTATTCTGCGCAAGAATACTAACTCCCCGAGTGATCGGTAGATAAAATGTTTTAGCTAAAGGTGAAATTGAGAAATATTAAAAAGATGTATAGACAATAGGGTGAGTCAAGGTACCGAAGAACCTGAGAAAACAAACAAATAGAAACGGTTTAGCAGATGATATTAGTATGATATTCTATATAACTTGATGCCTTACCTTACCAATATATATATATAGAAAATCGAACAAATATATGTAACACGTACTAAGTCAAACTGAATCTAGTAAATTGAAAATATCGAATGAGTCCAGGAGTTCCCCCAAACACTTCAGTAGAATACAATTTAATAGACAATAGTATCTCCAATGAAGTGCTCAGAGGAACTCTAGGGAACATCCGACCAAAACGTACGATGTTTGTTTCTTATGTATTTGAACATATACTTCGGTGGAATGGGCAAATTGTGGATGGAAACATTGGCGTTTCAGTTTCATATATATAATTTGGAAGCATTGTGAATGTAGACGTGAATTCAGGTTAAGGGTTTAAGTGTACCTACGTGAGGGAATCAATTTTTTTTCAAGAAAAGTGCATAAATCCTTTCAGCTAGCTTTTTGAGAGATACGGAAGACGTTTCTGTACACGCATAGGCATACACACACACCTACTTCGTTTTTATGATACTAGATTTTAACTAATTTTTTTTATATATATTTAGTTTGTTTTATTTAATTAATTTTGTTTGGATTGTTAATTATTAGAACAATAATAAGACAATTATACATAAATATGTAATTTATAAGCTATTGTCTTATTAAGTCACAATATTACCAATGATTTAATTGTTTTACAAAATTTTAGTTAAATTGTCTGATTTAATATTTCTCATATTCTAATATTGGTAGTATCGGCCAAATAATTAAATGAGGATTTAACCCATGTATCAAGACCGAATTAATAATATATTATATTTATACAAATAGTAATTCAAACCATCATGTATATTTAGATATTCAATTTCTAAATAAAATATATACTGAATTAAATGTATGTACTCTTGCTAAAGTTAAATATTTGTGAATATTGGTTTTTAATCATTATATAATTGGATTTTCGGTTTAGGAAATTTTTTTAATGTTAATATAATTATAGAGATTATTACTTTTTTTTTTAACAAATCTGTTGTATATCATTTAAATTTGAGAGATTCTAACATCAATAATAATAGTTTTCGAGATTTAATTGGTTAAAACTTTAAAGGGTAGAGTTGTTTTTGGAAAAATCATAATGTATCGATGTTGTTAAGATTTTTTTGGCAATAAATGTAACAAATGTTTGTCAATTTAAGAAAATTTAGTATTTGAGTTTTTCTGCAATATTATTTATGGAATTGTTTTAGGGGTTAATATTGTAAAAAAAAATTAAATAAGTAAATTCAAAAGGGATACACCAAAATGTACTTCAAAAATAATAATATAGATATAGGAAGTAGACACACAAAGACAGTTCAATTTTACGATCGAATTTACCATATTTACAATATGTTTAACATAATTATGTCTTAACATAATTTTACATATCTCGATCTGCGTTTAATTTAAACAATTAATAAATATAACACTCCATCCATATCACTTTAAGTGATGTTGTGTGAATAGTTTTTTCCAGTTTAAGTGATGAATGTTTTTAAGTTTTAATATAAAAATTTAAATGTATTTGATTTTTTGACCATTTATATTCTTATATTTGCTTTCTTATTGGTTGAATTAGTTTTAACTAATGATGTTTTTATGTAAAATAGAATAAAGTTTCATGTCATTTCTTAATTTGTGTGTACAAATCTTATACAACACTTAAAATGAAGCAAAGAGAATATTGTGAAATTTGTAAAATACTTTCACAAATTTTTTTAGATGGTCTTACATTTGTTACTTTCATTAATTTTACATTGTTGTTCTTTTAACTTCGTTGAAATGTTCATGGCTTAAGCAATTACATGGAAAAAAGAGAGTAGAAGAATAAGATCTACCGGAGGAAAGTTCTTTTGAATAGCAAAGATATTAATATTCTCTCGGCTCCTTATTCCCAAAATTCCGACTTGGTTTATCTTCATATAAATATATTTCCCTCATGTTTTGCTATTCAATGAAGAATATATAATCTATGGTGAAAGGGTATAGAGATCTCATTTGATCCTTGTAGAGGTTTATGGAAGTTTTTGGTTCCTCATTTCAGTAGATTTGGGTT
This sequence comes from Camelina sativa, assembly GCF_000633955.1. NCBI lineage: Eukaryota > Viridiplantae > Streptophyta > Magnoliopsida > Brassicales > Brassicaceae > Camelina > Camelina sativa. The sequence goes on from NC_025691.1 coordinate 19,874,615, forward strand.
GACTGATGATATGGCTGAAGACACACGAAAGTGAGGATTTTAGAGAACAAATTGCTCATCTTATGCCATTCTTCACTAAACTAGATGTAAGACCTTCACAGAAAAGTTCTGGAGGACAGCATGGAAAGAACAAGCAGCAATGTTTATCATTGGAAGGAAGGAATCTCCAGTCTACTGCTGATGTTGTAGATGCATTTGAAGGAAGGTAGAATCTTGTGTTCTTGATACATTTAATTGGTTATATCTTGGGGTTGAATATGGTTAATGTATTGATTTTTTTTCTCTCTTGTCTCTGAAGTTTGAAGCCAAGAATGCGTGGAATGAAGCAGAAGAGGAAATGTGCAAGTCCTAAGGTATCCAGTTGACACTAATTACATTGTGCATTTATGATACATTGGTGATAAAGAAAACGCAAGCTAGTGCTTTTAAAGAAGCAATGTTTGATTGTGTTTGTTTGATTTTGTGTCCATTATATTCTTATTGGTTGAATTAGTTTTAACTAATGTTGTATTTATGTAAAAGATGATAAATTTTCATGTGATTTCTTAATTTGTGTGTACAAATCTTATACAACACTTAAAATGAAGGGAAACAAAGAGAATATTGTGAAATTCATATGAACTTGTTTAGATGTTCTTAGTTTTACATTTTTTTTTTAACTTCGTTGAAATGTTCTTGGCTTATGCAATTACAAGGAGAAGAAAAATGAAAGTAAAAGAATAAGATCTAGGGGAGGAAAGATCTTTTGAAGAATGTGCTTCTGTAGCAAAGATGATATTAATATTCTCTTGGCTCCTTATTCCCAAAATTCCGACTTGGTTCATCTTCACATATATATTTCCTGCATGTACGTTTTGCTATTGAATAGAATATATATTTTACGGTTCCTCCCAGAAAAATTCCTCTACAAAAATATAATATGGAGAAGCTCATATATAAATAAGCAGTTTGGGTTGTCACTAAGAAGGTAAGTAAGAAAACAAGCATTAGCAAAGAGACATAACATGTAAAGTCAAATGTCCCCTTGAGTTCCCTTAAACGCTTCATTGTTCATACTATTTTCTATCGACCGATGAATTGATCTGATGAACACTGAAGTGTTTGGGGGAACTCTAGGTGGTATATGGCAACCAAAGGTGTGAGCGGTTCTTTCAATGGTCAGGTGAGTTATGACTTATGAGCCATTTAAACAGTAATGTTATTGTTATCTTCTTGGGTGAATGTCTCTAGATCTTCATCGTCATCTTCACTTCTTTTTTTCGGGTTGTAACAAATGCAAGATTTCTTTCTATCTTTCAGCGAGACATCTACTCATGTCCTGCATCTTTATCTCCATTTCGTACGTTTGGATATAGTCAATGAGCTCTTCACCTTCATCTTCATTACATCATCGGATTTCATCATTGCAGTCTTGTTTTTGAACAAGCTTTTCGGGAAGAGTCGTCAAGACATTCATGATCATGTCCAACTCCGTATATGTCTTTCCAATAGCATACGTTTGTGATATCTCTTAGTTCTTTGTAGAATTCCACAATCGAGCTGTCATGTCGCATTAATAAACTATTAAAACTATATTTAATCATAATGAATTTTGTTTAATTAGCCTTAGATGTGTCTTCTAAAGGCACACAAGATTGATGTTATATAAGAGAAACAAGAAAACAGAGTTTCCAATGTGTTTTTCAAAAAAATGTGTTGCTATTGAGTTTGAAGGATTTCATGAAAAAGATATTGTAAATTACATATTAAGGCACATTATTTCTCACAAACTCTGTTTTTTGGTTTCTGTGTTATAACATCAATATTGTGTGCCTTTTAGAAGGGGACACAATATTTCTTCTTTTTATAGAAAATTTTCCCACCACTCTAACGTATCTGTCTTTTCTCAACATAGAAAAATATCAATCACCACTTAATACAAAGAACTTTAGAGAATAGTATCATAGAAAAAAAGAAAACAATAGTAATTTCATAATTATAACCTTTATCATAAAAAGGAAAAAGGAACAATGCAACACTAGTCTAATTAAAAAAATAGAAACCACAATCTTTTAAATAAAGTTTCAATACTTTACAATTAGAGATAGCTTTTAATCAAGTTCCTTAAGTTTAAACCTATAATGCTTCAAATGATAGCAATTGCATGGTTATGCCGCAATAGTACTAAATGGTAGATCCCGCAAAAAAGTAGTGCTAACACCAAAGTTTGGTATATGTCTACAATAAACTAAATTATGAAAATGTACGACTACCTTAAGTTATAAGTCTTACCGGTAAATGGAGAAAAATCATGGATTATACGTATTTCTAGGGTTGTAAAGATTAAACTGTTATCACACTTGTGAGTTATAATTTTAGACTATTCATAGAGCATCAAACAGTTCTTAAATTTAAACAAAATTCAAGAACATTTTGTCGACATTGTACTTTCCACAATGTCATGGTCATGTAACTTAATTATCTTAATGTAAAAAAGGTAACTCGATCGAGAGTTCTAACCTGTAAAGACGCACGCCAATCATTTGAAACGGATGGGATACCAATTTCTCTAAGCCATATATAGTACAAAGCTAGTGAGTAGTGACACTGGACCCATGACAAATGATCATTTTACCTACCCAAAAATCGGACCTATTTCTAAAAGAACAAAACTATTATTATCGCAGCGGAAAAATATCTAACTATTTTTCGAATATATATCTTGAATGGTGGCAGAGCGCATGAATTTTCAAGAAAGTCATGATGGGGAGTCCTTGTAACTTGTCCCGTATATGGAACTCAGTTATGTTCATCCATTCCTAGACATGACGATCATATAGATCGATAGCGGAAGACATTTCAAGAGTAAGGTTTTCTTTGTGTCTTATTTTTTTATCTACTCTTGTGAAAGTGAAAAGGTTTTTTTTATGAGTCTGTATATATACTTTTGGTAAGTGTGTTGAACAGTTTTGTACTTTCTATTGAGATTATATCTGGTTGAAAATGTAGATGTATATGTTATGGAAAACTTAATAGGAATCATATGATTGATGGAGAATATATCCTTAGAAATACATTTTCTCATCCCTTGGTAATAGTTATCCCTCTTTTCAAATCTGAGATGGAGTAACTTCTTTTAGTAATAGTGACCGAGGTCGGTGATTGCAGAAATTCCAATGACCAAGGTCGGCGGTTACAAAAAATTTGCTGACGGAAAATAGGACGTACATAATGAAAGGAAAAATACAAGAAAAAAGAGTTAGGGTTTCGAGCTAAGCAACGCTTCTCTCTCTCTGAGTAATGACTTCTTGTCTGGATTTCCTTCTCCAAGAGTATCTTCCGCTAGTTATGAGCTAATTTTTTTTTTCTCCCTTGTGATTTTCCTCTTTTGTCTTCCTAGGCGGGGATGCCGCCTTAATAAAATAAGCAGGTTTTCATAAACAAAATCTATGTATAATTGTTTCTTTGAATGACAATATATGTAGTTGTTTTTTTGTTTTTTTATAAGTAAATTTTAGTAAATAGACAAGTTATATGATGTATTTAACAATAAATATTGTTAGTCATAAAAACTGAACAGTATATAAAGGTACCATTTAATACACATGGATTGATATCACTAAATGACATCCGGAGTTCCCCCAAACACTTCAGTGGAATTAATTGTTAGGTAAAAAGAATAACATATTTCCAATGAAGTGTTCGGGAGAACTCTAGAAGAGATCTAGTTGAATTATTGTTGTGTTGTTGTTGTGCTTATTTGGGTTTGAGGAAGATAGGTGGAGTGAAATTTTAATTTATAGTGAAAACTAAAGAATCTCATGTACTTTAGTGTGAGGGGGGAGGGGAGTGTTTGAACCTGGACGTAATGTTGGATTCAAGAGTTGTGACAAGAGAATTAGTCTTTATTTTCCTTGGTGTCTTTTCACGAGATAGAAACATACATACCTAAACGATCTCTGGATGGTCGAATAATAATCTTGATTGGTTTAAATCAGTCAACGATTAAATGAAGTCGCATAATATACCATTTTTATTAGTGCTAATAGCTTCTTCAGGTCGAAACCACATCAAATAAAGTTTATTGTGATTGGAGTCCACTTTATACTGCTGAGCTTCACATCCAGAACATATATATTTTTGATGATGAACTTATATTGTTTTGCTTTCTATAATTACATATGGATATCCAAAATTTTCGGACTGAAATAAAATACCAAACTGGAGCGCATATTTTTTCCAGATTTAGTGTGTACTTATGCATGTTAATATAGAAGATATCGAGCAACTTGTTCCACACATGCTATTGTTAGTTCCAATGAATTATTACGTCCAAAACACGGACCAGGTTCATCTTGGTAACATATATAAAAGTTTTCTACACGTTCTGATAAGAATCTAAACCATGATGCTCCTTGTGGCTATTGGACATATTGATCAGTACGAAAGGCACGAGTCATATGTCCCTTTGCCCTTCAATGTATAATCAAAACTTATAGTACCTTTTACTCATTTTTGAAAATGATGCGATTCCATAAGTTCTTTAATTTACAATTTTACGTCAAAATATAATTAGTTATACAATTTCATTGACCTTTTAAGTTAATGTTGTCCTGTTATACTAGTCTTGAATAGTTACACTTTACAATTACCAGCAATATTAACACCAATTTCGTTTTTAATTATTTCTATAAATGATTACAGACTTCTAAGAAAATCATTACGTAGTCATGAGTGGATCTGTCCATTGCTTTCTTCCAGGGTTCTAGAGATTTAGTGTAATCGCACTTGTGACTTCTAATTTTTACACTATTCACAGAGCATCAAACAATTTATACACAACCGCATATGTCACTATCTCAACAATTCTTTGTTTGTTCTCTACATGTACTAGATTGTTATGACCTATCAGCAACATTTTCATTAATTAGCATTAGATAAAGTGAAATAAATTGTTCTTCATGCGACAATAATTCGACATAAAGCTCATGTGATACAAGTGCTTCTACAAGGATTAAACTTTAATTATCGCAACGAAATACATGATGAATTTAATATCTTACCATTTTCAGAATATATCTCATGATTTTCAAGAAGTTATATGGGGTCAATCCATCATCCATGCATGTAATTGTCCCGTATATGGATCTCAATTTTTGTACACCATTCCTCGACTTGAAGATTTGTAGATAGTGGATGACATTTATAAATTAGAGTAAGGTTTCTTTGTGTCTAAGTTTTTTTTATCTCTTGTTGTGAAAGTGAGAAAGTAATTTCATACAAACGAGAATTGTGACGCTTATAATTATGGTCGATAATGTTGTCCATGTTCACACTATCACATAGTCGGTAGAGTTTCCATATATAACTTAAATGTTTAATTCCATATATTTCATTTGCAGTTGAAGTAATTTTGTGTAAGTATGATAGCTATACAACGTTATAAGTATGATAGCTATACAAAGTTAAGTAATTTATATTGCTATTTTAGTTCATCCTAGATAGTTATGATGAAGGAACTCAAGTTATTCTTGTATAGAGACATTATTTAATTACGTTTGCTTATCTCAAATACCCACTGAAAACAAGTACATTGGAAATACACATTAAAACGGTACAAATAATTCCCCGATCGAGATATGTAAATAGTGATCCGAGGCACAATTGTTAGGATTTGTAAAATAAAAGCCACATATTTTTTATATAGTTGTTCATATTCTTTGTGAAAGTTACATTTACAGTTTTAATAAATCGTCGCTCTACAACAAATGAGTTCAACGCCCAAATAAAGGGAAAAAACCAGAGGATATATAAACAAATCATTTATCCTATAAAGCACAACTCATACGTCGAATAAGATTAAGCCACATCATATTCTTTTTTCTATTTTTTTTAAAAAAACTAAAAAATAATACAACAAATATGCAAAACATTGGAAAAAAACCTGAATTTTCTTGAGTAACTGTCCTCCCACTCCTCGATCTCTGCAATTTCAAAATATAACCACTGCAAAATTATAAAAAAACTTAACAATCATCCAGACCATTCTATTTTTTTCCAACCATCGACACCATATTTGTTTCTTTTTTTCTGCAAAAAAAAAGGCCCTCAATGATTTTCACAATAGATCTTTACTCAACCCTTTAAATTCATCCAATAAGATAATATCATAGATGCTTGCTTCCTCATATCGGGTAGAGAAAAAGACGGAGGCCTAAGGAATCTGAATCAATAGACAAGAGCTCAAACTTTTTTACGGTAACAAACTCACGCAAACTTCCTCAAAAAAAAAAATGCAATTACATCAGCTGAATTTATGGTTTTTCTAACAGGTGCGTCAACTAAACATGATGTTTTTTTCATCTACCGGAACAAGAATTGGTGAGTTTGGTAATGTAATTAATTCTGTGTTATTTAAATGCCTACTAGAATTATCCGATCATGATAAACATAAATTTGACTCTAATTTGCAGTACAGTATTTTCATTTTGTAATATGCGTAGCGATTTTTGTTTTTTTTTTTACTTTGCTATACTATTTGTGTATGTACGTTGATATCTTGAAGGTGGAAAATTAACTGCTACATACATGCAAAGCACAATGGTGTAGATGGAAAAGTGATGAGAGGTTTAGGAGATGCACATGATTCTTATGTCTAAGCTTTTTCCCATACAAGGTACGGGTCTGATACTAGTACATATATATATCTCAAATACTCGAACTACGTACTAGCAACTAAAACCTCAAAAGATACATTTCATTCTGCGAAAACAATACGAACTCTCCGAGTCAATATTAGATAAAGCGTTTTAGCTAAAAGGGTGAAACTGAGAAATGTTAAAAAGGGTATATATATTAACAAAACGATGTATAGACTCCAGTTTATCTCCCTATCCTTTCATTTCATTTTTCGCACTTTCAATGTTGTAGCTGACTCTTTAGCAAAGAGCGCTTTATCTCTTTTAAACTCTCCAACAGAGGTGTAATCCGTTTTGTGATTAATACAACTGTTTGCTCAAAAAAAAA
>NC_025691.1:19882059-19891017 GCF_000633955.1 Camelina sativa
ATATATATATATATATATATATATAACAAATATATGTTACACCAAGTCACACTGAGTCTAGTAAATTAAAATTCTATCGAACGAGTCCAGGAGTTCCCCCAAACACTTCAGTAGAATACAATTTAGTAGACAATGGTATCTCCAATGAAGTGCTCAGAGGAACTCTAGGGAACATCCGACCAAAATGATGTGTTTCTTATATTAATTGAACATATAATTTGGTGGAATGGGCAAATTGGGTCTACAAGGGTGTTAGGGGTTTGAAAAAGAATGGAGACATTGGCGTTTCATATATACAATTGGAAGCATTGTGAATCTAGACGTAAATCCAGGTTAAGGGCTTTAAGTGTACGTACGTGAGGGAATCATTTTGTTTCAAGAAAAGTCACAAGTCCTTTCTCCATTCAGCTTTTTGCAAGATACGTTTCTATACACGTTTAGATGCAAAAGAATCACACTCATATACATGCAAATGCACATGAATTTGTTTGCTTCTTCTTGTGCGCATCAGCGCATATACACACCGCTACTTAAACTTTATGATATACTGTAGACATAAAAGGACGGTTTAATTTTCGCTTTTACCATATTAACAATACATTATCATCTCAACATAATCTTAATAATTATTAAATATACTACTCCCTCCGTATCCCTTTAAGTGATGTTTTAGGAATTTTTTTATTTCGGTTCAAGTGCTGTTTTCAAAAATCTATGCAAAATTTTAACTGTATTTGACTTTTTGACCATTATATTCTCTATTATGTTTTCTCATTGGTTAAATAAGTTTTAGTTAATAACTTTTTGTTAAATAAAGAATAAAATTTACTATGTGATTTCTTGAAAAAAAAGTTTGTATTCTTTCACAACAAATGAAACAGAGAGAATATTGTGAAAATCGTAATATACTTTCACAGTTTCTAGACTTTTTTACATTTTGTAACTTTCTTTATTTTTATTTTGGTTTTCGTAACTTTGTTGAAATGTTCTTGGCTTTAAGCAATTACAACTTTACAAGGAGAAGAAAAAAGAGAGTAGAAGAATAAGATCTTTTCTGTAGCAAAAGATGATATTAATATTCTCGTGGTTCCTTATTCCCAAATTCCGACTTGGTTCATCTTCATATATATATTTCGCCCATGTTTTGCTATTCAATGGAGAACATATATTCTACGGTCCCTCCCCAAAAAATTCCTCAACAAAAATATAATATAGAGAAGGATATATATATACATATATATATATATATGCAGCTTGGGTTGTCACTAAGAAGGTAAGTGAGTAAGAGAAGAAGCATTAGCAAAGAGGCATAAGATGTAAAGTCAAATGTCCCCTTGAGTTCCCTTAAACGCTTCATTGTTCATACTTTGTTTTCTATCGAGCGATGAATCAATTCAATGAACACTGAAGTGTTTGGGGGGACTCTAGGTGGCATCATGGCATTCAAAGATTTGAGCGGTTTTTTCCAACGGCCAGGTGAGTTAAGAGCTTTTTCATGTGTACACGGATAAACAAATCACATAATATTTACTTCTCTTTTATAGTAAATGTGACTCTTCTCATTTAATTTCTTAGTTAGCAACTAATAATTCGTCTCATTGGAGTTTAACTAGTTAAATATACAGTTCACTAGTTAAATGTTGCTTAACCACTCAAATGAACAATAAATATATTATGGTTGTATAGCAAAACCAATCCAATATGTAAGAATCATCTAGACAATATCAGCTTTATCTATGACTTTGCTCAAACGTTTGTGAAAAAAACCTAAGAACCTAACTAAGATCTTGAGACAGAGCACTATGTGCTTTGTTTTGTTCTGTTCATCTGAATCACCAACTGATTAAAAACTCCACGATTTGAATTGCCTCCCTTTAAATCGAATCTAAACAGCTATAGAATCCATACTCTATATTGAATAGGTGAGGGAAATACAAACACAAATACAAATTGAACAATCCAGAATATATGGGACTTATCCAAACATTACACTACACATATATATTCAACTGAAGGCATGAAACAACTTAACTTTGGAAAACTGATAAATGTCTCACGCTTTTACCAGTTTGATCGCCTTCACTTCTTCAAATGTTATAAAATCCGAGCGCAGAAGATTTGGTTACCCGATATTAATCAGCGGTCCAACTCTGTTCCACAATCTCCTTCACCCGTCTGTTGTATTCTCGCTTGTTCTCACTGAATAAGCGGGCAGCTTCTGAGTTTGCAGGTGAGTTCGGGTTGGGATCACAGAGGAGTGACTACAAATCGAAAAAAAATCATTCATCCATTGAAAGGGATAATCTCAAAGATGAAATGGTACACAAGGATTGATCATATACCTGGATAGATGTAAGGATCGCTGCAACATCATAGATAGGACTCCATTGGTTCTGTAAGATGTCAAGACAGATACTTCCATCTGCATAGACTGAACAAAAAAGCCAAGCGAAACAATAAGATCAAGTAACAGAGCCAAAGATTAAGCATGAATGAGAGACTTACTATTAGGATGAAACATCCGAGAAACAAAACGAACAGTTGGTGGTTTGTTTGGATAATCCTCTGTAAACTGAAGGGTCAACTTAAAAGTACCTGAAAGATAAAAAACATATACAGGTGGTGTGGTACTTCTTAACAAGGATTGAATCTATACAAGTTCATGTTTCTCTAGTCATATATGTAAAAGGAAAATACACTTTGATTGTACAAACCTCCATCCCAAGGTGTATCATCCGGACTGCAAAGTTCCATGAAGCAGATCAGAATCAACACAAGAAGAGAACAAAAAAAACAGTAATTAGCACAAAAGGCAAATGTTTTTATACCCGAAGATAACAGCGTTCCAGAGCAAGATGTTGTTGTCTTGAGGAGCACCACTGATACCAGCAGGAGGATCTTGCTGCAACCTTTTGAAATCTCTCATAAGCCTCTTCCTTGCTGGGGTTGACATCTTCGAAAACCACAAAGATGCCACCACAAGTCAGAAAACAAAAACTAAGACTAAACAATCAAACGTTCCCAGGATGTCGTCTTAATTGCAAAATCTAAACAGGGGAAGAGGATAGATTCATATCTTAACATGGGCTAGATCAGACCCAGAACACGAATTACGAATAAGGGTCTCAATGAAAACTAACAAAGAGACCAGACCCTCTCAAAATCGTAAGCAACCCTAAATCATCCCTATCAGGAGCAGAGCACCAAAACAGGATATAAGAAATTGGACAAACCTGAGATTCTCAAGATGAAAAAGGGATGAACTTTCGTAAAGATGAGCCGAGATCGAACACTTTTGAGGTAATCGGAGGAGATAGAGATGTCGGGAAATTAGGGTTTATGTTGTGGTCTAGTAAAAAAGACAGGGGATGATGATTGGGGTCGCCGAGGCACCTGAAGGTGACAACCAAACCATGCATTCAGGAAAGGTAAAAATGTCATTAAAACCATCAATTTTCAAATTTTGACCATTTAAATCATGAACTTTAACATTTAAAATATCAATTTTTATTAACTATTTTTTTAAAACATGAAGTTTCATTGACCACATGAAGTTTCGTTGACCAAGCCAAAAAAACATGACATTAAATCCGATAATTGACTTACTAACAGACGTTACTAAGCCGTTAATCATTCCGTTACTGATCTAAAAAACTATGTCGTTTTAATAGAAGTTTTAATTCGAAAAATGTTATTTAAACCATGTACTTTTAAATATAGGTCATTTAAACCATAAACTTGTAAATGCATATCATTTAAACCATGAACTTGTAAATGCATGTCATTTAAACCATGAACTTTCAAATTAATGTCATTTAAACCATGAACTTTCAAATTAATGTCATTTAAACCATAATATATGAAAAATGTGATCAATCCTTCAAACTCTAGTGTAGTGTCCTTTAACAAAATGATCAATCCTTCAAACTCTAGTGTAGTGTCTTAATAAATAAAAAAAACTCAAGACAAATACAAAAGACACAAAATACATGACAAAAATCGAAAAAGAAGGATGAATTGATGTTGTTCTTTCTCTTTTTCAGAACCGCATCATGAGGAAGAGTCGAAGAAAGAAGAGAGAAACTAAACTACGGTTAAATGGTTTAACCGATTAGACATATATACTTTTGCGGTTTCTAATAAACCAATAGGTCTGATTACCGAACTGAACCAAAATCTGATTATCCAAATCAATTGCACCGAATGGTTAGGCTTTCTTTTTTCGGTTTGCTTCGATAACTAAAATTTTCAGGTTGTCTAGTTTTCACCGAACGCCCATGGCAAGTTTTGTGGTTTATATGACAGAAATTTGAAAGTTCATGGTTTAAATGACATACATTTACAAGTTCATGATTTAAATGGCCTATATTTAAAAGTTTATGGTTTAAATGACATTTTTTCGAATTAAAACTTCTATTAAAACGACGTCGTTTTGTCAGTAACGGAATGATTAACGGCATAGTAACGTCTGTTAATAGGTCAACTATCAGATTTCATATCTTTTTTGGCTTGGTCAACGAAATTTTATGTTTAAAAAGCTAATCAACAAAAATTGATGTTTTAAATGGCCTACAACAAAGTTTATGGTTTAAATGACCAAAATTTGAAAGTTCATGGTTTTAATGACATTTTTTCCATTCAGCAAACGCTCTTTTTTTATTTATTTATTTATTTTAATACATTTTTATTTATTTTATATATTTTCTTGGTCAATAAAATTCCAAATTTAAAGAAATTATACAACTCATAAATAAATTTCAAAAATTTATAAATAAATTCTTATATAATATGCATGCTTTCAAGAATAATAGTATGATTTTTGCGTGATTTAAACTAAACATATTTTACTCGAAATGTATTAAATTATATTAGATTTAACGTATAATATTATCTTCGCGCGAAATTTAACTAACTAATATGTTTTTTATTTGAAAACATATTAACTTACATAATATCACATTATTAGCCTAAATGACACTCATTTAAAAAAAATCACCACCATACAGTATATCTTTTTCTAATTTCCACTATGCTTTTGTAAATTATATAACCCAATTTTAAAATCTCCTAAGTTTTGCAAATGATCAGTTCACATCAAAAACCAATTTTGTACACTCATGTGCTGCTGTTGGATGGCAAGTGTTGTCCTAATCCCTTGTTATCAGTGTTAAGTTCCAATCATTATCCATCTCTAGGCAAAATTCCAACTTGATTAGATTTTTCTAAAGATAAATCACAAATGACAGAACTTTTAAAACTCAAAATGGTTACATAAATAAAGATATAAAGACAACAAACTCCATAATCTAAAACCAAGAAAGAACAACAGAAACAAAGACAAATAGTAAAGCTGAGAAACAAGAGGTGATCATCGGTTAAGCATTTCTTTAACCGAGAACCCTAGACAGTTCTCAAAGTAGTTTGGAGGTTCTGATACGAAACAAGAGATCACATCCCTCAGTGTTATAACCCCATAAAGCTCATTCTCATCTCCAGCCGCTACATAAACCCGGTGCACCGACCTCGAAGCCAAACTGTTTATAACACTCCCCAAAGTCGAATCAGGCCTACATGTTATCGCAGGAACCGCTAAACCATATTCCTCTCCCGAGGTAGCAATCTTTGTCGCGAAACTCTTCACCGTAAGTTGTCTTTATCATAATAATAAACAAAGAGATCATTGTTAGTAGTTGAACCAGAAGTTGATGAAATGTGAAACAAGCGAGTAAAGTAAATTTAGACCTGAAATTGGAGAAGACTTCAGGTTGTAGAAGCAAATATCTGATATCTCTCATGCTTATGTTTCCAACAATCTTCTTGTTCGGTCCTTCGATTACAGGTAGACCACCAATGTTGTTGTCTCTCATCCGCTTAAATGCTTCAAGAATAAGTTCTTCACTCTCAATGCTAACAACCTGAACCCAACAAGTTCGATTTCACACCAGTTTGAGAGCCTAGAAGGTCGGGTTCTTAAAGAGTTTATATATTGTTTACCTCGCTAGGAGACATGAAAGGAAGGCCGAGATCAGCAATGGGGAGAGCAGAAATGTGATCAAACCAATCTCTACCTTTGCAACCTTCAAGACCTTGAACAACTGCAGATTGAGTAATGTAGTTCTTGATATCTGGTTCTCCTGCTTTAATAACCGGCACATTTCTTAACCGGTACTTGGAGAGTAGCAACATAACACTCAACATTGAACTCTCTGTAGATACAGGAAGAAAAGGAGCCCATCTAAACGACTTAAGTATCGTTCTAACCTGACAACAACAACAACAACATAAAACATATCCATAACACTGTCCACAAAGCAAACAAAGCATTACTAGTTAGTAACACTTACAGTGGTTGATTTGAAAGGCTCTTCTTGAAGAATAACTTGATAAAAATCTTTCCCTAATTTATCAGCAGCAGTAGGAGCATCTTTACCAACCCCACGATCAGCTACAACACCACCAGCAACAGCAGCTCCAACCGCAGCCGCAGCTAACCCCGCTGCAGCAACAGGACCAGTGACACCGAGGGCAGCAACACCAAGAGCTCCAACAGCTCCTGCTCCAACACCAGCAGCGGTTGCAGAAGTGGCAGATAACGCGATTGCAGCGAGTTCAGCACTCTCTAGTACCCATAAGATGATCGAAGAGTAATCAATGATTCCTAGGTATCTGTCTCTCCAATCTAAAGAAGTCTCGTGATCTGTGTTGATCACAGGAGCTGAGAGTATCTTGCTGTCTGATAAAATCTTTACTGCTTCTGAGACTGGTGTCTCCGCTGGTATCTCTATCACTGTCACCAAACAAAACAAAATGGCTAACTACTACAATCACGGACCCCACTCTATTCACGGAATGAAACCAAATTGAGTAAAAATTGGATTTTTTTTTTTTTTTTTACCTCTGCCGCCGGGGACTTGAGGGAAGGAGGAAACAGGGATACCGGCGAAAGCAGAGTTTAGGGTTTCTTGAAGAGATTTGGGGAGATTCTTCCTTGACTGAACTTTATCGAAATAAGCCTCACAGCTCGAAACTGTTGATCTTATCTTCTTATCTACTACTTCTTCGTTTCCCGCCATATCTTGGTACTGCACGAGATCGATTCAATTGAAAAACTCGCAAAGCAATCTACAACGGTGATTCCAAGATTGGAAACGAAGAAACCCAGAAGAAAAAAAAAGGTTTTTTTTGCTTGAGGAAAGAAAAAAAAAAAGACAATCGAGAACAGTGGAGTGGTTCGTGGTCGGGATAAGCGACGTGTCGGGAAGATGGAACCTTTGGTTTCGCAATTACTGGCGGTTACGCGCGCCCTGATGAAGTGCATCGACACGTGGCGTTACATTAAGATGGTCGTGTGTCAAAGAGTTTTAACAGCGCTACTATCGGAGTCGGAGCCTCAGATATGGATGGGCCGATTTCTAAGAGAGAGTGTTATTGTTAAATGGGCCTAAGCCCACAATTGAATCGTGAATTAGAAGCGAATTGATCACACACACCCTAATAAAGATCGTAGTGTTTGTGTTTTCATATGTTTATAAGTTTTTTGTTGGAGCACAAAGTTTCTTTCACCAGTGGAAAAAAGAAGTGATTTTGGAATCCATTGCGATCGGAATGCCAATATATCCAATGTCATATTTTTAAATTGTCAAGAAAAATAAAAATGTTGTATCGGAAATAAGTAGTCATATATAACTTGGAGAGCCTCACAAGTTCCACTTTTACATTTTTTTTCACCATGAAATAATGCAGAAGAAAATATAAAACATATACTATTATTGAACTTGCAAGAAGTTCAATAAGGGATGTAGAGTACTTAACAACTAGAAATTTACATGTAAAGTAATAGCTTACACTAAAACGTGATGGTTATTCTCAGAAGGCATTCGTCACATTACATTAATGTGTTGCATATTATTCATGATACAAGGTCATTATTTCACCAAATATAAGACGTTATTTTACCAAATTTCACGCTATTTAAAATCATTCATGTTACATGCATGATCGATAATTTGTCAAATAACACATTATTTTATGTGATACCAGTTTATTTTTTTTATTAATTGGTTATCTAAATGGAAGAGAATAATGTATATGATTCTTGCTAAACGTGATAAACAATCATGCAGCTCTCTACCGACGAGAAATAACATAAAGATAATTTAATATCTACGTGACTCATGTGAGTTATTTTGTAAATTCACACAATTTCACAAAAGTATAGAGTAAGGGAGATTTTGCCAGTCCGCATGGAAACCTCTTTTATTTACCATTTTGTCACCATATAGTAATTTACTTACAGCTCAAAATTAGACTACCTGCCTATTCACCCAAACCCAAACATTAATGTAACATTGTATTTTCAAAATTTATACAAAAGGTTCTTTCTTTTTTAGTTTAAATAAATACGTTAGGTGCAATAGAAAAGTCAACGGCGAACCGCTGGTTCCCTGAGGATCGAGTTTCCAGCCCAAACCCTACTTCAGCCACGGCTGAAGGCAGTCCTAATCGCCCCCTCCTTTCCTTCCTGACCCTCTTGACCATAGCCTTATTGTTTCACTTTCAGAATTCTCTTCCCTTTCTCCCTTCTCCCCTTCCTCCCCTTCCCCCCACTCCCCTCAAACTGCTTTCATTGAGCATGAGCGAGTGGTACTAGCTCTTCCTGCACATTACAAATCTACTCATGTGGTGGTAAATGCTCAGGCACAAGCCATTCTCAACTCTTACAACCAAATCCTAACTCTAAACTCCAGATCTGAAAATCGTGCTACAGTGAAAGATAGCAGAACTGAGGCTCAAACCGATGGTCTCTTAACTCAAAACCCTCCTAAGGTTACTCGTCGGGTTCTTGGCTCGAACTCGGGAGCAATCTCTGTCACTCCAACTGCTCACAGCGAACTGCCCACTCCTGCATTGATTCCAGCCGGTACAGGTTTAGACTATAACTCCTCCCTCCCCCCCCCT
>NC_025691.1:19891846-19925862 GCF_000633955.1 Camelina sativa
CTACTCCGGAGGTGAACTTTCAAACCCCAAATCCCCCCTTGAGTGCTCTGGTCTCGCCACCCTCCTCAATTCCCCTAGGTCCCCCTCCGTCTTCGATGAACCCTCCAACCTCCTCCCCACCCCAAGTTACCCTTGCTCAAAAGCTTAAGCGAGGAGCTGATCATACTCTAACCAGATTGGCTCCTGTAAACTACTCTCCTGAGGGGAAGCCGAGAATCGTAATCTCTGATTATGTTTTTCATGAAGGAGTCGAGTTACATAAAGATTTTATCATTGGTAAATTTAAAGGCAGGCTTCCTACTTACAAACATATTCAGAGTGTTTTGAGCCACATGTTGGGTAAAGGCCAAAGGATAGAAGTGCACCTCAATCATTCCACCAAGGTACTGGAAAAGAAGCTGTGGTATATCGGTGAGTGCATGTTCCTCATGGCTCAGTGGGATTCAACTGGTGGAACTAATACTGACCTAGATACTATTCCAATTTGGGCCCATCTCAAAGGTATGCCTTTTGACCTGATTCATCAGAAGGGCATTAGCTTAGTTGATGGTCTGGTTGGTGAGCCAAAGGAAATGGATGAATTTACAAGAAACCTAGTCAGTCTGACTGAAGCACATGTCAAGGTGGAGAGAAACATAAACGAACCTATGCCTACAACTGTCGAAATTGAAAGATCCAGTGGTGAAGTAATTAATATTACTGTTGAATACCCTTGGATCCCTCCCTCATGCTCCTACTGTAAAAGCATAGGACATTCTATTAGATTTTGTCCCAGTGTTACTCTATCCTGGTCAGAAGCAAAAAAGCCATCTGGTGATAAAGTGGTGGGAAAAAATCAGAATGTCAAAGCTGGATATATCCCCAGATCTCAAAAAGGAAAAGAACACATTGCTCCCGCTTCCTTATTACCTCCCCATGACACTAAAGAGGCAAGCAACTCTACTTCTCCATATCCAGTTGTTGACTCAGTCCAATGTCAGACTAGCTCTGATGCTATCCCGCAAGCCCCTCCTCTTCCAAAATCAGTTGCAGCCACCCATGTTCTTCCAAAAACAAAAAAGCCCTCACTCTCGCTTAGTCACTCATTGGGATCCAACAAAGATTCCACCTGGACTCCAACCCTTGGCTTTTCGGTGGTGACTTTAACCAAATCATTCATCCGGCAGAGCACTCAAATCTGATGGTCAACCACCTAACCTCCCGTATGCTAGAGCTTCGTGATTGTGTGCTACAGATGGAGCTGTTTGATCCTTGTTAACAAGGCCCCCTTTTCACCTGGTCGAATGAAAACCCTATAAATCCCACAGCAAAAAAGTTAGATAGATTGCTAGTAAATAATCACTGGCTCTCTACTTACCACAACAATGTTGCTTCTTTCCTAGCCCCTGAACTCTCTGACCATTCTCCTTGGCTCCTAAATCTAGCTGCTTCCCTCCCCTCTGCTGGCACAAAACCCTTTAAGTTCTTCAACTTCCTCACTTCTCATCCCCTATTTCTCCAAACGATTGGCTCTGCTTGGGTCTTGGCTAGAGGTGTCAATTAGGCCTTAAGCCCGCGGACATAGCCCGTCAAGTAACATTGTGAGGCGGGTATGGGCCTTGTTTTTGAAGCCCAAAAGTTGGCGGGTCTCGGGACTCAATCTGTTTGGTCTGCGGTTTTGGTGGTCATGTCTGTCGTGGGTTTGCGGGCGACCCGACGAGCCATGGAAGGTTTTTCATATTCGTCTTTCTTAGTCTCCAAATCGGACGGTGAATTGGAGGATTCTCGATAAGATGGTAATGAGACTCACTCTTTGCGACGACTCCAAGGACAAATCCTGGTGTCTCTAACCTCCTTTCTCTTACCATGTTTTCTCAATCTCTCCATGTTCGTGAAAACTATCAACTAACAAGGCAAGTTAGACTTAGAGATGGACAACTGAATTTAGAATTGGCTGCTTTGGTTTGTTTTTAAATGTTGTAGCTTTAGTTAGACACTGAACCGAACATTGATTCGAATTGAATTAGCTGATGCCTTGTTTAGGAACTAGAATTGGTTTACCTTTTTGAAAGTTACGTGAGATTTAAGAGTGAACATGAACTTTTTGCTTTATGTTTGTATTGAATGATTAGGTAAATAATAGAGACATTTCAATTGCTGTCTTAAGGGAATTTTTATCGAAGTTCAAGCAAGAGCATGAGGGTAAGCCATATAAAAGAACAAGACCAGCTTCCAAAGGGAACGGCAAGGATTCTTCTGATGCTTCCAAGGTAGAAACTCCTAGTGAGAACGAGATAAATAATGGTGAACACAAAGTAGCATATGTATAATAGTTACAAAGAGTTGCTTGATCTTAATGTTGAAAGAAACATAAGTCATCATCGCAAGGATGAAAGTCTCAGGTATTCTAGCTCATACATAAATTTTAAGTCTTTCATCTTTCTTGGATTAGTTTAATTGATATTTTTTTGGACAGAGACTTCTTTGATCAACCTGTTTTGTTTCCTGCAGTTCGGATGCAGCAAGTTCTGTTTCCTGCAGTTCGTTGCAACCAGTTATAGTTTTGGTCTATGGCCCTAAAAACAGTGGCAAAAGAACATTTTCACGCAATCTTGTTGAAGTACTTCTCCAAAGTTTATTATTTGTGTCTAATGAAATTCAGTTTGTTTTATAAGTGTTGCTTATTTGGACCTCAAACTAAGAAGGATAAGTCTAACGGATTGAGCTGGTCTGCTTTGTATTCAATAATATAAGCTATATACACACACTGTCATGAACGAAGAACCAAGGTGATATGTAGGTTATTGGCGTATGATCTTAGACTCTTAGTTCTTTTTATTGAATCAGTTTTTCATGTGTTAATCTTTCCGTATGTAAACAGGGACACAGGTTTGAGTTCAAGTGGTATAACAACTAAAGAATGGAAAGAGAAACGAATGAGAGAAGAGGCTTTACATGCTAGAAGTCTTATCAACGCCTGCGGGCATGCCCGTTAGTCTGCTAAGCTAAGCGGGGCGGGTATGGGCAGTGATATATAACCCGCCGCCCGTGGCGGGCTGTCCGCAGCGGTTCGAAAGAAAAACAAGACCGTCGCAATCAGTCCGTTCGGTCACGGACATGCCCGTTTGACACCCCTAGTCTTAGCTGAAAACTCACATCCCTTAGAATCAAGTTTGTCAGTGCTGAGTGCAAAACAAAAAACACTAAAGAGAGAGTTAAAAACCCTTTCAAGAGAGAATTTTTCGGATATTCAAAATAGAGTGAGGGAAACTAACCATTTACTTCAAGATGTGCAGGTACAGGCAATGTCTTCACCATCCACTGACCTTTTCTACCAGGAGAGAGAGATGCATGCTAAATGGGAATTCCTCAGGAAAATTGAAGAAAGTTACTTTAGACAGCGGTCCCGCATAAATTGATTAAGAGAAGGAGACCTGAATACTGCTTACTTTCACAGAATGACTCAGATCCGTAACGCTTTCAATGAAATAAGATCATTCACTTCCCCCTCTGGCAGTCTAATAGTAGATCCGCAGGAAATGAGCAGGATGGTTGTAAGTCATTTCCAATCTATCCTCGGGCAAGTCTCTCTGGGAACCATCTCCACCTCCATAGCTTGGTTCTGGTCCTTGATTAGCTATTGTTGCCATCCAGAGCTGAAACAAACAATGATTAAGATCCCATCACTTGAAAAAATAACGAAAGCAATGTTCAAGCTAAATACAAACAAGGCGCCGGGCCCTGATGGTTTTACCTCAGCTTTTTACAAGTCTGCGTGGGAAATTCTGGGTCTAGAAGTTACAACTGGTATTCTCCACTTCTTCCAAACAGCTTTCCTTCCATCTACAATTAATGCAACCATCCTGGTGATGGTTCCTAAGTTCTCATGCGCTTCTTTAATATCAGATTTTTGTCTCATTTCCTCATTGAATACCCTTTACAAGGTCATCTCTAAGCTTCTTGTAACTCGGCTGAAACCCATCCTCCCATCACTAGTCCAACGCAATCAAACTGCATTCATAAAAGGGCGTCTGTTAGTTGAAAACACGCTATTGGCTGCGGAACTGGTTAACGGCTATCACAAGACTCGGGGACCCAAGCGAATAACAATCAAAGTTGACATAGCTAAAGCTTTCGACACTGTTAGATGAGAATTCATCTTTAGTTGTCTAAGAGGTATCGAGGTACCAGAGTTTTACCTGAGGTGGCTAAAGGCATGTGTTTGCACGCCTACTTTCTCAGTGGGTCTCAATGGGCTTCTACATGGTTATTTTAAAGGTGGAAGAGGCTTAAGGCAAGGAGATCCGCTGTCCCCATAACTTTTCGTCCTTGTCATGAACTGTCTGTCTGTCATGTTAGATAGAGCTGCTGAGGAAGAAAAATTTCAATATTATCATAACTGCCAGAACTTAAAGTTAACTCACCTCTGTTTTGCTGATGACCTTCTGATCTTCGTAGATGGGTCCTCCTCCTCTGTAGAAAGTGTTCTCCAAGTGTTGAAGGAGTTTGAGGAAGCCTCAGGTCTAGCAATCAGCCTACCAAAAACAAGTTTCTTATTTCAGGACTCTCACAACCTGAAATTGACCACATCAAATTAGCTTCAGGCATAAACCATGGCCAGTTTCTGATAAGATACTTAGGGGTGCCTCTCTGCACTAAGAAACTTACTCTCCTAGATTGTGCCCTTCTGATCAAAGCAGGTTAAACGCTTGGGCCACAAAGTCTCTATCGTTTGCTGGTCGCCTCCAGCTTCTAAACACGGTAGTCACTGGTATCTCCAATTTCTGGTGCTCTGCTCATGTACCTCTCAAAAGATGCATTGAAACTTTGAATTCCCTCTATGGGGCTTTCTTGTGGAAAGGTACAACAGAGGGTCATCACTCAGCACGAGTAGCTTGGAATGTTGTGGTCAACCGGAAAGATGAAGGAGGTTTGGGGGTTCGTGATCTACGACTGTGGAACAAAGCTTGCTTGATCAAACTTATCTGGATGCTCTTCTTTAGGTCTAGGTCAATCTGGGTCGCTTGGTTCACATGAGCTTATCTCTCAGGAAACCTAACCAACTTCTGAACTTGTAAGCAGAAGAATCACCACTCCTGGTTATCAAACAAACTGTTACAAATTAGAGAGGAGGCTTACCCATGGATTAAGATGAAAATAGGAAATGGAAGAAGCTGTAAATTCTAGAGTGATCATTGGTGCAAATTAGGCCGTATGTTAACTTACCTTCAAGGAGAAGGCCCCTTGGGCATTTATCGAGACATAATCATTGCTGACTTATGGAGAAGAGGCGGCTGGAGGTTACCCCCGGCGAGATCAGAAGCTCAAGTCAGCTATCAAACCGAACTATCCATCCTATCCTTAACGGATCAACCAGATTCCTACATCTGGTGGGTTGATGACCATATGAAAGATGCACATACCACCGAGACTATTTATCATGCTCTTAAAACACATATACCAATGGTTTAATGGCACAAGATCGTTTGGTTCAAAGGAGGAATTCCCAAACATAAATTTCTTACCTGGCTTTTTATGCTGAAGAGGTGTTTAACTCGCGACAGATTACTAAACTGGGGGCTTCAGGTTGATCCCATCTGCCTACTATGTGGATATGCGGAAGAAAGTCGCGACCATTTGTTTTTCAACTGCCAATTCAGCTCACTGATCTGGACCACAATCTCTCGCCGATGCTCCCTCAACGTGTCCTTAACTTGGACTGGAACGATTCAAAACCTCATCAACTACAGGGGATCAGCTGTGGCAAAGAAACTAATCCTCATCGTTTGGCAAGCTACGATTTACTCCATCTGGGCTGAAAGAAACCATCGACTACACCGTAATTCCTTCAAACCAGCAAATCTCCTTCTCCGGCAGCTTGACTCTCTAGTGCGGAACAGAGCATTAAGCTTCCGAGTCTCCAATCCATCCTTAACAACAAACCTTCTGATCCTTTGGTTCGCTGGATCTGAGAGATAAGTTAGCTCCCTCATAAAACACCTAATTGCAGGTGTGGTCCTTGTGATTTTCTCGAAAGCGATTCATCACCAATCAGTGATGGCAAAGCAAAGTGGTTTGAAGTGGTTATTTCCTCAACCGTTTATTTGGTTCCCCCTTAACTAGCTGGTTCGAGTTTGGTTCATTTCTGGTTCCTTTCAAAATAAGTGGGTCATGTAATAGCCTTTTATTTACTTTGATTGTTGGGCTTCCAACACTGGGTCTTTGGCTCTGTTAAACTTTTGTATTTCTTTATATTAAATGCCTTTTAACAAAAAGAAAAAAAATATACAAAAGCAAATATATTTTGTGTAGCAAATTGTTTGTAGGACAATATACATTTACAAAAGCTTCATATATGCTCCATTATATGATTGGTCAGCCACTAATTTAGATACTTGAATATCTACAAGTATATATATATGCAATTTGCATATCATGCCAAAATGTACCAAATCTCTCTTTCGGAGGCTGAAAATCAAATGAATGAGAAAGGAAATGGAAATATATCAATTACTTTCCGGACTTGTATCCCTATACCGATATAGTTACTGTTGTCCTGAAAGTCTCGTTCGATAACGGGCCATTAGGGAATCTGTACTCAAAGAAGCTTGTGTTCGCAAGCCACCAAAGTTCAAAGTTTGATCTTGAGATGATGGAGGTGGAGGATCAGGCGAGGAGAAGTTGAGACTGAAAGAGGAAGAAGATATTGGTGATTGATTGGTATAGTTGGGTCGTGTGAGGTCCAATGTCACGGTGGGGTGGGCGTTAGTGGTGGAGATAGAGAAGTGGTGATAAGGGAAATAGTAGCTTAGGCTCGCTGAGGTGGAGGACGAGGAAGAGGAGGAGCCAGATCGTAATAAAGAGGCAGCTGCGGAAGTTCCAGCAGCCATGTGGGTTGCTTCCATGGGAAGAGGATGGTCGTGGTTTCCTTCGTATGTTGTCATAAACGAGGAGGTATCTTCTTCTCCACATCTTTGCACCTATAGACATATTTATATTTTATGAGTTCTAAAATTTCAAAAACCAGTTGACAATGAATATATATATATATATATATATATATATATATATAATGAGTTTTTAACTCAAAACCAATTAACAATGAAAAAAGATTGTTTAAGAATGTAGTATACCTGTTTTCTGACGGGACAATTTGACGACATGGAGCAACGGTAATAGGCTCGTGGAAGAGGATTGGTTTTTGCTGTCTTTTGACCGTACTTCCTCCATTGGCAACCGTCGTTTATCTATACATTCAAGTAACATATACCAATATGATCAAACTAATTAGAATAGATGTTACGTGCTAAATAAACACATATATGTAATGTATGCATGGTTTTGGTGGTACGTACTGATGGGTCTTCACATGTTGCTTTAACACAAACCCTAGTTTTCTTCAAACTTGTTTGCTCATGCTCTTCCAAAACATCTTGCTGATTTTCATTTCTAGCTGTTTTGACATCTTTCCTCGAAGATACACATTTATTCTCTGCGTTTACATTCTTAACTTGTCTACAAAGATAATCTAGTTTCGAGGTTGAATCTTCACAATTTTGGATCTGAAATCCTAACCCCAGTGAAGATCTTTTCTTTTTTGATCCCTCCTCCTTCTCACCAGAAGCCTTGTCCACCTTCTCCTCTTTTTTAGAGATCGTTTGCTCTGATGATCTTCCAAGCCTAAGTGATATATCTACACCAAAATCATTATCTTTGTCTTGATCACGATCAACCTCTAGCTCTATAGAAGCTCCTTGTTGTTTTCGGAGAACTTCGGAGACATGCATTTGAAGAGAGTTGTAGTTATTAAGAATCGTCGAGAGCAAGAGCTTTAATTTCTCATTTTCTTCCCTAACTTTTTCCACCTTTGCTTTTGTTGCATCAAGCTCCTCTTCCTGTAAATATATCCACATGCATTTATATTCACCTTCTAATCTTACATGTGTTTTACACACAAAAGTGAAAATATCATAGAAAATGAACGGAGATGGAAATGCCAAAAAACAAAAACAAAAAAAAAAGAATTTGTATCCGACCGGTCTAGAGAGGATCTTATATAATTGGATGTTAACATCAAAAATATTTAAATACCAGAATAAATTTTGGTATCCTTGAGCATTCAATAACCGACCCGAATTAATTAAAAGCATGCACCATTTTTGTTTGTGTTTTATGTGCAAAGCATGATACTACAAAACAATGAACTTTTCGATACTCGAGACCATTTCTGAACAAGCAAAGTTGACTTTTATTAGAAGCAGCAAATCAAGTATTAATTTTCAAGCATAAAAATTATATGAAAGTAAACTATATGTAAATCTATATGAAAAACCAGAATCATATGAACATGAGATTAATTCTCACCGATTGAAACACCAGAAGGAGATTGAGAAAACAAACAAAAAATTACTTAATTTGAGAAAATCTGTGGTTTAAAACACTTAAATCAAGAAATAGTTTCAAGATTTACCTTATCAGATTCTCCCATAACACCATCGGAAGGTTGGGAGCATGAAACGGTCTCCTCTTTGGTCATGATATATATTATGATTCAGATGCGATCTTGAGATCAACTGGATCTGCTCTTTTTCTTCTTTGCAACAAAAAAAAATAAAATAAAAATTATTGTCTTCTTTTTAGGCCTAAGTAGGTTTTATATAGGGACCCAAAAGCCTATAGTATTTGACTTTGGATTATAATAAGAGGGAATACAGAACTAAAAATATATAATTATATCACCACCACCATGTTACCAGCTCTGTCTCTATTCTTGAATAATCCCCAAACAGACGACTCAGCATTATATAATAAAATTAATTAATGCGCATCATCATATTATAATTGTGGTCATATATATAAATAAATTATCAAATCTTTTATAATTATTGACATTAATAATATCAAATGGTATTGCAATCCAGATGAATCTGGCCTAAACATTAATACTTTGGAATATTTCAATTTCTTACATATTTACATGATAATTAAAGCATGTGTATATAGTATTATAGTTCATATTAGGTAACTAAAAGCAAGTGTTTACTTTCATCTTATCAATAAATTGAAAGATTAACTTTAATATATCATATTTCATCTTATCATTCTTTTTTTTTATAAATGTTAACTAGTTTTAATGTACAATATCTATTAAGAATTTAAGAAAAACAAAAAATTATAAGTGTATTATATTTAACCTTATATTAAAACTACACATATAAATTTATAACTGATACAAGATCAGAACAAATATTTTAATTTTTATCATTTTTAGTGTGCAAATTTTTTCTTATAGGATCTTAATGTCCCTTAAACTTATGGTTATCTAAATTTTTTAAATGGAATTAAATCAAATAACGAATCAAAAGCATGCTACTTATTATAATCATCCAGCACTAGGACACCGCATGTGAATGAGTGCATTTGCATTTGTAAAAGAAAGTTTCAGCCGTACAACGCGTGTTGAGTATTTGACAGCACGGTTCTAGATGTGCGGGGTCGATTGTGGTGATCGTATCCAATAAAAAAAATGACATCTCATCGATCTCCATGCTAACTTAATTACGTTGACTAATTTCATGTTAATAATAGACACCGTATGAATTTTATAAGATAATAAAGCATCTTTAATGGTCCTCTATTTTTTATTTTATAATAGAGATCCACCTCTATTTTCACCTCTAAAATAGAAATTGCTATTTTTTCCTCTATTTAGACTATCTCCAATAGTTTTCCCTATTTTTACCTCTAAAATAGAAGAACTCTATAATAGAGGTGACTTTTGCTCCAATAGATACCTCTACTTTTTCCTCTAAAAAAGAATATTCCGTAGAGATTCCTTTTTTATTTTACTATTAATACCTTTTACTTATAAAAGTTGCAAATTAACCCATTTATTTTATGAAATTTTCATAAAATTATGATATTATTTAAATTTTTAACATTCATAAATATTATTTAAATATCACATTTATTAAAAAAATACATTGCATCATATAAAATAATAAAACATAGTAGATTTTTTTAACCATCGACATTAGTGTATTTTTCCCACAAATGCTCAATTAATGCATTTCGAAGTGAGAAATGAGTTTCTTTATCTTTGATTTTTCTAAATCGACCTAGAAATTCTTGGAATCGGATATCATAATATTATGGTATGAATAAAAACTAAAATATTTAAGTTATTTATATTTAATAAGATTTTATATAAATTTTCTTTTGCAAATAATAGTCTCAAATTTTAAAAATGTTTTTCTATACAAAAACCTTTAAGATTTTGTTCAATACAAAACCTCCACTTCACTAAATTATTATTAAACTATTTATATATATATTTTATTTATTTTGATCATAAATATAAAAGTGTTAAAAGTTTAAGGGCCATTTTATAAATAAAAAAGTTCAACTCTATTATAGAGGAAAAAATAAAGTTCCTCTATATATAGAGAAAAAAATAGAGATCTCTATTATAGAGGTAGAAATAGAGATGGGTTGGAGTAGATTTTACTCTAAAATAGAGTTAAAAACAAATATAGAGGTGAGTTGGAGATGCCCTTATAGAGGAACTCTATTTATTTTACAAAGGGTTCCTCTATAAATAGAGGAACTCTATTTTAGAGGTGAGAATAGAGGTGGGTTGGAGTAAAACTTACATCTATTATAAAGATCTTTATTATAGAGGACAAAAATAGGAAAAACCATTGGAGATGGTGTAATGAAATGTTAAATTGATGAGTAACTTTCTATGTTTTGAAACATATATATATAAAGTAAGGGGTTATTGAAGTTTGCTACTATTATATTTAAGGCTGCTCTAGTTTGAATGATAATACAAACAACGAATGTGGTCATTTTTTATTAGGTGGAGGGATACTAATCGAATGCTTTTTTAAAAGTTTTGTAAGACATCAAAGAGTGTTTAACCATAAAATATGTGGCCGGCGCATGCCAAATTTATTATATAAAATGTTAAGGGAAGTTTTGATAAAAAAAAAAAAAAAAAATCTTAAGGGAAGATACAGACATTGCCGAGAGTCGAGAGAGATGTATAGGCGCCTTCACCCGCAATACGCATCGTTCTCATAACTTCATCATCACACGAATCAATGAGATCATCAGACTAGTGTCTTGTTTGGCTCCTCAATTCATCTTCCACAATCCGAGTAGGCTTTAAGTTCTTAACTAAGATTTAGTAAAATCTTCACTTTCTTCGTTTAATGATAAATCAGAAACAAACAAAACATTGTCGACATTTATTATGTAATTACATGTTTACGGGAATTTTATGAATTCGATGTTGTCATATTTTTATGCAATGCTTCTCAATTTTTATAATTTATACTCTCTTCATTCTAAACTAAATGTCGTATATTTTTTTTTTCATCTATATGAAAAGAGCAATTAAATTTTATTTTTCCTTCTTATTATTATATTGTATTGTTTGTTTTTGGATGATATATTAAAGTAATGTAGTAGGAGTAAAACTAATTTTTAAAAAGAAACTATATTAAAAATTAAAAAGAATTTTTATTTTTAAACAAAATTCGTGTTTAAAAACGATATTTAGTATTTAACCGAGAAAAATATGCTTAAATTAACTATAGAAACATTTAAATGTTTTTATGTTTAAGTTCAAACATTTATTAATGTTTTAAACATGTAGATTCTTCTGGAACTTGCGCCAATTCAAATGGAGTATACATTTATAATTAAACTTTTTTTGGACAAAAAGAATATTTTAACATTTTATATATAAATTAATAGTATGATTTCGTGGCCTTAAAGTCTACCAATGATAAGAAAAAGGACCCAGCATCTGACATCTTGTAAGTAAAAATATTAACAAAATAATATAATATCATTAGTTTAGATCTTTTGTTAAGAAGTTACTTATTATGAGAACATGTTCAAGATCATAAGATTTAATAATATAATAATCTTAAACATATTATATTTATAAAAACTTTAAAAATAACATTTAAATTGCAAACTTATAAAACTTTTACTAAAATTCAAAATATAATACCAAATTTTTATGTAACAAAAAAAACATATTACTTAATTAAAGCACACAAACATTTTATTTAATTAATACATAGTTTAATGTCCAAATTTATTCTATATATTCTCAATCAGATCCTCTTTTAATTTGTGAAAAATTGTTTGCAAAAAATTGTATCCATTCATAGCTTGCTACATCAGCTTAGAATTAAACCAAGATCAGTTCTACATTAAGAACTAAAAAAAGTGTTCTAAGCCACTATTCATTGTTTTTCTAATTTTTTTGGACTTAGAACACCAAAGGTATTCTCCCTATAATGATGGCCGAAGTAGTCTACCATATAATAAATATGATGTCATTACAATCTAGTCGTATAAATAATTAAGAACCTTATGATAGTTGAAATATTTATAATTAATAATATGCGATATTACTTTTATATCACACAATAATGACATTATTATATAGCCAATGATCTCTCACATCGTGCTCCAGAATCTATCGCATAATCAAATCCTCTATTATAGTGGCCAAGTCATTTTTTTTGGTATAGGTATAAAATGGTTACCTTATTTAGCAATTTTGTGTTGATACTATCTCGCAAAGTGTTCTTTGAAACTCGGATCCAACTAATCCTCTATCGCAACGCGAATTGACCAATAAATCTAATCCAATTAGATCTTAACATATCAGAATTGACCATGCTATATGTAGCTATCTTTAACCAAATCCACGATGTTTCTTCCACGTTTTCACTATCTTATTAAGTTATTAGTAATTAAGAACTTACGTTTCTAATTTTAACTTCTCAAATCATATATCAGATCTGCAGTGACAAAATGTACATAATTTTTTCTTCTTCATGTTTTTTTGTTTATTGTTAAATATTTATACAATTTTGCCAATTTTTGGCCAAAGTTATATAAAGAATACAAGTAGCAGGAGAAAAAAACGAAAGCTAAAGATAAATACAAAAACTATAACACAACAAGGTAGCAGAAGTAAACACTCAAGGAAAAAACACAGGAATTTGAACCCTTATCATTATTGTTACTACAAACCCTGACCTAAACCAGCCCTCAAACGTCTCTAGCAAGGTTGGTGGATCTCTTTACGAATCATTCCGACTTTGACTATTATGGATTGGCTCCATTTATCTAATTTTTTCCGATCTATATTAACATTTTTGAAATACATCTGGTGTTTTACCCTTGAAGTTATACTTATTTACAAAGTTAATTCCTAAAAAATTTCTAAAAAAAATTTTACTTTCCTAAATATTTTACATTCCTTTTCAACTAAAAAAATTACAGGAATCAATATAAAAACAAAAACTATAATTTATTTAACCACACTTTCTATATTGTGTTTTGAAAATATTTTATCTCTGAATCCTTTGCAAAGTCAAATGCAAACAAACAAAAAACAACAATTTGATTCCCATTTGGTTTTCTAAAACATGTGAGCTTTGATTTTTAACGTAAAAAGAACTTCGATTCAAATATTATAATTAATAAATATAAACTTAATAAAAATTTAAAATATTCTGAGTAAAATTAGAAAATTTTAAAATACTATATAATGTGGTTATATAGTAGATTAGTTATAAAGAAGACATGTTAAATTAATGAAATATCATTAAATTTGTGCTAACACGGGTTAAATCCTTATTCTATTATTTGTCAACACTACTAATACTAGAATATTTGACATATAAAATCAAGTTGATTTAACTAAGATTGTGTAAAATAATTAAATCATAAGAAAATGTGACTTAATTACAATGTGTAAATTACTTATTATGTATTTAGATCTCTTATTTTTTGTTATAATAATTAAAAATCAAAATAGAATCTCAAACACTAAACAAAACAATCTAAATATAACAAACAAATTGTCATGAGTATTGGGGGTTAAAAATTAATATAAACATTTAGCCGCACAAACGGCCAGAAAATTTAGGTATTTCTCTATTTACAAACATCTAATATTTAACAAATAAATAAAACATAAAATATAAATAATAATAAAATTTATATGTACGATATACCAAAAGTTAAAATCTTGTTATATTTCTAACTGTGTACTTTATGTGTTGATGTACCGTATGCTTTTGCTAATGGACGTTGGTTTTATTATGTTTTATATTTGATGGGCTTTGTATTCCTCCTTTTTTTCTTGTCTTTCTGATAAATGTGACAGCCTTTTTTTTGTTCACCTCACAGCCTTTATATATTGTATATACTAGGTTTTCATCCGCGGTACACCGCGAGACTAAATTATAAATTATTGTATTTTAAATAATAATTTTTAATTTATTTAGTTTTCAAATTCTCAATTAATTAACTTTTATCTAATTAATTTATAATTTTGTTTAAAATGTTTTTTTCTTCTTCTTATGTTTTATACAGTTTATAACCTAATTACATTAAATTTATTATTAGATAGAATATAAAATTTTAAAACACTTAGTTTTGTTTTCTATAATTAAATAGATGTATATGCATATATGGTATGTTAGTGTATATTTATGTGTATACAATTTTTTTTTTGGAATATTAAGAATATGTTGTAGTATGTGTAATATTTTGTAATTCATATATTAAATAATTTATAAGTTAATTTTCTAAACTATGACTACAAATCTATAGTATATAAAATAAATTAATAGTTTTAGTATTGGTTCTATAGTCCAAACCTGCCATGCTAGGCGGATCACGCAATATGTTCAAAGATTTTTAATCTGCAAAAACTTATCATACGAAACCCATGAAAGTAAAATATAGTATGTGAGGCTAAAAGTCACTTTTTATCAAATCAGTTTTTTAAGTTTTTAAAAAACAATAGCTCTTCACTCACCTCCTTATAAAATAAGGAAATTAAATCTGTATACATTAACAATTATGTTTGTTACCTTTTAAAATACTTAGTTTGTATAAAAAATCGAATATAAGTAAAGTTAATTTATTTGTTAAATTAATTATTTAATGACAATGGCATGCCTGTAAATAAGTGCCAACTTCATGATTTTTTTTATAAATATCTCCAAAAATGTATATATAGAAGATTTATAAATCACGTAAAACCGAATTTAATGTATATGGGTTGCTGAAATGGTAAAAAAAGATTCTGATATTCGTTTGACAAAGAAAAAAAAAAGATTCTGATATTCAATTCAAAACTTTGTCAAACGTTGAGAGTCCTTGTCAAACAATATGAAACAACCTCACAATGAAGGGTTCGTGCACATTTCACATTCCTCTTTATGATTTGGAAATGGTTGTAAATGTATATAGCTAGTCATATTTGAGGTCTACCAAAGTCTCCTTCTTAGCTATAAATTTACTCATATTTGTAAGAAAAGATAACATCAGATATAAGAAAATGGTAGGCCTGGGCGTTCGGTTTATTCGGGTTATTCGGTTCGGTTATCTTAGAGTTAACCAACTTATTGTAGATAACCTCCATCCTTTCACAACCATCCTCATCATCATCATCAGATAATTCACAAGTAGTAGTAGGTGTTGGCTCTGAGTCTGCTGGTTCCTCAACCTCAATAGGTTTGCTAAGTCTGAAACTGTATTCTTCATACAGTTTTTTCATTACACTTGAGACTGAACTAGTAAGCTGCTTACATTCAACGGTATCCTTACCATAGAGTTGCTCAATGCATAGATTAGCAAATTGCATCTTGTTGCGGGGATCAAAAACAGAAGCAACGATCACAAGCGGATTCATATTTATCAATCCATCCCAATATTTTTCAAACTTATCCCTCATTGTGTGTGCGTCTTTTCTGACTTTCTCATTACTGTTGCCACACTTGGTAATGAGATTTCTTTCAATGTTTACAATCTCATTGTAACAAAGACTGGAAGTCACTGTTGTTGAAGCAGAGAACAGTAGAGTACACTTGTAAAAGATCTTGAGAAACTTAACTAACCTTGAAACATCTTCCCAATCAGAAAAAGGGGTGGTCCAACCCGTTTTTTCTTTGTCTGCTCATCTATTTCAAGGAAATAATCATCATACAGTTTGTCTTCACTCAACATCCTCTCAAATGGTACTCTTAGCTTCAGAGCAGAAGTTAACATCAAATACGTTGAATTCCACCTGGTGGGGACATCCATTGGCAAACTGCCTCTACAAACTTTTCCCGAGTCACACCTTAGAACAAATGACTTCACTCGATTGAAAGATGACCTGACATACTTGATAGCATTCCTAATAGCAACTATACTAGGCTTTGCTACTTTAAGACTATCTCCAACAATCAGATTGAGGATATGGGCACAACATCTCATATGAATGAAATCACCATCTCTCACTAATGCTTCTCCTCCTCTGAGCCTCATCTCATCCTTGAACTCTTTCAAAGCCTTATCATTTCCTTTAGCATTGTCAACTGTAACAGTAAACACTTTCTGAATCCCCCATTCCTCTAAGCAATCTAGAAGCTGTCCAGCAATTGTGGATCCTTTATGATCTGTGACCACCTTGAAACTAAGTATCCTTTTCTGCATTTCCCAATTCTCATCTATCCAATGACCAGTGACAACCATGTAGTTCACAGAAGTTGTTGAAGAAACCCAAATATATGTGGTGAGAGAAATCCTTTGCTTCTGAACACTAAATAAATGCTTAAGCTCCTCTTTCTCTTGCAGATACATTCCAACAATGTCTCTACAACATGTCCTTCTGGAAAAGGTCTTGTATATAGGCAGGATGTTAAAACAGAAACGCTTCCAACCCTCAGACTCCACAAATGAGAAGGGTAACTCATTCACCACAACCAACTCATTAACAGATCTCCTAAAGAGCTGAGGATCATACTTAATAACCCTCATATTCCCACTCTTATCACCACCCAAGACAGTCTGTTTCTCCCTTTCAACATGATCCTTGTACATTTTACATCTTTCTATATGACCTTTCATCGGACTAGTCCCTACTGTCTTAGTGTCACATTTAATCTCTGTACCACAATACCTACAGTTAGCAAACTTATCATCCTCTACCCTTTGTATGAAGTGTTGCCATACCTCTGCTCGTTTAGCAAACTTTTTCTTTGGTTTCGGTGGCAAACCAGAGTCTGGTGTCGCCCTCTTTCTAGTTGCACCATGTTCTTCTCTGGTTACAGGTTCTCCAGTGACAGCAGGTTCCTCTTCGTTAATACCTTGAGAAGCCATCTACAAAAAAGTACAAGTTTGGCATTAGACAAAGTAAATGCAATAAAAAATTTAGGGTTATAGTTTAATCTTTGAAATCTGAAGATTAACATGAACAAAACCTCATAAATAAAAACCCAGATGAAGAAAGATGAAAAATTAAAAATGAATCGGTTTCTCAAAAATTAGGGTTAGAGTTTTTGTTTTCAAATCTGAAATTAAAGATGGAGAATTATAGATTTTAAGATGATCTTACAAAACAAAGGGTTTACAGACAATTTCACAAACTAAGGCAAAGAAGAAAGCATTACCACTCTGAAACTCGCGGTTAGGATTTGTGTTAGACAAAGTCGATTTCTACACAACGTCTGACAGAAAGAGGAGCTGTATGTGACGATGATGAAGAAAAGAGGTGATGATGATGGGTGATTGAGAGGTTTCTCGACTAATCTCACTTCGTAATCGCCTATTTTCAGAGAGAGGTAAGATCGAAACTCGAAAGTCAAAACCGAGGACAAGAAATGAGTTAGTGTCGGCAATATTTGTTTATAGGGCAACATGTTTTTACTAAGTAAAAATAAAATAAAAATATTAGTGGACTGGATCACATATTTTGTTTTTATTGGATATTAGTTAAACAAAAAAATTAGTGGATCACGTGGTCCATCAAACTTTTGTTGGGCTTACTAAAAAACAATGAGAAGCAGCCCAATGCCAAAACAAATTAAAAAGAACAAAATAGAATTTATCTAACCTAAATCGATGGTGAGAGAGAAGGGATTAATGGCCGCCACCTGCGACTTCTCCTTCTGCAAAACACACAGAGGCTAACAAGTGAAGAAGAAGATGGAGTGATGTAGAACAGAAACCGAATAACCGATCGGTTTTAGGCCACCGAACCGAACCGAATCAAAAACCGAAATCCCCTAAAAATTCTGCCGATCGGTTCGCTCCATCCTTCATCTCCGGCACCGAAAACCGAAAAAGTCGGTTCTTTCGGTTCGGTTCTTTCGGTTCGGTTCTTTCGGTTTATTCCGAACGCCCAGGACTAGAAAATGGCATCTAAAAAGGTTTCATTCTTGTTTATATATTCATTTTTCTATGTGTCCTCTCAACCACAGGTAATCATTTTATTTGGCATATGGTTCCCTTCAGTTAAATAGATTTACGATATCAGATATTCTTCAGATTAATTATTTACGTTTAGTTGGAATTATTCACAATATCTATTATACATTCAAAAGTTAATGTGTTTACCTGATTCATAGAAAACATCATTTCTTATTTTCTTATTTTAGCAAATAAAACCATTAATTTTCCTTTCAACATAGACTGATGGAATTTGGAGAAGCACAAAACCCAACGGGAAAAAAATGCGAAGATCCAAACGGCGTGGACAGAAAATCGAAGTGTTAAGGATACACCAATGAACAAGGGTTTCTCGGTGGTTCTTGTCAAGGATACACCAATCATTATATGTGTGAGTGTTATGTAGGAGTTAAACAGACATCTCACTGATATAAGTTTCTACTCATATATAAAAATGTAACGTTTTCTTCTCTTGGATACTAGTTATTATAAAGTTCTTGTCTTATATATTATTATGATTTTGCAACTAATGCCATGATTTTCTCAAATCCTGCAATACTTTTTGTGTGTACAAAATGAAATATGTTTCTATTATTCAAATTTATCAAATCTAAGAATGAAATATTGTAAGTTTTACATATGATAAAGTTTAAAAGAATAGAATCATATTCTATTTGGTACATACAAAAAAAATTGTTGTTGGATTTGATAAAGATTTTAAAATAATAATAGAAACAAATTTCAATACACGTTTATGGAAATACTTGGCCACAAATTATATCTAAGACTTTTAAAATAATAAAAATATATTTTATTACACAACTAATTCAATAATTGGCTAAATGTGAGTATATATATATAAAAAACATCCCTATTTTTATAGAAAAATATCCATAAAGGTTTGAAATTTATTATAAATCTATAATATATGAAACTCTTTTAAACTTATATATTTGGGGTCTAAAAAAGTCTATTTCCTTGTCTAAATTCATATATTTTGTATTTTGTGAAAAAAAAAAACTTCGATAAGAAAATGGCATCTAACAAATTCACAATTAAACTATGTATCTTCTTCAGGATACATGTTCTTGTCAAATTTTCATCGTCATATTAAGAATAATTAGTGGGATTTATCTGGGAGAATTTGAAAGAGTAAAATATTTTGTAATTTTTGTTTATGAATCAATCATAAATATATAAAATAATGAGATAATATAGTTTGCGTGTATGAACATCTTATATATCTTACCATTAAACGTTTTAGAATTTTGGTTCAATGTTAATCTTTTTACCAACTATGAAGTTGAACAAGAAATATACCACAGAACTACAGTGACAATATCATCTTCACTACTTTATTCACCAAATCACCTTAACACATATCCTTCATATATATATATATATATATATATGCATGCACTTTACAAGCAAGTAAGCAACCAATACAACAATATGAATATACTCTCAATATTGTAAAAACTGGGACAAATCTTAAATCTGGTGTTTAGTCCCACCACACCCTACATCACAATTTCCAGGTAAGCTTATTTATGGTTCTTCCCTGAAATAATATATATATAAATTTCCCTCCAGGAACATTTTTTTATTTACTTACTACTTCACACACGTACAAATTTTACCTGCTTCTTACGATGATTCCCACACCTTGTAGTCTCTGCCTTCGACAGCTACAGACCAGTTTTTGGATCCGTTTGGTGGTTCGTAATGCCCTGGTCCAATCTTCATTGCAACCTTATCATCTATTATAGCTGCATAGACATCTCTCTCACTCTTGTCTATATTCACCTTTATAATAAACCCCAAAAACAAGAAAACAAAGGAGGCTAGTTTCAAGATCCGTCGGGTTTCGTAAGATATATGTTTAGAGAATGTGGGTTCCTTAAAGTAGTTTTACCTCACTCCTACAGTGGAGCTTCTGTCTGTTCCTGAGAGAGAGAAGAGAAGCAATCTCGGAATGATAATCTGAGAAGATATGGTCGAAGAAAACAGCCGGTGTTCCTGGATGAGTCAAGATGTAAGCATATCCTTGCATTTCTTTCCCCTCTGGAAATCTCCAATGGCCCTTTAGAAACAGAGAAAAATAATCATTAAAACGGCTTCAAACAGAGACTTGGTGATAGTTGAACTGGTGAGAAACAAAAACCTGAGTAGAGCCAGTGTCATGATTCTCTATGAATGTTACAGCACGAGAAGGCCACCATCCAACTACACCTGGAGGCTTCCCTTTTGGATCTGAGAGTCTCCAATACTCACATTTTTGAAGAGCCTACACACAGAAAGTTACCAGATCTTATTTACCAAAAAAACCCCCAATGTCGTATCAAACGGTACAAGATGGATATTTTTAGTACCGCATGAAGAATTCCTTTGGTTGTGACATCAAAAGCACCAGCAGCTCCACTAGTTGCATTAATCCAGTCAACAATCCTCTGACGATGTGCGTCTTGATTGTAGTCCATTTCTCCATACGTGTAACTTAAGGAGTCCCAATATTCACCAACAGCAAAGTACGGTTTGCTAGCATCCATATAGTCTTTCACATAACCTCCCCAAAACCCTCTTACAAAATCAAGCCTCCATCCATCATACCCAACTTCTTCTCTGCAGTTGAATCGAAATGGTAGATGAAATCAGACACGAAAACCAAATCAGTAGAAAATCAAAGAAATGACAGGGGAACTTACCTCATCCAGCATAGCCACTCCTTAATATCCTTTCTAACAAAGTCCTGTGAGTGATCTATGTTTGGTGCAGCATGGAAATTATCTCCACTGCTCTTGTTTCCTCTACCCTGAATCAATGTATAACCATCAAAGAATTTGCTTGCATTTTGTTATATAACAATAAGATCAAAGTTCTATTTATATAAAGGGGAAATATACCTGAAAATGAGGGTCATCTGCAACTACTGCCCTATCATCCCAGTTCAAACGTCCTCCAAATAAATTCCATACACCATTTTGATTCTTGAAGTGTGCACAGCGGTGATTCAAAACAGCATCACCTAAAACTTTGATCCCAACCTTGTGAAATTTCCTCACAGTATCTTTTAGCTCATCAATAGTTCCATATCTGAAAGTTAGCAACAAAGACGAGTGGGAAAACAGGTATTCCGATACATGCTACTATATTTTTTTATTATCTGATACACACTATCACTGCATCTTGTAACTGTCATAAGACAAAAACAGTTCCACTCTGGCTGACCATGCATTTAAGACAACAAAAACAGCATTCAACCAGAAGTTCATTTCATCCCATTTGACGATTGAACAACCCCAGATTCATGATGAAGTTTTAAGCAACTAAGAGACAATATGACAGTTTAGTCAAAATGTAGAGCTCACCTGGAATTCAAGTTATACAGGTCTTTAGGCATGTACCCTTCAGGTGACACAGATTCTGTCGGTGGAGGTAACCAAAGAACGGTGAATCCAAGTGAAGCTAACTCCTTGGCTTTTTCTTGAAGTTCCAAGTACCATCTCCCTGATTTATGGGACTCCCAGTTGAATCCCTGGCATAATATCTCAAATCCGGAGCCGGTTCCTGAGGAGATTTTAATTTCAGGCTTTTCATCCTCTGATTCTAAAATACTTTCCTCGGTAAAAGTTGGAGTTGTGCTTCTAAATATGCTGTATGCCTCCGCAGCCAGTTTCTCAATTTCTTGCAGAATGTTTTCCTGCACTTCTTTTACGTTTGTCTTCTGATTCTTATGATGGGAAATGTCAATGGCCAAGTTCCTAATCTCAGTGATGATTTCATCAGTAAATCCACTAGCAGACACTTCTTTATCTGTTTTTGGTGTGTGTTCACTCACTTGAGCAGCTTCAGTTTCAACGGGCGAGCTACTTGAAGTAAGGAAAGGGACGTAGAAGTCTTCCCCCCTATAATTTAGCCAAGTATTTTCATTTAACTTAAGAACAAAACATAACCCTTCAAGCTTTCCATCCAGAGAGAATAATCCAAACGATCCAGTTCCATCGTCTTTTCGCTGCAGAATGTTCATATGCATAAACACTTAGATAATGTCACTGATAGAATCAGAAAATATTCTAATAGGAAGGTTAAACAAAAGATTTGAATGAAAACATGAAAATGATCTCTAGGTGCCCAAAAAATATCTGAAAGCAGCCGCAAAGATATAGTGACAGCATCACGTAGTAAAGGTATGACGGCCATGTCTTATAGGATGCAAAAATAAAGAACCAGATGCATTCTGTTGCAAACCACCCTAATGCTAAGTTAAAAAACCAGGCATGCACAACCTGAAAATTGCTTGGACAGATGCCAATATGGCAGGTGCTAACCAAAAACTAATTTGAATCTCACAGACTAAAATTAGAGAGACACAATACATGTGATTCTCGCCAGATTTTCAAATCTACACATGCGAATCTTGCCAAGGAACATACTTCTAGACGTACCTGTAAACGAGTTCGTAATGCCTTGTTCTTAAACAACAATGTTTCTTCGGGGTAAGGTTCAGATGGAATTTCCCATCTTTTGCTGCCGTTTTTGCAAACTCCCCAGTGGACAGTAACATCACCCGGTAAATCGGTTTCAATTGATACAATGTTCTTAGATGTTTCAGGGCATTTCCTTGCAGTGACACTGACTGAGTTATCATCGGCAACACGTTTACTAATTGGCATCTCCTCGTAAAACTCTTGAAGACCTTTCCTTTCTATCGTAGAATCGGATGAGCTATTGCTCTCTTTTTCAACTTCTGCACCAGATTTCTCTTGTTTGAGAGGTATGTTTGAAAGCTGCCCAATGGCACCTAGAGATTCAAGAGAAGCAAGTCTCGATCAGTTTGAAGATTCAAGAAAGTAACTTGAAAAAGAATAGTTCTACATTAAAAAGTAAAGGAATGCTTAAGTATAAGAATGAAAAACCTACAGTCCGGATAACAGTGGTAGATATAAAAAATCCTGGCCACTTACCAAACCCTTTCTTTGCTCCGATCAAATTTCCGTTATCAGGAACATCATCCACAAGAGGAACCTTAAAATCTCTCCCTTTGTGCTGATACCATGCCCCAGTTTCTTCGTCCTGGAAAACAAACAGTCCCAAATAAATGCACAATACAACTAAGGGCAAACGAATAACCATCTTTATCTAGCAAAGGGTTAAGAAAGAGAACCTTCAAAACAAAATTGAGAGCTGCTACTGAGCTTTCCAGATTCAGATTAATAGTAACTTCAAAATCTCCTTCGGATAACTTCTCCAAAGGTGTCTCTATAGCATAGTCCTGATACAAGATAAAACTAAAAGTGTTACAACTATCCAAAACCAAAAGTGAAAATGCCGAGTAGTACCTTGATGGCAAATGAACCAGGAGGTCTCATATCTTCCGGAGGTTGATCCCATTCACTGTAAAATTCAAAGTAGAGAACATCAAGGGAATAAAATTTTCCCCATTAGTCCATTACTATAATGAGGATACCAAAAACAAAAGGTAGAAAGGAAAAGGAAAGGACCTTCCAGTATCACCCACATATGAAACTCCCCAATGCAAAATCCATTTCCCAGGAATACTACATCCAACACTCAGCTCCCAATCATTCTCTTTAACTTGTTTCAATCGTACATAAATCTTTCCTTCTGCCTACCATTCCAAAATCGAAATCAAAATCCATATATATCATCAAAAACACACACACACACACAAACCAAAACCTATGATATTTAACCTCGTCGATCCACAAATCAATCAATCGATTCGATTCAACTAACAACAGCAAATGTGAGTAAGATACGGGGGATTGAGAACACCTTGTCGATTCGCTGAACAGGGAAATTTTCCTTGAAAACTACATCATCCGATTCCGATTGAGAGGTTTCCACGACGGCAGTATCGGAAGAGCTAGCACGAACCGCGACGGAGTTGGAGCTGCGAAAACCTAAGGCACTCGTGGCGGAACCAATCGATGAGTTTAGTACTAGTTGTTTGTTGGAACTAGTGAAACGAGAACGGAGATTCAAAGAGCAAGGAGAGAAGCTTCTAGTTCCGCGGTAGGTTCTAGAGCTGTGACGAAGATGAGAATGGTGGAGAAGAGACTCAATGGGAACGGTGGACATGGCAGCAGCTTCGTGAGCGAGAGAGAGAGAAGAGAGAAGATATTTTCGTTCTTTTTTTTTTTTTTGTGCAGCGAGAGAGTGAAGAAGAGGTTAATAAGAGTCGTTGAAAATTAATATACAATAAATATATATATATATATATATATATAAATTACTTTTATGACTTGGTGAAAGGGAAGATACCTTTATTGAGATTCGAGTTCGAGTAATGCGTGGACTTAAATATTTAAAAATACGCCACGTAAGCTTAAGCGGGCCATACTTTTTCGTGATCTCTGCCCCGTCGGTAAACTTAATATTCTCTCTATTACATAAGATTTTCATATAGATTAAGAAAAACATTTAATGTTTAGCTGCATAATTTATTTTTAACAATACATTTTTTATTGTTATTAACTAATAAAAATTTATTAAACTTTTAAGTTTTCATTTAATGATTTTCAAAATTTACAATTTCTAGCATTAATTGAAAAAAATATATAAAAAATCAATTTTTATAAGATAAGAAAAAATCTTAGAAAATCATCTTTTAGAGAGAATATATATTTATGATTTCTTTTTTACAAAAAATATGATTTTTGTGTTTAGTTGCGATGGTTGTTTTGTTTCTGAATCCTTAGCAAAAGATCCCATTGGTTGGTATCGTAAATATCTAAAAAGTAGTAACAACTTTTTGTTAAACAAGTTATTTATTTTTAAAAAATTTGATTTCCTTTTAAGAAAACGCTATTTTCTTTCTCCAAATTTTGGAATTTAAATTACTTTTGAAAAATCTGGCCTCTTATAATCAACTAAAACTTATTAATGCTCTACACTCAATAATTTCATTATTCAAATACAAACTTATGAAAAATATACCAAAATATTCATTTTGTAGTCCTATGATGAGTGATGAAATTATTTTTATTTTCATTTTTTTTTTCCATATAGCATATAGCGTATGTTTAACAGAAACAGAAAACAATATTGAAGAGAAGACAAAATAAAGATGAAAAACATATTTTTAACAGAAAACAATCATGAAAAATGATAAATCACACTAAAACCCGAAGTGTGTCAGATATTTCAAATCCCAAATCATATCCACAAACCAGTCTCACAAGCCTAAACATATTTGAAGAACTCCATATAGATTTCGTAGCAAACGCGAAAGAAGAAACTATAAGTAGCAAACACAACTCTAAACCCCTGAAAAGCTTTAGTACTTTGAGAGACCTCTCTCTCTCCCTACTCAGCAGCGTTACCCTGAAGAAGACCGTCCCTGATCTGTGAAGCAATGTCCCTAACAGCACCTGGACCGTGAGGTATGAACACCGAGTTTGACTTTGAAGACGCACCGATTTCCTTCAATGTGTCAAAGTACTGAGTCACCAGAACCATATCCATCACGTCTTTAGAAGATGTCCCTGGAACAGACTCAGAGAAGGCGAGCACGCTGTTTCTCAGACCGTCCACAATGGCTTGTCTCTGACGGGCTATACCCATACCTGAAAGGTATTTCGATTCAGCTTCTCCCTCAGCTCTCTTGATCTGCAGAATCTTCTCTGCCTCAGCTTTCTCACTAGCCGCCTCTCTCATTCTAGAAGCTGTTTTTTTCATCAAGAAACAGAACAAAACATTGTAAGATTCTCAGCAAATACTAATAGAAGTCGAAAACTTGTATATCAACAACAATTGAGCGTACCAGCATTGATCTCATTCAT
Organism: Camelina sativa; assembly: GCF_000633955.1. Classification (NCBI taxonomy): domain Eukaryota; kingdom Viridiplantae; phylum Streptophyta; class Magnoliopsida; order Brassicales; family Brassicaceae; genus Camelina; species Camelina sativa. Next base: position 19,917,889 of record NC_025691.1, read on the forward strand.
TGCCCTCTTGACGTGCACATCAGGCTCAATATCCACAATAAGGGTCTGAACAATCTCATACCCGTAATGAGACATAGCCTATATTATACACAAAAGCAGTTAAGAGTCTATTCTATGTATATCATTTTTTCCAAGCAGAAAATACAAAATTGTTGCTCAATGAGATGTACCTTTTCGAGCTCATTCTCAACGGTTTTTGCAATGTCATTCTTTTGCTCAAAGGTTGAGTCAAGATCCAGCTTAGGTACACTTGCTCGAATCACTATTGTGGATCGATTAGTTAATCATTAGGCAAACACAAGAACATCAAGAAGCACAACAAAAAAAAAAGGAAGGACATTTGAAACAAACCATCAAAGACATAAGCTTGAATCTGATTCCTCGTGTTGCTGAGCTTGTAAAAAGCATCTTGAGCACTCTCAGGTTTGGCACGGTATTGAATGGAAGCAACAACAGTGACAAACACATTATCCTAAAAAAAGAAAAAGAAACCCACAACATTCATTTCAACAGTCTCAAAGACAGTTGATCATGAACTATATATAGAGGATGGAAGTGTCAATAAGACCTTAGTTTTTGTCTCGCAGCGAACATCAAGCTGTTGAACACGTAAGGAAAGGTGACCAGCGACTTGACTCCCCAAGCACCATGGCAAACAGTGACAACCAGGCTCAAGAACTTCGTCAAATTTCCCAAAAGTCTCTTTGATTGCTACATTCGACTGATCAACTTGAATACAACCCAAAGCTTGACCCATTTTTCTTTTTCTTTCCTGAAACAAATACAAGGAAAAAAAAACATCAGAAAACATGAAAATTCCAAAACTTTACAACTCAAATCATCATCAAATACTAGATTATGGGATATAAACCAAGAAGTAAGCAACAAGGGGACTAAACAATACATCAAGTCAAAGAGAAAGGTTTAAAAACATATCTTTAAGCAATTTTCAACGACAAGTAGACTCAGACCTTAAAATTTTTTTTTTGACTCTGCTCTTAAAACAATATTATAAGGTTTTGGTCAGAACGGAACATAAGACCTAAGAATTGAACCAAAAAGAAGTCACAAAACCCTAACAGTCACAGAACCCACCACTACACAGAAGAACGAAACCCTAGGATTGATGGAGTCCAAAAGGGTCCACGATTCAAAGAAAGACACGAAATCAACGAGTAACGAAACAAAATTAGATTACAGAGAGAGAAGAAGAACAGAGGAGTTTGAGAAATTTACACACAAGGAGAGAATAATCTGATACGGCTGCGTAAGTTCAGAGGAGGAAGCAAAGTCGCAAATTATAAGCAAAAGCAAAACAGACAAAAAGGAAAAAAGAGCAAGTTGGAGGAAATTACTGAGGAAGGTTCGGCGAAATTGCTTAAGCAATTTTGTGATAATTAACGAAATTAGTATAAAATCTTTTGGGTTATTGTTGGGATTCCTTCGTGACAAACCTGGGTAATAAATACCTCGGATTTATCTAGTTTCTATTTAAAATAGATTTTAGTTGAGACTTGAGACTGCTTTAATAGTCCTTATCCAATTCCTTTTTTAAGAATTTTATTCTATTTTACAAGTATTTTATGTTAGCATTAATAATTTTATTTTGGCATTGGATTTATTGAAAAATTCACCCAAAAAATCCTTAATCTAGCTTTGATTTTTTAAAAAACAAAGATTAATTTAGTTTTACAAATAGAAAGAATACTTATATTTTACTGTTATTATATATTTTAATTGATGTTAAGTTGAGGTTATTGGTTTGAGATTTGAATAGAGTTTTAAAGGCTTTAAATGTTATATAGGATCAGTTGTTATTAGATAAATTTTTTGTTAAACTATGTTAAAATTTACTGTTATTAGTTTGTTATTTGTAAAAATTTATTTAAAATCTTAACAAATTTGAGTTATTAGATTCAAACTTTTATAAAGTCAATAAAAGTTTTGTGTTATTCTATTAAAAACAAAAGAATTTAGAATTGTTAATGAATTCAATTATTATATTATTTTTATGATTTTATACATTTTTCACAAAATAAAGTCATGGAAAGTATCACAAAAATACAGAGATTGTTTGGAGCACTTTACAAGATTTTAGAAAACTAAACAACAAAACTATAGAATACTTGTTGAAGTTTTCAAAATTCTTTATAAATTATAATCCAATAACACTCCCTTAAAATTTTTACACACAAATTAAAAAATATATAGAAATATGAACCCCAATTTAGTTTAATCCTTTTTACATAAAAATATTACTAAATAAAATAATACAACTAATAAAAATATAGTTTAAAAAATGTTTGATAAAAAAGTATTTACATTATTTAAAATAAAATAAAATAGAAATATATAAAAATCACTCAAAATGATTATAATATCTTATTATATAAAGTTGGGTTTTGAATGTTAGCCATTAACAAGATTTTGACATGTGTCAAGTTATCACTTTCAGATTCTGACATGTGTAAAAGTTAATATTTAATAGGAGGAATTTGATTACAAAAAAGTAAAATATTTTGTTTTGAAAAATATTAATAATGTAAAAAGATAATTATCAAAAATTACAGTATTTATAAAAATACAAAGTTTTTTAAAAATAATTATAAGGAGATTATATATATATATATTTCATAAAATTCAAATTATTATATTATTTACTTATTTTTTAATTTCAAGTTATTAATTTTACAAAAAATATAGAAAAAGGGATTAAGGAAAATATACAATTAATTATTAATTCTAAATTTTGTAAATACTCACTTCTATATAAACATAGATTGTCTTATATTTAAATAATTTATTCAAAAACACTGCTTTCAACTTTGTTTAATTGGGAAATTTTTTAATGGGAAGGTAAATTTTTCTTATTTTTTTAAACCAAAATTTTCTCATATTTTCTCCTTTTTCAGTTGGGAATATGTAAGATTAATATATTGACACAAAACAATCATTAATATATGTGTCTTCTTTTCCTAATACTGTATTTTAAAATTTGTTGTAGTATTTTAGATTGTTTTATTTAATTTATATTTTCATCTTTGCATTATTTGAGATTCATATATTACCGTGATTATAATTTTCTATTGCTTCTTTAATTATGCCAAATTAATTTTCTTCTAATTTTTCAACCTTGATTGGTTGGTCATAACCCTTCTTTCATTTGCAAACATAATTATTATCATTATTCATTCAATCTCAAAGGGAGACAACGAGTAGAAGCTCATCAACCTAATAGATGGATAAAATAGGCTAATTAAACACAATCTTACAACAAACATAGATTTAGATAGATTGGAAAAACATAGATCGTTGTTGATAGATCCATAGGATTTTAAAGACTGTGACACCCTGGTTTGCGGAAAGGTTTAAAAGAATTGATTTGACCATATATGTCATCAAAATATACTTATTTTTTTGGTCAAGGGTCCTGAGAGAACTTCATGATGGGTGACCTTCCTGGAAGTGATTGTTGGAACTGTGCGAGTGAGGACAAAACACAGGAAAAGATCAATTGTTGATTTGTAGGGTCGGTAAACAAGTTTTTAAAGCCTCCCAAACGTAACAAACCCGCCATCGAATATGGGTGGATCCATGGGTCGGGAATAGAAGTAGGGCCCATGGACTGAGAGTGAACATGGGCTCACTAAGCAAGGTGGCGGTTGAGGCGTTACAGAGACATATGCTACATCATGGTGTGTCAAACACACTTCCCGAATACATTGGGAAATTTAACATTAGTTACTATCAAAATATTTTGTAATGTTTTTACTTTAATATGTTGTTGTTGCAAGCCATTTTGAGATAGCGAAAAGACATGAACATTTTCTCTGCACACAGGAGGAGGGTAGAGCCGAGGTTCGATTATGGTGGAGAAGCTTGGATACAAGGTTATCTCCCCAAGGGAGGAAGGTGGAGGAGGTTGGATGCAAGGTTATCTCCCCAAGGGAGGAAGGCGGAGCCAAGGTTCTCTCCATGGTGGAGGAGGTTGGACGCAAGGTACTCTCCATAAGGGATGAGGGCAAAGCCGAGGTTTTCTCCATGGTGGTCATACATTATTTTGATAATACATCATTGATTAGTATATTATGTAATCGATAAACACATTAAGCCAACTATTTAACTTTCACTTCTGCATAGTTACTATCACGAATACATTGGGAAATTTAACATTAGTTACAATCAAAAGATTTTGTGACGTTAGAAAAATGTTTTTGGTTGTTGGAGCAACCCATTTTGAGATAGCAAAAAGACATAAACATGTTCTCTCCACACATGAGGAGGGCAAAGTCGAGGTTCTCTCTATGGTTGAGAAGGTTGGACATAAGGTTATCTTCCCAAGGGAGGTGAAGGAGGTTGGACGCAAGGTTTCTCCCCAAGGGAGGACGGCGGAACCAAGGTTCTCTCCAAGGTGCATGAGGTTTGATGCAAGGTTCTTTCCATAAGGGATGAGGACGGAGTCGAGGTTTTCTCCATGGTGACCTACATTATTGTGATGATACATCATTGATTAGTATATTATGTAATATATATTTTATTCAAAATATTTTTTGAGCCAACAATTTTTAATAATTAAAAAACTAGGCAGAATTGAAAGTAAAATAGTTGGCTTTAATGTATATAGACATTTTCTAGGTGGTGATAAAGAATATATTTGTAACATAGAGTATATTTATGTGTAAAAAGATACGCTTTTAATAGTAACATACATAAAAGATTTGTAAATAGATATAAATCAGTGTATTATAACAAAAATAAAATTTACAAAATAACATACAACAAATATTAATATATTTTGTTAAATTTAATTTAATTTATAAAACTTTAAACTAGGCCTGAGATTAATATCTGATATCCTCGGATATCCGTATCAGTATCCGAATCCGCTCCAAAAAACGGATATTCGGACAAACGGATACGGATACGCTTAGTGAAATATCAAATAAAACGGATATGGATACGAATACGGATATTGCTAAATTTTAAAACGGATAACTGATATCCGTTTTTTCCAAATATATTTTATTATATATGGATACGGATACAGATTTTGCTAAATTTTAAAACGGATATTTGTTTTTCACGGATATCCGGTATTTATATACGGATATTCGGTATTTTGTCCAAAATATGCGGTATTTTATACAAAATACGCAATTTTTTTATTTTTTATATAATCGGATTTTTAACGGATATTCGGATAACGGATATCTAAAATTTTTGAATACGAATACGGATAATAAATTACGGATAAAACAAATACGGATACTGATACGGATATCCCAAAAAAAATACGTACATCGGGCGGGTCCTCCTCTAGTTTTGAAATAAATAAGGGATTAATATTTAAGTAAAAAAAATTACTTACCAATATTTGACTAACCCAAACCTAAACAAAAGGGCTTGGTTACATTATTTCTTGTAGGCCCGTGTTAAAACTCATTGGGCCTCGTTAGTCATCGTTTTCACTTCTTTGGTATGAAGTTATTTTAGCTCAAGTGCTCAACTATTCAAAAAAAAATCTCCAGTATCCACATTTGTGAATCTTAATGTTATCAAGCTTAGCTCAGTTTCGTACAGTACAAGAAACAATTAAAAGTAAGCTTCAAGCAAGTTGAAATATCCATTCGCTGTACATTCATTGTCCAACGATTTTTAAAAAAAAAACTCCAAACCCCCAAATATTTACCTAACCACAACATCACTACTTGCATATCCCCCATTCATCTCTTTATATAACAGCCGCTCATGTAAAAACCATTTTCTGCTCTAATTATATATTTAAAAAAGGCTCAAAGGTAAACCACTCGATATTAGCTTCTTGAACCAGTTGATCTATATTTGTAACGCATTGCCCAGAAGAGATAGTGCAAGAAGTTAGCTGCGCTAAGAACACACATTAGCCAGTAGAAGTAGTCTAGTTTGTAACGGTTTATGCTCTTTCCTCTCAGCCATGGTGTATTCCCTGAGCTCCCTGTGATGCTGTTTACTATCGATACAATCACTGAGCTTAGATAGTATCCCATTGCCAAGGAAGCCCACGAGAGTGATGTCGCTAGAGATCTCATTGAAGAAGGTGCTTCTGTGAAGAAATACTCTAGCAGTCCAGCTAGTGTGAATAGGTCAGCTGACCCTAGGAAAAGATACTGAAGAGCGATCCATAGGAAAGTGACCGGTAAGGTTTCTTTCGAGTCAAGCAAGCCTTCGTCTTTCGCCACTCCCTTTCTTTTAATCTCAACCAATGCTGCAACCGCCATTGCTAATATAGAAAGAACTAAACCTACTCCGATTCTTTGTAGATGAGTGACTCCTGTTTCGGTTTTGGTAGCTTTTCTAGCGAATGGGATAATGAGATGGTCGTAGATAGGTGCGAGGATCATGATGAACACGACGGGGAAGACCGGTAAGGAAGCTGGAGGAATCTTTAGGCTTCCTATCTTTGTGTTCATTGAAGCAGCTTGTTGGACAGAGAATGTCGAAAGCTGAGCTAAGCAACAGTTGAGCATGATGGTGCAAGCAAATATCGGAAGCATTTTCAGCACAACCTTGACGTCCTCAACTTGTTGGACCGTGCATTCTAACAATCTATGGACAGGTTTCTCATCGGCAGCTCCATTTAAGCATCTTAAACTGTTGGTTAGTTGTGGCTGAGGAGGCACGGCTTCTTCTTGACGTGGCTTTTCCACTTCTCCTTGTGATTTAACTTCTTCTTTTTTTCCTTTTGGTACGCTATAATTAGAGGGACTAACGGCCATATTCACAACTGCATTGCTTGAGCTTCCACTCATGAAACACTTAAACGAAGCCGCAAGAAGGACCTGAGTCACACAAATCATATAAAACATTACTTAAGGGCACATGTTTATTCTCATTCTCAAAGTCAAGAACTAAAGAGGTAAAAACAAACCTTGGAGATTGTGGTGAGAGGACTTCCACATGGGATCTTGTTTCTGTAAAATCTTGATCCAGAGAGAAAGATGAGAATCGAGACGAAGATAGCAATTGTAGAGACACCAAAACCCCATTCCCATCCTTTGTTGTCTTCTAACCAAACCACAAACGTGACGGCCACGAGTGCTCCACAAGCAAGACAAAACACGTAGTAGTTGAAGAACGTTGACCTCTGTTTCCGACCTTTAGGCGTACTCTCATCAAGCTGCTCTGCTCCGTGAGATGGTAACGACCCTTTTATTCCTCCCACTCCCAAAGCCACAAGGTACAATCCCACAAATAGCATCGCTTCCTTCGAGCCACTCACTTCAGCGCACGTAGGACCATCGCAAGATGGAGGCATTAAGGACGGTGTTCGAGCTTGAATTGTGAGTACGATCAATCCCTGCACGTCACCCAAATCACATTTTAATATGGGAATTACAAATGTGATTTACAAAGAATCACATTTTGATTTGTTAAAACTCATTAATTCGAAATAACGGTTTTTTTTGGGGGAGTTACAAAGAATAGTATGGGAATGGGACCAGGGCACGTGAGAGAGTTTAACCCTAGTGGTTCGTGAGAGTCAGACCAGCGACGTGATACAAATAATTGAAACCGTTACGAACGATGAGACGTCGTTATTAAATGAGGTATGGACAAAACCTTATTTTCTGTGTGGTCGTCTCATTGGCTAATCCCTTTTCTTGAAGAAATAACTTCGGTTACACTGACGTAACAGCAGGGGTTTAAAAAGAATTTGGACTCTAGTATATATTATCCAATAATATATCGATTCTAGATTAATGTATATATGACTCCATGGAATATCAATGATTTTTATCATATAAGTAAATGACTCAAATCAATTTAAAACAAAACATATAAGAAAAAACACTTTACTAAAGTGAGTGAAATTATAAGCTAAGTCAGCTATATATATTTATGTGTAGTTATGAATTATGATAGGTAGAGCCGTAGAGGTATATATTACATGAACCATCAAAATTTATCTATCTATATATAATGGTAAACAGATAT
>NC_025691.1:19926449-19930948 GCF_000633955.1 Camelina sativa
TTTCTGTGTGGTCGTCTCATTGGCTAATCCCTTTTCTTGAAGAAATAACTTCGGTTACACTGACGTAACAGCAGGGGTTTAAAAAGAATTTGGACTCTAGTATATATTATCCAATAATATATCGATTCTAGATTAATGTATATATGACTCCATGGAATATCAATGATTTTTATCATATAAGTAAATGACTCAAATCAATTTAAAACAAAACATATAAGAAAAAACACTTTACTAAAGTGAGTGAAATTATAAGCTAAGTCAGCTATATATATTTATGTGTAGTTATGAATTATGATAGGTAGAGCCGTAGAGGTATATATTACATGAACCATCAAAATTTATCTATCTATATATAATGGTAAACAGATATAAGAGTGTTTGCGTTTGCACTCGTATACGAACGCACAAACGCTACCCACAAAGCATTAAGAGCCCCAACTGTACTTTTACAACTAGTATAAGTTTGTTTTGTCTTTTGTACCATTAAGTGGCAGAGTCACGAGGGTACGAGTGGCAGATTGTTATATAAGTGGACACTATAGTTTCATACCCTATCAAACGTAAAGACAAGATAACAAAAACAATTATAAAGGTTGTTGTGTTGCTGAAACCCAAGAAAGATGTTTAAATTTCCTTTTTTGACCCTGAGATAGTGACAGTTATAACAAAACTAGGGTGTACGATTTTTTTTTAATAGATGTTATCACGTATAGGTCGTGTTAGGATCATAAACATAACAAATCATTTTACGTATAGATACGGATACGGTACCGTATCAAAGTCACGCTCCTCTTCTTGCTTCTGTCCTTTTTATCAGCATACCAATGCACGCATGGTTCGTTGGATTTTTGCTTACAACTATACTTTTTTTTTCCTTCCATATGTGATAATTTTGTTATATATATATATATACACTTTTACGATAGATATTCATGTGGATCTATTATAATGTGAACGGGTTTATGATTGTGGTGGCTAGACAAAACAAAAAAGTCAACGCTAATAACTTAGAACTTAAGCTAAACTAAAGTAATCTAACGGATAACAAAGTTTCTGAATATTTTTATATAAGTGGAGTTTGATTTGTTTGTTTGTTTGTTAGTGTTGTGTTTATAATTTGTAAGGGTTAAACAAATGTAAAAGAAATGAGTGAAAGGCTTACCAAGAACTCGATGGAGGCTGAGATGAGGAAGATTTGAAAAGTGGAGAAGAAAGCATCGGAGAGGAAACCACCGAGGAGAGCTAGGAGAAAAGCTGTGCCCATGAAATTGGTGACGTCATTTGCCGATTTAGATGGAGACATGTGCATGTACTCTCGTAGGTATAGCACGAGATTACTAGCATTCGCCAAATACGCCAGATTCTCTAATATCTCCACCACTTCATAATGTAAAAATATACATATAACAAATCAATCACAATGATCCATTAAGAGAATCGTTTTAAAATATAAATGTGTGGTTAACAAAGGAAAAAGATGCATCAGAACAATCGAGGGGTAAATATGGAATTTAGAAACTGACCTAAGACGAAAGAAGCGGCGAGCATGCCACCGTGACGGCCTTTCACGGCAGCTCTGTTTCTCCAGTCAGAGTAGCCTTCCCATCTTGCGACCTCTTCTTCCACTTCCTGTAAGTATACGGCAAAGACACAAGAAACAAAACTAAACTTTGAGAAAGAAAGAGATATATTACTATTAAAAGAAACATCATCACACACTAATCATATATTTGATTTCTTGAAACTATGAAGAGAGCAAAAATAATGTGAGAAGCTTCAAGAACCCACCATTCTCTCTCTCTCTCTCTCTTTCTTTGTTTCTCTCAAACTTTGAGGTAGAGGAAAAATAGATAAAAAGGTTTAATGTAATATAAGAGTGAAAGTGGGAAAGGGGTATTAGCGGAATTTAAAGAGAGGAGAGGAGAAGAGATTTGAGGAAGGGTCCAATTGGGTGAGAAGAAAGGAGAATTTGGGCCCTCTTTATTATTAGAAAATGACTTCATGTTGTAGTTTTCTTTATTCTCTTCTTAGGAAATTACATTGTTTTTGCTCCTCTTATTGAAAAAAAAAAAAAAACTTTATTTCTTTGTTTTTAGGGCAACTAAAGATGATATTAATTCCTTGAATTGATAAAGCTAGTAATATAGTGGTGGAATAAAGGCTAATCAATCATGTTTGTTTTACCCTTTACTTAATTGGCAAGTTGGTTTTGAAATGGAGTTTCCGATACCAATGTAATTAACATATGTAGAATTGATTTTGTCTTTTATTCTCCACAAGGTAATTGTTACTAGTTTGTAACAAATTTTTGAGGATTGATTGAGTATTTTGATTACTCACATCATAATATTCGTTTCACATTTACATATAGACGAATCATAAATTCTTCTAGATTGTTTCACATAAGAATTTTAACGAGCAATAAATTCTTCTAGATTTGTTTTCACACAAGAATTTTAACGAACAATAAATTCTTCTAGATTGTTTCACTTAAATTTTACTTTAAAGTCTTCCACATTTTGTCTCGACATAATTCATTATCAAATAAAATACAACATATTTGGGTTTGGTTTGTTTAATGGAGAACGATGCAAGTAAATCCAAAAAAAAAAAAAAAAAGTTGAAGGGCAAGATAAAGGTGATGGTAGGAATCAAACCCTCCACTTAGTGGATTTTAAAATAAATTTAGTGAGATTTTAACTTTTTTGACTAACACAAAAATGAGGTAGAACATTCACTTAATCTAGACCTATTTATTCCACATCTTTCTATTCATGGTATAGTTTTGGCTTTGGAAAGTATATAGCCAATTAACTGTTGTTACTAATTACTTCCTTTTCAACCTTTTTAATTAATTTTAGATGGAATCATAACTAAATTACATATTTGTTTGTAAGGTTAGTAATGAACTATATATGTTTATGGCTGATATTAATTAATGACACATTTTCTCTATACTTTTTTCTCTTAGCAATTTGTGCAAGAAATTTTGTGATCCTATATTTTTTTAAAAAGATAATATGCATTGTTGTCTCTTTGATGGTTTCACCAAAAGATCTTGCTTTCGAAACTCCATTGGTTTTAGATACGTGTAGACTACATATAACTTTATTGTTACAACACACACACACACACACACAGTGTGAAGAAAAACTTATTTAATTTAATATATATATTTTTTTAATATTAATTTTTTTTTAATTTAATATTTCTATATCATTTTTGTACTTATCATTTTTTTCTGCGGTAGTTTGATGACCGGCGGCTAAGGGGACGAAGGAGGAGCTATAGTGGCTCAAGAAAAATTTGTATTTGTATGTTCAGTAACATTCAAATTAAAATTTCGTATATATTTAGATAATAGACAATTAAAAGAACTATTTATCAAACGAAATAACCATTAATTAACGTGGCATAGATGCAAGAATATGCTGAAATTTAACTAATGTTTTTTTCGCCAAGTGCTATTCAACTATTCTCAGAATTGAATATTTTGATTATTTCAGTGCCACATATGAATACGTATCTGTGTGTACGTGTACATATGTCGAAGTATATGATTCAAATTCACAACGCTCTATTTAACTACCCATGAGGTCTTTAAGTCTTTTATAGCGAAGAATCTAATACTGTTTGGGAGGACTTTAACATTAAAGTGATCTCATGCAACTATAGAAAAAAGTTGCATAGACAAGTGTCGTGTTTTCTTATCCATGCAATATTTATTTGTTTTCTTGATTTATTTCCTCTCCGTTTTGGAATTTTAATGTAAACCTGGTTCAGTCTCTATTACAAACTTTTTCTCCTCGGAAATTAATATTGTGGTTAGAATTACATAAACAGCAAATTATCTACGTAAGTGATAGACCCTTGAAACACGACACATTGTCAATGCAAATTACAATATTCTGATGAAATATATAAATCTTGAAATATATTTTCCAATATTCAACTATGTGGATTCATTTATAAACAGTTATCGAAATTTGACTAAACATAATTTGACTAAACGATAAGAAAATCAAATTTCTTCACTAAGTGTTAAAGACTCGAGAAAATTTTTTCTTGATTTTTCAAAGCAAAATAGATAGAATTAAATATTCCTTTTCTTTTTTTGAACAACAGATAGAATTAAATATTCATATGTTTATAATTTTCTTAGAAGCAGTATTGTTTTAAAAACCCAATCTTATAAAATACCTAATAAACCATTTTAAAAGGTACACTGTGCCGAAAATAAAACAAAAAGATCTTCAAATTGAAGCTTTGTGAGGTTTGAAGGACACAACAAATACCAACCATTCTCCACTTCCGCTTAATTGTGGCAGTGACCGACCCTCTCTTTTGTATATATTATTTATTTCATTTTTCATTTTTTTTTAGAACTCTTTCTCTCTTTTCATAAAGCATACAACAAATTGACATTAAAATACACGAAATGTTCATAAACCAAAGTCTTTTAGACTGCCCGTGAAATTATATCTCTTTTTTTTTTTTTT
>NC_025691.1:19931433-19952711 GCF_000633955.1 Camelina sativa
TGACTTCTCCATTTCATGGACTTGACTTGAAGCTGGGGAGATTTTTTTTAAAATTTGCTTTTTCATTTCTTATATTATCAGTTCTAAAGTTGGGGCCAACCTTGTAGGCGTATGCAGACTGCATAACCAATGATATGTATTAGAAAGTCATATAATGTTAAAAATCTTACATATATTTTATTGCACCTGAATTATTGGACGGTCTAACTATGTCAGCACTCATTGAGTCATTGTCTATAAAGTAAAAACATTAGATGATCATCATGATTTTGTATGATGAGTGATATCGAAAGTTGGCTTTCATGGGAAATTGTTTGATTGTGATTGTTTCTATTTCTAATAAGTTGATTTTAAGAATAATTAATTACATTATATGATTTTTTTAGCTCATAAAAATTCTAAATAAATAGATTAATGTGTAACCCCTAATATATAATAAGGGTTTTACATAACAAAATCCAATTATTATTTTTTATTCTAATTTCGATGGAAAGTATACTTGTTTTCTTTAATTTACTAGATTAAAAAATATCTAATGTTGAAAAAAACTATATTTGCGTTAACAAAAAAATGTTGAAAAAAACTATATATACTATCCTCGTTTTTTAACATTTAGTAGATTATAGCTTATGTTTAAAATAAAATAAAAAAAATATATACTAGTACTTTTTATAACTATATACTATATAAAAGATAAATGACTTTCCCATTTATTGTCGATTACTCTATGGAACCAAGAGTTCTTTTACCTAGTATTTAGAGTCCTAGAAGGGTGCAAAATATCATATATGTAATCCAGAGAGGTATATCCACTTCAATGAAAAATTATCAATGTACATATATTTTTTTTTGGTAAACATCAATGTACATAAAGGTCTACACAAACATATAACATGACTATGTTTGTTGAGAAGAACAAAATATATGACATTATATAGATAAAACACGACCGTTGGTACATAAAAAGAGTTGTGTGATTTTACTAGTCAACCGAAATAAATAATCAAACTAGATGAGTACCCGTGTTATTGCACGGTTGAATTTTATTTTATACAAAAATTATGTATATATTTTGTATATTAAAACAATTTTCATATTTTTATTAATTTTTAGACAATATTATCATATAATCTTAACATTTTACATTTAACCAATTGTCCGTTATAAAGATCATAACTCAATTCATCATATAATTCATTACATTTAAACTCATATATCACTTGCAATTGTTAATTCAGAAGATTTTGTAAAACGCTTGTTTATATTATTAAATTTGGTCATATTTTTATTCCTTAAAGTGATATTATTTTTTCGAATTAATTGGTTAATAATAGTGTGAATGATTAAGATAATTTTTCTTTACATATTCTGGTTTGTGTTCAAGATTTCTTGTGAACCCGTAAATTTAGAATATACAAATAATATACTTAAATTATTAATGTATTAATTTTATTAATATACTTTCCTTTTACCTGTAAATTCAGACTATACAAATAATATTTTTTTTTGTATGAATATAGTGTATTCCGGTGAATGGAGATGTCACTGATTTATACTAAAAGTTTGGATATATCTGTTAGGTAATATTTTATTTTGGTTGCATAATCGAAAATCACGCTTAAGATTAATTAATTTATGAGATTTTTTTGGCTTATGTAAATATACTCTTTGAAGATTTTATTTTATTCTTTGGAATATCCTAAATCTAAGTTTTTTTTAATTTTTTTAATGTATTATTTTAATTCTAATTTTGCTAATATACTCTTTTGTTAATTTTAGTGATTTAATCTATAAACCGCACAATAATTTTAGGTACTCTTTTGTATACCGCACAATAATTTTTGTTTATTACAATCTTAATTAAATCAGTTTGATTCGACATATTTTATATTGGTGTTGTTAAAACATTAAAATGAGGATTTAACCCGTATTAAATTACCATATTACTGATAGTTTATTTTTTAGTATTATCAATTCAATCATGTAATGTCATATAACCAGTCATGTAATATAACTCGTTTGCGTAATTTTGAAAATTTAATATGTTTAATTTTTTTTCAGATTTAATATTTATAATTTTAAAAATGTTTAAATATTTATAATTTTAAACTTTTTATTAAGTTTAGATATATCAGTTATAAATTATAAACTTCTTAAAATTTTATAATTTACTATATACAGTAAATTTACTATATATGTATGTTGAACACACACATTTATATTAATTGAGTACTATATGTTTGTTTTTAAAAATTGAAATCACAATATATGCAAGAAAAATACACCTTTTTATTAACTTTATGTATTATATAATGATTTACTACATTTAAATTTTAAAATCAAAAAGAGATGATAGGAGAATATTTTTTTTTAATTTGGAATAAATCTTCTAAATATCTATATTAATTATAGAACATTATATATATGAATATTTAAAATATTTTTATTGTGTTTGGTTATAAGGATAGTAGAGAAAGTTAAATAACTTGTTTGGCTATGAATATAACATTAAATAGTATTTAATATAAAAACTTTCCAAAAAATAATTTTAAACAAAAACTGCTGTAAAAGTACTAGTACAGATTTTATAACCAACTAATGAATCAAATAATAATATAATTTTATAACATATAACTATTACATAGTCTACTAAAAAAAAGTTATGTACTTCCCTAATATTACATAGGGGATGTGAGGAGTTCCCCCATGCGTTCGTATTGAGTTTTAGTCCCAATAAGATAATGCAACGTTAGAATTGTATAGCTCACGAATATATTCTACGTGTGGATAATTCAAAGTTGACTCTACACAAACATGAGGATTGGCTGTTTTTGTTCGCTGTGAAAGAGATTTCTTGTAGGTACGTTAAATAATATCGCTTCATATTTTATGATGATGGTGATGGATATAATTGGCGTACGAAACTATTTTTATTCAGAAAAGATTTATGACGAATTATTCTATATATTTTTTAGGGAAGTTGGCAGAAATAATACAAAAGAAAAAATTATATTTAACTTGGTAACTATTATAACCATCGAAAGATTATATAGGGTATCCTTTTATAACCACCACCCCTACCACCATTAGCCACCGTCCACCACTCCAACTACCGCTCTAGCCAGCTAACGCCCAGTCACCTTCGGCCAGCCACCTCTCTAACTACCTGAGAGTATTATGATAATTTTTCTTTGCCTTTTGGTTACTCACCTAATATCTAAATTTAATGTACTATATTCTTAATTACATTCCCAATTTTGGCTATCTAGCTAATTCACCCTGTTTTTTATTTAGAATTTTCACACTTGTTTAAACATTTTACATATTTTTTTAACATCATCTGTTGATTCTTGAACTATAACTGGGTCATAGTTTTTGCATAATTTTATAGTTTGACGACTATTCCATTTTTTTGTTTGTTAAAAGTACTCCATTATTTTTCCTTGATAATTATTTTTCTTATCAACTAGCTAGTATATAACTGAAAATAGAGATGATTCTGTTGCCTTTTCATTCCATTCATCAATGTTATTATATATAGCTCAGAAGAGAGGTATAGAATCCTTATAAAATAATTAGTAAGTTGGAGAGAATCCTAAGCTAATGACAAACAGATAAGAAAAGTAAATATCTACGTATTTACAGTTCATCCTGAATTATGCAACTAAAAAAAAATCACAAAACTTTGAAATTGTTTAAAGTTTCTTATATTGAGGAAACAAATCAGTAATACTCGCGATTTTTGGATAGGATAATATGTATTGCTTCTATTTTTATCCAGATACGCCACTAACACATATCGCATTTATATTATTGGTTTCATCCATCTTATTACAATGGATGATATGTTTTCAAATATTACATAAAATTAGCTTTAGTTCGTTATAAATGATAAAATCTTTATTTATAATAAAATAAACATAGATCAATTTTTTTTTAATATGAAGTACTAGAGAGAAAATAATCTCTCTTTTTAAAAGATAACTTAATCTAAAATACAGTACACCTATAAGGCTATAACTTATCAATCAAAATACCTAAATATCGAATCCAAAAATATCTTAAGCGGAATAATTTTTGTTTTAAAGAAATCCGAATAACAGAAAAAAGAGTAAATTATAAACCAACCACACATATTAAAATTTTCGTATACACCCGTAAAATATGCTTGAGGATTTGGAAGAACCCGACAAGTCGAGAAAAGTCAACTATTCTGTCGCAAAGGTAAGAGCCATACGTACGCACTTGAAGCAAGCATGCAACAGAATCCAAACCACCACCTCTTCCTCAATATCTTATCTGCCTCTTGTTGTTTTATATATTTTTAACTTCTGAAAATACAAATTTAGTTAATCATAATTAATTCTCTCTACTCAATCTATCCTCACCGTCCAATGGTTCGGCTTCTGAAAATACAAATTTAGTTAATCATAATTAACGTGGTAGTGGGACCATTTTCTTCAGTCCTCACTACCCGACAAAACTTATTTTGCAATCGCCACGTTATAACTCACACAATCTGTCCGTGGCATGCGGCGGTCTTAAGGCCGTAAATAGAACTCTCGATTAGCTCAAACGCAGGGAATACATCTACATGCGTAGGTATGAAAATGCGAAACTTTACGAAAGCATACAATTTACGGTTATAATCGTTACTATTCGTCCTGGTTGGTCTGTCGAGTTTTAGTGACAACTTAAGAAAAGTTACTAAAGTGAAAGTGTGGAGACATTTTTTAATTCTATAAAAGTGAGATGAAGTGAAAGAGCTATAAAATTGTGTTCACGAGAATATATAATGTACACATTATTGATGGAAATAAGTTCATTGGCAGCTGCATATAAAGATACGATAGGTTTTTTTAGTTCTTGATATCAAAATATACGATCAGTTATGTTCACTGAATTTTTATATGTATTTTTTTTCTGATGTCCAGTGGAATTGATATTCTCGCAGTTCGTGGCTCTTGTTATTTACAGAATTACAGTGTTATCAGAATGTATTTTATTAAATTAGAGAAAGGTACTTTTTGGCGAGTGATTTATAATTTCTGTGAATCTTGGAATAGTTTTATAGACCACTCTCTTTGGGCCAATCATGAGTTTTCATTCTCTGTCAATTTCTATCTGACACTATCGCTCATATATGTTTTGTTCATGAATGGGTTTAACGAGCCAACGTATACCTTTAAATTGCGCATCATCAGTTGAGTATATATATATATATATGTTTTCAGTTGAGTATATTTTAAATGATTCTAAAAACAACTTGAATTCTTTTAACGAATTTGAAATACTTTTCATGGCTTGTCGTCGTCTTAGTACTTGTTGGGGTTAAAAGATACCCAACATAACATTAGAATTTGATAACACTAGATTTAAACAAATACATTTTCGTGTTAGCATGCATATATATGTCTCATTCTATATATATATACTAGGAGATATTCCGTGCTGTATACAGCACGGGTCAACATGTTTTTCTAAAAATTATTGTTATATTTATTTATAAAAATTATTTTGTTTGAAATATTATTTATTTTTGTATTGAAATTATTTGGTAAATTTGCATACAGCTTTTAGAATAGTAGTTATTTTAGAATATTATATATTTTATTTTTTTTGATGTATATTAAAGTTTTATATTGTTGGTTTGTTGTATTTACATCATTATTTTGTGAAATATTTTAAAATATTAATTATAATATTATAATTGTGAGCAAATAAAATTTATTAATTTATCATCAACATAAAATTTAGTTTTACCAACCTACCAATGTGGAACATTAAACATATTTTTTTCTTCATAGAATGAGTAATATGTGTTTGTTTTAAAAAATTCAAATCACAACATATACAGAAAAAATTCTACATAATTATTAATCATAAGTTTTATATGATAATTCAAAACAATTTGTAAATGAAATAAAAGAAAGATGATAGGAGAATCATAATTGAAAATCTAAACAAAAATTTTAAAATATAGTTATTAAAAATAATTATATTGTATACTTATATATAAAATCTTAGTTTTTAAAATTCTGATTGGTTTATAATTTTTTTAAAATTTAATTAGTAATTTTCGTCCATATAATTAATTAGATAGAGAAAATAAATTATTTTGAAACTAATAATTATTTAAAAGATTTTATTAGTCTAATATTAAATTATATTTTTACTTTTATTGAAAAAATAAACATTTGTCTTAAGACCAATGACATGATAATGTAATTTTTTATAAGGTTAGTTTCATATTTGTACTTCTCAATTAATATAGTACGATGTAAACACAAACTATATAGTCTCTCTTAATTACTATATACGTTAATACATAGCTACATATTCAATTAGATCTATTCATGTTTTGTGTTAACATTATACCACCATGTGCTCTATAAATTATAGTGCATATCTTATTATATAAAGTATGGTTTCAAAAGTTACTAACTCATAAGATCGTGACACATGTCAATTTCAAAAGTTACTAACTCATCAGATCGTGACAAGTGTCAATTTTACACAAATTTATAATTTTAAAAGAAAAAATCTTACTAACTCAACATATCGTGACATCTATCAATTTCAAAATTTACTAACTCACCAGATCATGACAAATGTCAATTTTACACAAATTTCCAATTTTAAAAGAACAAATCTTTTAAAAAAATCAAGAAATAAAAAAATTACTAATCATAAAATAAATTATAAAGATAACTTTACGATAAAGATACATGTAGTTCATAAATAAAATCCTTTTACAATAATTATATTTATACAAAACAATCCTATGTTATATTGAATTTTTTGCCTAATCCTAAAGAAAAAATAATTTAAATATTAAGATATGTAGTCTCTCATATTTTTGTCATATATATAGAGAGAGGAAGAGGTCATTCCAATGTATCAAACTCAATTAGAATTTTTAAACATGAGCACTAGAGATGGAAATTGAAACTGTGAAAAAATGAAAAGTCACCCAACAAAAGAAATATAATTATTATGAACAATGATCAGATTGTTATGATGGAGAAGGCACTTAGAGATGAACCTCATATGCGGCTGAAACTAGCTACACTAGAGGCATGCATGGGTCAACAAAATAAATCAATAAGTAAATATAAAACTCATATTCAGCTTCACAATCACATACATATTTTTTCATCATTGACTAATATTATTTTACAAAATATAGGGACCCTAGCTTTCAACTATGCAACTAAGAAAATGGTAACAAAATTCAACTTTTTTTTTTCCTTTTTAATTTTCCAACCCATTAAATTTAACCACATATATATTTAAAGGGAATCTTACAAAAAAAGGATAATTGAAGATATTTTTGATGCCAATCCATCTACTAGAGGATGTATTGATAACAATCAAGATAATCACGCTCTAAAACAAAAATGAAGATGTCTCCGGAATAAAACGTCAAACAAGTGTGGTAATAATTATATTCTATATTATGAAATTAAATATCCTTTATTATAATACTTATACAATTAAATAAAATTTCATAAAATAACATCTTATTATATAAAGCTTGGTTCTCAAAGTTAAAAACTCACTAGATCGCGACACGTGTTAGTTTTAACGATTAAATATCCAAGTTAGTAACTCATCAGATCGTGACACGTGTCAATTTTAACGATCAGAAATCACAATTTTCAAGCTTGGTAAAACGAAGCATAAGATAATTGTAATCTTATTATATTAAAAAAATTTGTTAATCTTAAAAGGAAAAGGATTGTAAATACATATATTACACCAAGCAAAATATTTTCTACTAGCTTTGTTGTTCTTGGTAAAATTTTCTTCTTTGTTTTTTTATTAACCTTTTGTTTGACACATCATTGTTCTTGAATAATTCTTGAAGGTAATTTGTTTGTTGTCTAATCGAAACAACTATATAAAAAGATTCCTAGATATTACCACATGTTTTCACAGTTTTTTTTTTGAATTTTGTTTTGTTTCTCAATTTCATAATGCATACCATGCAATTTTTGACTTTGAAGTATTAACAAAGTTTCTTATGCATAATAACTAAGGTTTTTGTAACGCCCGTGCCCCGAAAAATATGAAATATGGAAGTTTATATCGAAAATTGGAGTGAAATCGGTTTAATTTGCGGTTAATTTACTAAGCTGGTCGATTTATTAATTAAATCAAAGAATGATTTAATTAATTCTGGTTTAAATAAATCTTGGTTTAATCTAATTAAATCATGGTTTATTATAATTAAACTAAAAACCTTTTTTGTTAATAAGAGGACGCCTCCTTCTTATTATTGTCGTGAATGACTAAAAGAAAATAAAGAGAAGAAGTGCTCATTAACGTGTGAGAAGAGGAGAAGGGAGAGTAAACTAGATTTTTGGTGTTCAAAGCAAAAGGAACAGAATCGTCAGGGTTTGGGAGAAGGAGGATCCGACTGCTCAAATCATTTCGAAAGGTATTGATTTTTGGTATGGTTGTAGCTAAGAGATTTTCGTACACTCTACTTTTTACAGAAGTGAATTTGAGTTAATATTTTAGGAGATATCAGCAGTTTCGTACGGTGTTTCTTCTCAGTCGCAGATGGAGACCAGCGGGTGTTTCGGGATCGATTGCGGTTTCATCTGAAATCTGATCGTGCTAAAATTTTGTGGGAAGCTTTGTGACATCTAGGATTAGATTTTGCATTGGAGGGATTTGATAGTTAACGGTTGATTTTGATTTTAGGGTTTCGTCTTTGAGATTGTTCTTTTCTGATGTTTCTGTCCAGTTTTGCTGTAAGTCGTTTTTAGTTGTGTGGCTTGTTGTAGGGCGTTGCTGGGCTGTTTCAGACGTTAGGAACGTCTCAACTTGTTGTATTCGTTGTTATAATCATTTTGACAAGGTGAGTGCGTGACCATAAGCTTATCTAAGTGAGTGGGTTGTATGACTTGTTTTGTGTGATGATATGTAGGTGTGGTGAATGTGATATTGGGTGACATGTTCAATGACTGTTTTTCTATGTTTTATTTGTGGTTGTACTCTTGATTTGCTTGTGTGTATAGCTTGTAGATGGGAGGATCGTCTCAATGGGTATTTCTGGTAATACTCACGCATCTCATTGTGTTTGTGGTGCAGGTAATGTGCAACGTGGAATCATGGCGATGAGGAGGAGGATGATCTAGGGTCTCGGTTTTGTGATGTCGGTTTTAGTGTTTGTGTTGTAGGAACCTGGTTTAGAAACATGTTAGGTTGCTGGTTTATATTGGTTATGATTGGTATTGTATTTAAATTGAATTGGAGTTGGTTTGATTTGTCTTCCACTGTGCATGTTAATTTGTTATTGATTTATTGTTTGGGTTGTAATTAAATATTATGGAGTATTTAATTATATTATTAGTACTAAAAAAAAAACGGGTCGGGTCGTTTCAGTTTTTTTGGGATTAACAAATTTCTCACTTTGTTATTGTTATTTCTATTAATTTACAAGACATGTAGCATAAAAAAAATACACAAATTTAAGATAACAACATAGATTATATAAAACTAGATCAACTAAACAGAAAGCGTTCTTATCGTCGAACGATAGTACGTCTTACAAGAAAGTGGGAAGCAAGAATTTTTTTAAAAAAACAATGAGCTCATTGGAATAAATTTTCTCCTACTTGAT
The DNA here is from genome assembly GCF_000633955.1 of Camelina sativa. NCBI lineage: Eukaryota > Viridiplantae > Streptophyta > Magnoliopsida > Brassicales > Brassicaceae > Camelina > Camelina sativa. The sequence continues at coordinate 19,941,068 of NC_025691.1, forward strand.
GAGAAGGTAATTTTTTACTTTTGAACCAAAATTTTTATTTCTTTATTAATTAATTAATTAATCTAAAATTTTAATTACTTCCAATACGAAAAATACTATTCAAGGCTCCGTACATCATTCTCTTATTGAAAAGTTTGGAGATCGGTTATGTGAAGGAAGTCTTATTGAAATTTGTAACTTTAATGTTCAAGTTTGCAACAAGAACTACAAAGTCTCTGATCATAAATATTTTTTATTTTAAATTTTCAAATTTTATTAATATATATTTAAATTAATGTGTTTTTTCCCATACAGATATAATTGGCTATATCCAAAAAAATTGAAAAACGGATGTTCATACTCCTACTACACTCATTCTCAGAAGGGTTACTCTAACTATGTTGTTAGAAAGGTACATATTTTTTCCTTAATAAATCTCTCTACTTACTTTAGTAATGAGAATTGCTATCTTGTTATATAAAGATTGATGTCAAAGTTACTCATTAATTATATAAAGCTTGATGTCAAAGATATTCATTAATAAGATTGTGACACGTATCAATTGTATTATTCAGATGTTGAGACATGTTAATTCTAAATTTATTAATATTTTTTAAAAATAGAAATGTAAAAATTCAAAATCTACCATAAAAAGGTTTTATATAAAGGTAAAATAGATAAAAGAAAACATAATTTTATTTAAAATATTTTAAAGAAAAAAAAACTTTGCAATTCTCCAAATGTAAAACAAAAATATTAACAGTTTTAAAAATATTAAAAGGTAATTATAAGAAAATTTGAAAATCTAAACAGCTTTAAAATTTAAAAAATATCATTATAAGGAAATTATATATATATATATCATAAAATTCAAAATTATAATATAGTTTATTTATTTTAATTTTAAGTTTACAAGAAAAAGGATTACTTTTTATATAAGATAAAAAAATGATTGTGAAAATATACAATTATTTACTGTTTCTAAAAAAATGTAAATACTCACCTTTACATAAAGAAAAATATGGTTGAAGTAAGAAAAAAAATAGATCGTCTCATATTTTTTTTCACCAATCAAATAATTTATTCAAAAAGAGTGCTATTGTAATATATAAGATATGAGTATGTAATATTAATGTATGCGTTTTTGTAACTATAAAAATGTTAAAGTGAAGAGACATATAATATGTTATTTAATGTGTTCATAAAGACAATTTGTTGGTAGTAGTAAAGACTAAAGAATATATTTTAACAGTAAAATATATTTGTGTGTACAAATACACTTTTAGTGGTAATGTATATAGTAGATTTGTAAATGGATATACATTAGTGTATTATAGCAAAAAAAAACAACTATTTTTTATAACTAAAAGTTTATCTCTTTATTTTTATAAATTGTTTTTACTTATGAAAATAATTAAATATATATTCTTTGTTAAATTTAAATTTATTTTAATAACTTTGAACTCATCTACAACTATTTTCTTTAACTAAAAATGTATCTATTTACTTCTTTTTTTTCAACCAAACAATAAATTAAAAGGAAATTCCTCGGTTAGTTGTCCAAGCTAGAGGGAAGGAGTTTACAAAAGAAACTTCAGAGATAAGAGAACGCGAAGCACGGGCAAGACAATCTGTCTTCGTATTTGACTCACGCGGGATCCAAGAGATATAGAATAGTAGGAAGGACTCCAGCGAGTTAAACTCATCAAACATGTTAGAGAAGGACGGCCAATCTTCAGGGATTGCACAATAGTGAGTAACACAGCACAATCAGTCTCGAAATGTTGACAAGCGATCCCTACAACATGTATCCGCTCCATGATTCACAACAACGCTTTTAACTCCGAATATCAGGGGGAAGGGCTCCGTATTAGACACTTGGCCCCCAACAACAAGGTTCGCTCCTCACCAACGCAACACCACCAGCCCAATCTTGAATGCACATTGGTTGCTTTCCAAGAACCATCAATCTGACAACCAAGTGAAGAAACCTGGACATCCGAAGACGGAGATGAAGTTTACATGACTGCCATAAAAGAGAGCGCCTCTTCCAAGGCTAACGTATCGTCCAAAACCTGAGCAATTATATCATTTGCCTCGATCTCTAAACCTTGAAAAACTTTTTTATATACGGCCATCCAGATTGCCCATAAAATCCATGGTAATTGAAGAAAATTTGATCAGGATCACCTTGTTGAGAGGCACCCTTCTAGAAAACAAATCCAAATTCGAGTACACTAACTCATTTGGAAAACCCTCTAACGTGACCAAAGTCGGAGATAAATCCCAAACTTCACACGAGCGAGGGTATTCAAAGAAAACATGATTAATAGTCTCAACCGCAGAGTCGCACCCTTTACACCAAATATCATATTGGACAACTCCGTGTATCAATTTATTTATATAGATAGTTTTTACTTACTAAAAAGATTTATTTTATTTATTTTATTAAATGTAATTTTATTTTAAAAACTCTAAACCCGCACATCGGGTGGGTCCTAATCTAGTTTGTGTATAAAAGTTAGTATCAATAAACTCATAAGTGCAAGTATCACGACATTTCTTCATAACACGACAAGTATCACGACATTTATATATACATAACACTACATTTATATTTTCGTAAATATTCTTTGCTATAGTAAAAAGTAACTAACTTTTAAAACGCAGTTTCATAATTATCTCTTAAAACGCATTATCCGAAGACAACAATATGTATTCAAAACCTATTTGCTTTAACGATCTTAAAAAAAAAAATTGAAAACACATTATCAGATTTATATAGGTAACAAATAAAGTTATGGCCGGTAGGAAATGAAAAATTGTAGATGTACGTATTAGCAAAAGAAAGAAATGATCATATGATCAAATAAAGTTCATGCATTATTTTTAGCTTTTCTACCTGTTAGCTAAATTAAAAAGATTTTCAAAATAGACAAGAGATAAACGTATAAAGGTTAAGAATGTGATATAACGAGTCAACAACACTTCTATCTTGAAACTCTCACACTTTATCTTTATCTCTTTGTTTGTCACTTTCTGATCAAAGTATTAAGGGATATGAATTTGTAACTTACACATTTGGCCAAGTCAACAGCTGACCAAATTTTATGGGTTTCGTTTCTGTAATTAGGCAAAGGCTCTAAATGTAGCTTTCAGTTCAATAAAATAATATAAAACAACCTCGATTTTGCGTAGAACTAATCATCAATATATTTGCCAACTTCTTTCTCTTACGCTATAAAGTGATACTTTGCACTTATCACGTTTGGTGGTATGAGCAAAACACAATGTTTTAGAACTATAGTTTACGATAGTTAAGATTAGAATTAGGGGTGAACCTATGTATTAGGGATGTTTCGGACGTATCAATTAGATTAAGCATGATGTAGCATTTTCTTATTAAAAGAAACTAGTATATATTATTCCTTGTACCCATGGTAAAGATTTGTGTTAATTTTTTCTTTCTTAAAGTAATATTCTTTATAATCCTAATAATTAATATAGGCTATTCTCATAAATACCACTAAAATAAGTTTTTTTTTCAAAAATACTATTTTGTTTTATTTTTCTAAAATACTACTAAAATATTTTCCTCCCAAAAATACCACAAAATTAAACTAAGAAGGGATTATTGGTTTGAGATTTGAATAGAGTTTTAAAGAATTTAATTGTTATGTAGGATCTGTTGTTTTTAGATCAAAATTTTGTTAAACTATGCTAAAGTTTGGTGTTATTAGTATGTGGTTTGTAAAAAATCATTTAAAATTTTAACAAATCTGAGTTATTGGATTCAGACTTTTATAAAATCATTAAAAGTTTTGTGTTATTCAATTAAAATAAAAGAATCTAGGATTGTTAATGAATTCAATTATTATGTTATTGGTTCATGATTTTATACACTTTATTCACAAAATAAAGTCATGAAAAGTATAAAAAAATACAGGGATTGTTTGGAGCATTTTACAAGATTTTAGAAAACTAATCAACAAAATTATAAAATACTCTGTCGCAATCCTTAAAAATCTTTCACTTATTCACTTTTCATGATTTTGTTGAGGGTGCAAATGGTTGCAAGGTTGAAGAGATTAAACAGGTTGAAAAAAATTATTCAACCAATTTTCAACATTTGCATTGAAAAGGTTGAACAGGTTGGAAAAAATTATTCAGCCCGTTCAACTTAAAAAGTTGGAAAGATAAACTAATCCTACAGCAAAAGTTTTCAACTTGTTCAACCACTATTTTGGAGATGAATGAGTTGAATATTATTCAACCCAATTTTGTTCAACCCATTTATTCAATTTTAAACAACCATTGTCTTTAAAATCTATATTATTATATTTGAAGTACATTTTGTGTTATGATCTTGAAGTTTTGGTTATTTAATTTGTTTTATTTACAACATTAACCCCTAAAACAATTCCATAAATAACATTGCAGAGAAACTCAGATACTAAACTTTCTTAAATTGACCAACATTTGTTACATTATTGCCATAAAATCTTAACAACATCTATACATTCCAATTTTTTCAAAAACAACTCTATCCATTAAAGTTTTAACTCATTAAATCTCCAAAACTATTTTTATGGATGCTAGAATCTCTCAAATTTAAATGACATACAACAGATTTTCCATAACAAAAGTTTACAATCTCCATAATTATATTAACATTAATAAATTTCCTAAACCGAAATTCTAATTTTAGAATGATTTGAAAACCAATATTCACAAATATTTAACTTTAGCAAGAAAACATACTTTTAATTCAGTATATATTTTATTTAGAAACTGAATATTGTTTGGTAATAATATAAACAATTAAAAACGGAATACAATTAAATTTCGCTTTTATTGGTCTCGATAAAAGACTCCTTCCTCATCAAGCATATTTAGATATATATAAATATCAACTTCAAAAACTATACAAAACATCTATAACCAAAACCTACAACCTCATATCTAAAAGAGAAATGGCGGCAACATTTGGTTTTTTGAGAGATACACAAGCAGCACTGCGGAAACCTGGAGCTGATCTTGGCACTGTAAGAATCACACAAAAACATAATTTTCATTATTCTCTTTTATTATTCACATGAATCTTACTATACTGCTTTAATCATTTCAGAGAATGAAAATCCACACATCAGTCAAAAAAGACATGGTTACACGATATGTTTGATTATTTTGATTATTTTTTTTTACGCAAAAACTTATTTTGATTATTATTTTTTCGCAAAAACTTATTTTGATTTTGGTGAGACGGGTTGGCATTAATCCCATATAGGGAGTTAAGTGGAATTGTTTTTTTTTTAAAAACACTTTTAGATGTGTATCAGGAGATAAATTTATTACTAGACTATACATATACCACACGGGTTAAAACCTTGAAAAGACTAAAAAAATCCTATACTTTGAATACTTATATCAAATACCTGTAAAATTTTATATTTTTAAAATTAATAAAACAATAATAAAATAACAAATAAATACAATATAAATTTTAAAATTTTAAAATTAAAAATATTGTCACGGGGTGTACCGCGGGTTAAATCCTAGGTACTTATATATTAGAATCCAATAACACCCCCTAAATTTTTAATATTCAAAATTAAACTTTAAATCCTAAACACAAACCCCTACCTCCTAAAAACTATATCATAAATCTAAAATTGTCAACCAAACCTAGAAAATAAATTATACATCCTTAAAAATCAATTTTTTTTTTGTGTTTTTGGTATTTTTAGAAAAAAACTTAAAATTTGATATTTTTATTAAAAAAAAACTTTAAAAGTGGTATTTTGATGAATTTCTCATTAATATATGTAATTGTGATCTACCTATTAAACCATTCAAGTGTAACCCTCCCTCCGCCAATCACGAGACACTAGAGTGGTGTATTCAGTTTAATATCTTAAGTGATTTGTAAAAATATTATAAACTAGATTAGGATCCCAGAGCAAATTATTTATAACTAAAATATTTAAATTATAAATTGTATTTGTTGGTTAAATATGTTATAATTATATAATAATTGCTAATTTTATGGTTTAAAGATTAAACCATATAATACTGCAATATAATTTATTTCTTACATAATATTTATTTAATCAATTTAATTAGATATGTTTATTCATTGATACCGATAATGTTATGTGTTAACAAAATAATAAAATGATGTTTTTGCCCGTGTAACACCAAATTAATGATATTTTAAATGTATATAAATGTCGACAAAACTAGTCCCGCTATATAACTTCGTCCCGAGATATTTTAACTCGCACTATATTTGTAACATCCGCGAACCAAAATCCCAGTTTAGGGGTTGCATCGGTCGATGCAAGGTTGGTTTTCTGCGGATAAGTTTAAGTTAAACGCTGCGTTTTGGGTTAGGAAAACCCTTAACTCGAGTTTGTCTCATTAGTCGTGTTTAGCCGCTTTTGAGAGAAAAGAAAAGAGAGAAAAAGTTCCCTAAGTGTTCTTGAGTGTTCTTGGTGATTTCTGGTGTTTGGAGGCGTTTCCTGTAAAGATCTGTAGCTGAGATCGTTGTAGGAGCTTCCTAGGAGTGTGTTCTTGCTTGTTTAAGGTTCATAAACTTAGGAACGAAGATCCGGCGAGAAGCTTCGGGATAAAACGATGCTCAGAAAGTGCATCGTTCGATGCACTTTGTACGTCGGTCGATGCAAGTGCGAGGACGAAGTGTAAAACCTAGGATTTTCGTGCTATGTCGAGCATGCATCGGTCGATGCAATGGGAGCGTCGGTTGATGCAAGTGAACCTTGCATCGGTCGATGCATATCATGCGTCGGTCGATACAACCCCAACTGGTGTCGGTCGACGCAGAGTCCTGGTTTGTTATTGTTGATTGTTGATTGTTGGTTGATGGTTAGAGATATCTCTATTGCTTGTGTGTATGACCCAGTAGATGGTAGGATTGCCTTACTGAGTGTTTATAAAATACTCATACATTGCAATTTGTGTTTGTGGTGCAGGTAAAGGCAAAATGTGATCATGGAATCAAGGCAATGAAGAGGAGGATGTTCTAGGTACTCGATTGATTGTTGTCTGGCATTGCTAGGTTGCTAGAGTTGGATCATTAGAAACATTGCTAGGTTGCTGGTTCTATGATTCCTGTTGGTTGATTTTTAGATATTGTTATGTTATAATTATTGGAGTATTATTGGATATTGGTATTGGTTATTTCCGTTGTTGGTTGTGATTGTGGTTAGGTGGATAGTGGATATGAGACCACTAGTTGTAGTTTATTTATTATTTGATTTATTATTTATTTATTTAAAAAAAACGGGTCGGGTCGTTTCAATATCATCTTAATTTTTAATATTTATTGTTTTGTATTATAAATGTTAGATTATGTGATATGTTATTTATTAAGATTTTAACCATATAAGATTGGCGCTCTTATAAAGTTTAAATATTTATAATACTTAGAATTCTTAAAACGGTCGAGTATTTCTCATATTTGAAGTTTCGTAAAAGTTTAAATATATTATTAATATTTTAAAGATCTTCTAACTTTTTAAAAGTTGAAATATTTATAATATTTGAAACTTCACAAACGTTTAAATATTATTAATATTTGAATATTTTATAAAGTTTAACTTTTTAAAAAATATAAATATTTATAATATTTAACTTTTTAAGAGTTTTAAATATTTATAATATTTAACTTTTTAAAAATCATTAAAATAAAGAACCGGAATAAACCAAATAAAAGTTTTTTAAGTTTGAATGCCTGATAAATCAATCTTTCTACTCATTTGTATTATGAATCATTCTAGTCTATTTTATAATATGACTCTGAACCATTGCCCAATTTTTTAGGCGATGTAGGATATTGTTGTACCCGTATTTTTTATTCGTCTATTGAGTAATATATGTCCGTTTAAAAAAAAAATATTACATCATATGCCAAAAAAATCGCAATTTTTATTAACTAAATATATTATAGAATAATTCAAGATAATTTAAATATAAATTCAAATTAAAATGAAAGGGAATCATATATTTATGTTTAAATGAGGTAGAAAGATTTCTATATTTTTTTAAATCTTATCTATAATATTAAAGTCAATGCATTGAATGCTAATTGTTTCCAAAATGATTTTTTTTTGTCAAAAATTGCTGCAAAAATACTAGTATAGATTCTATATTATTCCATTATTGATTTTTAAAAATCTATGAAATCCACGATTATGAACAACAGTTTATGTATTTGATTTTTTTTTTTTTAAGGATTTGAAAGGATTTCTTTAGTTAAAAATATATAAATCTAAATATATTGTTTTAGCTGAGATTTGAATTTTTTTTATAATAAATCATATCAACTTCTCTAAAATAATTAAAATCATATAAAAACTAAAATCACTTAAAACATTTGTTTGAAATTTTGAATACACCTTCCCCCTTAGTTTTGGAGGGTAATGCATTTGATTCAATCATTTACTTAAAGTTTTAAACTATATTCCAAATTAAATTATTTCCAAATGATTTTAAGCTTTTCCATTTCTTGAACTTTTAATTATAAATAGACTAAACCAATAGTCCGTGACAAACAAAAAAAATTGTATAAGTTCTTTTATCTTCTTGTTGTTAATATAATTTAGAAATTATAGTCTTTGGTCATCGTTTACTTATATACTAGATGATCACATCAATTTTTTTTTTCTTTTGAAAAAGTAAATTGTAATTGTTGGAAGGAGGAATCAAACCTCAGACCATAAGGTTAAAAGTCACACATCAATTTATTTTCTTAATCAACTCCATGTTGAACTAGATTAGTACATTTTTCAGTCAAAAATTTTAACATTACAATGAATCAATACTAAGTGATGATGCTGGTCGGTGTTCCTCCTTTCAGGATGATTATTGTTTGGTATGGATGGTTAAATCTGACTATCATAATTGAATATCAAAGCTAAATGTCTAATTATGGATAACATATCTCTCATCACTTTATACACTATTTATTTGTTTTTCTCTGTTGAATTTCATATTATATTGATGCGAAAAATCATTTTCTCGTACTTTATAACGATGGTTTCTTTTATGCCTATATGAGTCGTTGAGTCTTCACCGACAAATACATTCCATCAAAATGCCATTCGATGATGGATCAGCTCTCAACAAAAGTAAGTGATTGACATGTATGTTCAAGATTTGTCTCCTAGTTTCTTATTCTTTCTTTATTTTATTTTCCGTGATGATCAATCATGGTCTTTAGAAGAACTTGATGAAGTTCGAAAATCAGAGGACTCTAAATGAAATAAAACGTAGCAATTTATCTAAGATTTAGAGGAATAACAAATTTAAGTCTTATATTCTCTCTATCATTTTTAATACTTCTATTATTTGCAACAGGAATTTGTTTCTTGAAAATTTTATTAGCCAAAAACATCATCAAATTATCACTAATACCAACAAAACACAAATGACATAACAAAAAACCAAAATTATAATATAATAACACAAAATAAATAACAAGCATCAAAATCGCAAACAAAACATTGCACGTACATAATCACAAGAAAATACAAAACATCAAAATCATAATTCTAAATAAATTTTACACACAAGCACATCGTTTAGAACACAATTCCTTACATAAGCATATATATATAAGTCACGCGCACAAACACATAAAGAGAAGTCTCAAAACATATTTTCTAACAAAAGCTCACACAAACATAATGCTCAACATATTACTAAAACAGATGTAATATCGAAATTTCTTGAATTATTCATTTTCTAGTGGTGACTGCTTCTTCTCTATTTTTCTTTGGATTTTTCCTAGTTGATTTTGTAATTTTATTTATTTACAATATTTAATTGTTAGTTTCTCTATTCATGACTTTCGAATTTTTAGTGTAATGAATCAGTTGTAACTTGTAATTTAACAAATATAAATGAAGTTTCACGAATGTACCTACCTATCTCTCTGTTTTTATTATATACGATTCTTGTCTTTTAAGCTGATAGTTAAAAATTAATTTATTTAACTATGAATGCGTTATGGCCGAAATCCAATCAGTATGGGCCGTATCAAAACAGGCCCACGCAAAAGTCACGACCTAATTTTGGTTTACTGAGTTTTTCTACTTTAGCCGAAGCCCAAAACCACTCATAATTACCATATTATCGAGTAATATTTTCACTGGACTTCTAGGATAAATCTGAACATATTTGTTTTCTGGTTGGATCATTGAAACCAATGAAAAATTTCGTGTCAAGGCACAAAATAAAGACTTTATTTTAAATCCGAAACATACGATATAATTCATAGACTTGGAGATTAATCATCCAAGAAAAAGCTAGCAAACATCATAAACCAAATAAGAGTGTGTTTCTTGGTTCATGTTTTGTTCGAGAAAACACTAATAAAGAAAGACGAACTTAGAAGTTGAAGGAACTCGAATTCCTCCTGCACTCGAACAGCGAATCCATGAAGAAGTGGCATTTTCTTAGATTGTTCCCTTCAACATTCAAACACTGCAATATCATCAAGAAATCAAATACATTAAACAAAGAATTTTGTAAATGATCCAACAATTAATTAAGAAAGACTCCATCAAAAAAGATTATACGTATAGTAATACTAAAAATGATGGGTTTTTGTGAGTCTTACGTCTTGAAATGCATTTTAGCTGATACCGCATGTTTCAGTATAGTCCTTGAATTTATCGTTATCATCCTCGGCAGAAACAATAGCAACTTCTTTAACCTTTTCAGCTGGTACTACTATTTCTTGTCTAACGGTACGAGGACCAAAAATGGCTTCAAAAAATCTGTGTCCCATCATATTTCCAATCCCCCAATTAAAACCTAGTTTTCCCCAAGAAATCAACTAATTAAATTGAAAACAAATAGATCAAATGCAAAAGATAATTCACTTTTATTTAATTTATTAAGACTATACCATCAGCAATGGATGATGACCCAAAGACTCCAGAGTTGGATACAACATGAGTATCTTTTTCAGGAGGAGGTACTTTCTCATCTTCAGTTTTAGCTGAAGATAAAGTAAGCATTAGAGATCATATATAATATTTTGGTTTTCTTCAATGTGACTGAGCAAGTGTTTTGTTTTACCAAGCTTAGGAGACGACTTCTTAGATGACCATTTAGACCATTTTTTTCCAGTTGAATACGATCTACGTCCTGCAATCACAAGGGTAATCGAATTACTTAAGACAAATAACTAGCTACTGTATTAGGATTCAACAGGAATTAGGGTTATGAATTACTTAAGATGAAATAGAACGATTTGAGGAAAGGATATAATAAAAAAAATTATTTGATTGGTTCTTCTGATAGAAAAAAAAAAGATCCGTTTTCTTTGACCGTATTGTTCGTTTAGCCACTTAAAAGTTCCCTTTTTTCTTAAACTTTTTGGATAAGATCACATTATACACATTACACCACATATATATACTCTACTTAGTTTTAACCTAAGGCTTATAAACCATTAAACCCATTAATAGAAATGGGCCTAATAAGTTTACTGATCCAAAAGTCTTTTAAACAAAATATGAGTCTCTCTCTCTCCCTCACGCTTCTTCTTCTCTTCTTCACTTCTTCTCTTCTTCACCTTCGTGACTCTCTCTTCTCAATCTTCAGCTCTTGTTTGCCAATTTGGTGATTAATCGAA
>NC_025691.1:19953654-19979647 GCF_000633955.1 Camelina sativa
GATAAGATCACATTATACACATTACACCACATATATATACTCTACTTAGTTTTAACCTAAGGCTTATAAACCATTAAACCCATTAATAGAAATGGGCCTAATAAGTTTACTGATCCAAAAGTCTTTTAAACAAACCATGAGTCTCTCTCTCTCCCTCACGCTTCTTCTTCTCTTCTTCACTTCTTCTCTTCTTCACCTTCATGACTCTCTCTTCTCAATCTTCAGCTCTTGTTTGCCAATTTGGTGATTAATCGAAGATCTGATTTCCAACACTCCCTCTCAAATCTTTCGATTAATTCCCAAATATGGAACTAGAGTTTTGTTCTCCATCTCCTTTTGATTTCTTCTCTTGATTTCCTCTTCCATTTGAGGAGCCCTTTTCACGATTTCTGCATAACTTACGGGTAAGTTTTCTTTCTCCCTCATCATCTTAATCTTCTTCATTTGTTCCTCAGTTTCTATCAAATTCACCAATTTCCATGGTTGAGTGATGTTCTCGATTTTTCTCTGTTTTTCCCTGATTTCGGTTGATTGATTCCCCTTTCTTTCGTGTAGGTTTGCTTCCTCTACATGAACTTGTGTGAAATCTTCGTTCTTTGGTTTCTGCCTATTAGGATTTTGAATCACTTCAAGCTTTCTTCTGAGTTCTTCAAAACGCTTTGTCCCCAATGGTTAAGTATATCTGCAATTTGTTCATCACCGCTGCAGTATCTCAGATTGATGACTCCTTCTTTTTCTGCTTCCCGAACCACATGATATCTTATTTGAATGTGTTTGGTTCTTTTGTGTTGAACAGGATTTTTTCCAATGGCAATGGCTGATGTGTTGTCACAGTAGATTGGTACTGCCTTGGTAGTATCAACTGTCATCTCCCCCAACAGTCTTCTTAACCACACTGTGTGATTTGTAGCAGCGCTCAACGCCATGTACTTTGCTTCTGCAGTTGATTGGGCAATTGTGTCTTGTTTTTGTGTTTGCCATGTAAACATGGCGCTGCCCAAAGTGAAACACATTCCTGTGGTGCTTCTCATATCCTCCTTGCATCCTGTCCAGTCTGAGTCTGAGAAACCAACCAGCTCCACATGTGTTGTCTCTCTGAAATTCAGTCCATAGTCTATGGTTCCCTATATGTACCTTAACACCCTCTTAGCTTCTTGTAAATGTTGTTGTCTTGGTTTAGACATGCTTCTAGACAAATACGATGCAGCAAATGCAAGGTCTGGTCTTCTAGCAGCAAGGTACAATAGTCCTCCTACCATACTTCGATACACTCTAGGGTTTGGAAGTTCTTCTCCTTCTTCGAGACCCTTGGTTTGGGGCAGCAGGGGTGTCCCAACACTTTTGCAGTTTTTCATTCCAAATTTTTCTAGCAGTTGTTGTGCATATTTTCTCTGACTTAGGAACACTCCCTCTTTTGTGTAGGTGATCTCAAATCCAAGGAAATACTTGAGTTTTCCCAAGTCAGTCATCTCAAAGGTGTTCTTCAATCCCTCTTTGAATTGCATGATCATGATCTCATTGCTCCCAGTGATAATGAGATCATCTACATAGAGGCTAATTATCATGACTTCACCTTCACACTCCAGAGTGTACATTGCTGCATCATAGTCACTTCTCTTACATCCTTGTGACATAAAATATGCATCGATTTTGCTGTGCCAAGCCCTTGGTGCCTGTTTTAAGCCATATAAGGCCTTCTTTAACTTGTAAACCATATGTTCTGCTCCCTCTACCTCAAAACCGGGTGGTTGTTCAACATAAACTTCCTCTGTGATTTCTCCATTTAAGAAGGCAGATTTGACATCCATTTGATGCAACTTCCATTTATTTTGTGCAGCCACATTTATAAGAATCCTGATGGTGTCGTGTCTAGACACTGGAGCAAAGGTTTCTCCATAATCCTCTCCGTAGGTTTGTGTGAATCCACGAGCAACTAGTCTTGCCTTTAGTTTTTGTATTTTACCATGCTCATCAGTCTTTATCTTGTATATCCACTTGACAGATATCACTTTCCTGTCTGCAGGTCTCTCCACTAAGTCCCAAGTTTCATTCTTGTTGATGTTGGTAATTTCTTCATCCATAGAATCTCTCCAATCTTGATCAACTATGGCCTCTTCAAAAATGGCAGGTTCTTCCCAAGTGAGGTAGCAAGTTTCCTCAGTCTGGTTTGCTTCATTTTCTTCTCTTTCTGATTCTCGATAAACATCACTTAGCATTTTAACCTTGTGTATAATTCTGGATGAACTCCCAACCTCAGATACTCCTTCACTCAACTGAAATGGTATGGGACTTATGGAATGTCGACCCAGCTCTGTGTGAGTTCTAGTTTATGGATTTGTGTCATCTCTGGCATGTGCTTCATTGCTTGGCTTTGGTATGGTATTAGATGCCATCTCAGGTTGCTTCTCACATTCTTCTTTAGTTTTCCAATTCCAGCTTTTATGTTCTTCAAAGACAACATCTCTTGACACTTCTATTTTCTTGGTACTAAGCACATAAACTCTATAACCTTTACTCACACTACTGTAGCCCATGAAAATTCCTTTCTCTGATCTATCATCAAGTTTTCTTCTCTTTGCCGCAGGAATCCATACATGGCATATGCAACCAAACACTCTAAGGTGATTGACCGAAGGCTTATGTCCGCTCCAGACTTCAAGTGGGGTCATTTGGTGAAGGGCTCTGGTAGGTAGTCTGTTTTGAAGATATGCAGCTGTGAATGTTGCTTCAGCCCAAAATTCATTCGGCATTCCCTTATCTTTTAACATGCTTCTTGCCATATCCATCAAGGTTCTGTTTTTGCGTTCTGCAACCCCGTTTTGCTGAGGTGAGTATGCTACCGTGAATTGTCTCTCAATTCCATTCTCTTCTAAGAACCTTGTAAATTGTTCTGACTTGAACTCTCCTCCTCTATCTGATCTTATCTTCTTTATCCTTCTACCTGTTTGTGTTTCTACCAGATTTTTGAACCTTTTGAAAGTTGTAAAAGTATATGATTTCAGCCTGAGAAAGTACACCCACACCATGTGAGAGTAGTCCTCTGTGAATGTAAGTATGTACATGCTGCCATTGCATGATGGTGTTTGCATTGGTCCACAAACATCTGTGTGGATTAGACCTAGAAATTCATCATGCTTGGTTTCTGACACCTTTGGAAATTGATCTCTGCATTGTTTACCTTTGACACAAGCCTCACAAGTATCTTGAATAACTTTGAATTTTGGTAATCCTTTGACCATCTGATTTGCTTGTAGGCTTTGTAGGTTGTGCAGACCTGAGTGACCCAATCTTTTGTGCCATAATTCGGAGTTGTTCTCCTTCATGGCCACCCTCGCACTCTCTGTAGCCAATTGCATCCGTAGCAGGTAGGCCTTTCGTACCATTTCTACTTCTGCTATCTTATCTCCCCTTTGGTTAGAGATTATGCACTTGGTTCCCACAAATAAAACTTGATATCCATTTCTTACCATCTGAGGTACACTTAACAAGTTTTTAGCTATTCCTGGAACCAGAAACACATCTTTAATTACTCTCACACCCTTCTTGGTCATCACCTCAACGTTTCCTTTCCCTGTGGTCACCAATCTAGCACCATTTCCAATTCTAATAGGTACTTCAAAAGATTTATCTATGGTTGTAAATAGCCTTTCTTCTCTAGTCATATGATTGGTTGCTCCACTATCTATCAACCACACCTCATCACTGTTTGTTTGCTCTACAGTGTACGCAGCATCAAACAAGCCAGCCTCCTCTTCTTCTGGTTGTTCTTGGGATTGCCTTGCTTGATGTTGTTTGGTTCGACAATCTTTCACAAGGTGTCCAGGTCTTCCACAAGCAAAGCACCCTCTTCTTGGTCTGAATTGCTTGGAGAAGAACTGAGTCTCGTACCTGCACTTCAGGTAACATTCTTCTTTACAGTGATTATTCTTGTTGCAAAGTTTGCAGTGCTTTCTTTCCTTCCCCATCGAACTTAGACAGTATTCCATTCTTGTGCAGATTCTTCAAGCTCTAGGAACACCAAGATCTGATAGCTCTGATACCATGTTCGTTTAGCCACTTAAAAGTTCCCTTTTTTCTTAAACTTTTTGGATAAGATCACATTTTACACATTACACCACATATATATACTCTACTTAGTTTTAACCTAAGGCTTATAAACCATTAAACCCATTAATAGAAATGGGCCTAATAAGTTTACTGATCCAAAAGTCTTTTAAACAAAATATGAGTCTCTCTCTCTCCCTCACGCTTCTTCTTCTCTTCTTCACTTCTTCTCTTCTTCACCTTCGTGACTCTCTCTTCTCAATCTTCAGCTCTTGTTTGCCAATTTGGTGATTAATCGAAGATCTGATTTCCAACACGTATTAGTGGGACTCTCTGGTTTTAAAAATCTCAGTTCAATCAAATGCAAAAGAGGGAGGTAGATTTAAACACAAGGGGCACAGATTCTTATCAAAACGAAGCGAAATTGTTAATAGCCAAAAAAAACAAAAACAAAAACAAAAGAAAAAAATTGCAAAAGGAAGAAGCAAAATCAAGAACAAATTTGGAAACGTAGTGAATACGAAGATTTACCACCGAAGTTTCTGCGACCCATTGTGAATCTGTAGAAATGATAGGGATTTTGGGGAAATGTGGGCTTTTCTTATATAGGTCTCTTGTGCTTTTCTTATATAGGTTTCGGAGAGGTTGTTTCATAAATCACGCATTTAAAAATAACCAATAATATCAACTAACCAAGGGATAAGAAAAAGGCTTGCATGTTCCTTTTTTTTAATAAAAAAAATGTATTATAAAATTTATAATTCTAGTTTTTTCCTAATATTTACTTTTTGTCAGGGTTTTTTCCTAATCCCTTTTTATTAATTGTAAATTTTAATTAATTAGTCTCCACCACTTTTGCTAAATATAATAATGTATTAATATATAGTATACTAGTGATTATATCGCTCTCTACGAGAGGATTTGTTTACGTTTACTTGCATCAAAACTATAGAGTAAGATTGTAAAATTTTGTTTTTATTTGTAGTTGATTGTTTTTTTCATAGTTATACTTTCTTAATTACATTTTTTGTTGTGGTTATTTAGTATATTGTATATATATATATATATATATATATATATATTTTAGATGTGTTTAAAATTTGGTTTCATAGTTTTTTTGGGTAGAAGAGAGGAGACTGAATCTCCCTTTATTAATTCAAACTTAAAATTACAAACAAACCTGTCCGAAAGAATTGACGCAACACCATTCGGAACAGTATCAAATGAATGAAAACCTAACTGCAATGAAAAGGTGTAGTTTGCTAATCCGTCAGCAAGACGATTAGTCTCCCTATATGCATGAGTAATCCGGACAATCCAGTCCCGTAAAATTAAGCCATGACACAGACATATTAAGAACGATAGCGGATGAACCTTGCTAGTTTGGTTTCATAGTTTATTGTTTGTTTTGTTTTTCCATAATTTTATATTTTATATTATAGTTTGTTAATATCTGTCTTTTTTTTTTTGGGTTATTCGTACAAAAAGTTTGTTTGATTTTGGAATGCGTAATAGTTGTAGTATTGATTGCATTGATGTAGAATTTTTTTTTCTTGAGTTAGACCATTGTAGTCCTACATATTAGACAATTGTTTTTTGCATACAACTGTGTGATTATACATTCATGGTGATAGTCATTTATGTATGTTGAACACACACTTTTATATTAATTGAGTAATATATGTTTGTTTTTAAAAATTGAAATCACAATATATGCAAGAAAAATACACCTTTTTATTGGAACGAAAAAATTTCTTTTTCTATTTTTCTTTTTTTTTCTATTTTTTTTTCTTTTTTTTGTTGCAGAGAAAAGCTTGTTGCGGAAGGAAAAAATTTGCCACGTCAGCAGCAGTACGATCACGAAGGCAATTTAGGTTTGCCTCCACGCTAGGGTTTTTAGGGCCGCCGCCACCGGCTGGCGTCATGACGGAGCCAGTTAACGTTGTGCTGCCACCGGAGGATAGCTCCTCTTCTCAGTCTAAACAACCATCCTATGCCTCGGTGGTGCACAAGCGTCCTTCTCTCAAAAAAACATGATTTCAAAGTCAACCTAATTGATGGAGTCCCTATGATTGCAGTTCCAGAAGCCGTCCTACAAGACTTGGTCCCTCTCTGGGAGGATTTTCTCGTTGGTAGATTTACATCTACTGCTCCTCATGTCGCTAAGATCCACGTTATTGTCAACAAGATCTGGCCATTGGGGGACAAAACTGTTAAGATCGATGTGTATGAAAATAATGCCAAGTCTGTCCGTTTCGTATTCGTGATCCTCTCATGCGCGCCAGAGTTTTGCGGCGAGGAATGTGGAATATTGCGGGTCTCCCTATGATTTTAGCAAAATGGTCTCCAATACCGGAAGAAGCTCAGCCTGAAGTTACTTCCATGCATCTTTGGGTTACTTTAAAAAACGTTCCTCACTCTTTGTACTCCTGGAAGGGCCTTGGTTTTCTCACTAGTCCAATTGGTCAACCTATTCGACTACATCGGGAAACGGAACTCTGTCGTCATTTTGAAGAAGCAAAGGTGTTTGTTGAGGTTGACTTGACAAAACCTCTACCGAAATCTTTCTGTTTTCAGCTTAACCAACACTCTGCTGCTACTGTTGACTTTAGTTATACATGGCTTCCCCCACGTTGTTCACGGTGTAGTAAGTGGGGTCACACTGAGGAGGTGTGTGTGATGAAACAAGGGTCCCCTGCTCTTGGCAGTGATACTGCAGTTGAAGTTGAGGAAGGTGAGTTGCTCACTGGCACGGCTCTGCCTGTTGCCCCTGTCGTTAATTCACCGATCAAAACGAGTGCCCCAGTGCCTGATGACCCTGATAAGGAAGGATGATCTACGGTGTCTCCTGGTAAAGGTAGTCGCAGTGGTGACAAACCTCGTGGTTCAGCAGGATCTCAAGAGGTCCTACATTCTCCGTCCCGCTACGCTGTGTTAGGGGATAATGTTGACGAGTTGCTTGGGCAGAAGGATGTAGGCGACAACAGTGCTCTTCCTACCAAGTCGACGCTGGACCTTAACCTTCAAGCTGATGCGTCTAGTATACAGAGGAGTTTAACTGGTGATGAGTCTCAACGACCTATAACTAGACAATTGGCTCAAAAAGGTTATTCGGAGTCTCTTTCTCTCAAAGCTAAGCCCCCCCCCCCCTTAGCAACTCGAGTAGAAGACACTCCTCCAAACGCCATTAATGGCTGGGTTCTTTTGGAATGTGCGCGGGTTCAATATATCAAAAAAACATTCCAACGTCCGAGACTGGCTTCACTCTGCAAACCTGCAGTTTGGTTGCTTGCTAGAAACGCGAGTTCAGGAGTGTAATGCCCCTTGGATTACATCTTCTGTCTTTAGAGATTGGTCTTATATGACAAACTATGAGTTCAATAGACTGGAAAGAATTTGGGTTGTCTGGAAAAATAACCTTAGGGTGTCTCCGGTGTTTAATAGTGGTCAGCTGATCACTTGTTCGATCTTGTTGGATGGTGCAGTGGAGGAGTTTTTTGTTTCCTTTGTTTATGCCTCTAATTTAGAGGAGGAGCGGAAGGAGTTATGGGAAGATTTAAAATCACATCATGATTCGCCATTGTTACGTAACAAGCCTTGGCTCATCATGGGAGATTTTAATGAAATTTTGGATGGTGAGGAACACTCAAATTTTGAGAGTTCACCTCTCCGTCTAGTGGGGATGCGAGACTTTCAAGATACAATTGCTTATTGTTCCTTGATTGACATGAGTTATCAGTTATCATGGACCTTTGTTCACTTGGAGTAATAGACGTGAGGAGGACCCCATATGTAAGAAGCTGGATAGGACTTTAGTGAATGAGGTATGGGCTCGTACGTTTCCGGAAGCCTATAGTGTGTTTGAATCTGGAGGGTGCTCTGACCATCTGCGGTGCCGCTTCCAGTTAGGAGCTTCCGTACAGCGGTCTCGTGGACCATTTAAGTTTTCTAATGTGGTTGCTTCTATGCCGGATTTTTTGCCCACAGTCAAAACCTACTGGGATGACACGAGACCACTCTTTCACTCAACCTCATCTCTGTTTCGTTTCGCAAAAAAGTTAAAGGGGTTGAAGCCCATCCTACGAACATTGAGTCGAAATAGCCTTAGTAATCTTTCCACTTGAGTTACTGCAGCCTATACAGACCTATGCACTAAGCAGTTGGCCACTCATATTGTACCATCCTCTATAGCCATGGAGGAGGAAGTAGCAGCTTTTGAGCATTGGAACCAGGTTTCTGATATTGAGGAGAAACTCTTGAAGCAGAGATCCAAACTTCACTGGCTGCAAAGTCGGTGATAAGAATAATAAATATTTTCACCATTCCATTGAAGCTAGGCTTGCGGTGAATGCTATGAGGGAGATCAAATGTTAGGATGGTTCTACTGCCACCACTCAGAAGGAAATTAAAGCCAAAGCTGTTCGATTTTTCAGTGATTTCTTATCTCATAAGCTAGCAAACTTTGTAGGTCCAACAGCTGAACAAACTGAGCAATTTGTTGACTATCGTTGCTCTGTTTTGGAGCAAGCTCTATTGGTCCACCCTGTTTCAGCGGATGAGATACGTGATGTGGTGTTTAAGATGCCGAATAACAAAGAGCCGAGACCCGATGGATTCTCAGCTGAGTTCTTCAAACAAACTTGGCCTATTACTGGCAAGGATTTCACGATGGCTGTTCAGTCCTTCTTCTTGAAGGGCTTCCTGCCTAAAGGCGTGAACACCACCATACTTGCTCTACTTCCAAAAAAGACTGATGCCTTGGAGATGAAAGATTACCGTCCCATTTCATGCTGCAATGTAATGTATAAGGTAATATCGAAACTTTTGGCTAACCGACTAAAGAGAATTCTACCCTCCTCTATAGCCCCGAATCAATCAGCTTTCATTAAGGACAGACTAATGTTGGAGAATGTGTTGTTAGCCATTGAGCTAGTTAAAGATTACCATAAAGAATCTATCAGTAGTCGTTGTGCAGTGAAAATTGATATCTCAAAAGCTTTTGACTCAGTACAGTGGCCGTTTCTTCTTCTTGTCCATAAAGCTATGGATTTACCGGCTAAGCTTCTACACTAGATTGAACTCTGCATATGAACGGCTTCTTTCTCTGTTCAAGTGAATGGTGAGCTAGGGGGTTTCTTTCGCAGTACGAGAGGTCTCCGGCAAGGCTGCTCGCTGCCGCCGTATCTCTTGGTCATTTGCATGAACTTTCTCACTCGTATGATTGATAAAGCGGCAGTGGATCGTCAATTTGGCTACCACCCTCAATGTCGCAAGATGCAACTCACACACTTGTGTTTTGCAGATGACATTTTGGTCTTCTCAGACGGGACAGCACAGCCTATAGGGAGTATCCTGAAGATATTTGCTGACTTTTCCGTTTGCTTCGGGTTAACTATCAGTTTGGAAAAGTCAACCATCTTTATGGCAGGCATCTCCCAGCAGAACCGCAGTGCAATTCTCAGTCAGTTCCCTTTTACCCCAGGTGCCCTCCCAGTCAGATATCTAGGACTCCCTCTGCTCACTAAGCGAATGTCAAGAAATGACTATCTCCCTTTGATAGAGAGAATACGTTCTCGAATCTCCTCCTGGACGAGTAGGTTCTTATCTTTTGCGGGAAGGCTCCAGCTCATTAAATCAATGCTTACAAGTCTCACAAGTCTCTGGCTCTCTGCTTTCCGGTTACCAAAACAGTGCATCGCTGAGATTGAAAGTCTTTTCTCGGCTTTCCTTTGGTCTCGTCCAGCTCTTAATCCTAGAAAAGTGAAGGTAGCTTGGTCTGAAGTTTGTAAGCCACGAAAAGAAGGAGGCCTCGGTGTTCGGTTGCTCTCTGAATCAAACACTGTTAGCCTTTTAAAACTTATTTGGAGGTTGCTATCGGCAAAGGACTCTCTATGGGTTACTTGGTCTCGCATTGCTCTCCTTCGGGGCAAGACCTTGTGGTCAGTTAAGGGTACGACTTGCTCAGGTTCATGGATATGGCGAAAACTCCTGAAATACAGAGATAAAGCCATGTTTTTTCACAAAAAGGAAGTGCGATCAGGCACGGAAACTTCATTCTGGTATGATGTTTGGTCCCCTCTCGGGAGGCTCATTGATCTACTAGGTCCTCGTGGTAAAATTGGTATGGGGATACCTCTGAATGGCACGGTTGCCACAGCCCTTGCCAACCATAGTCGACGACAACATCGGACTCCTACACTCCTTCAGGTAGAGGATACGATGGACTCTCTTCGTTTAACTACGGGTAATGATGTTTCCCTTTGGCAAACAAAGTCGGGTGTGTTTAAGTCACACTTTTCTTCGCGTGATACTTGGCATTTGGTCCGGCAGACACACCCGGTCTGTACGTGGTATAAAGTGGTCTGGTTCCAATACGCTACCCCCAAATACTCTTTCCTCACCTGGCTTGCAATTCGTAACCGTTTAGCAACAGGGGATAGAATGCTAAAATGGAATGGCTCTGCAAATGGAACATGTGTGTTTTGTGCGTCGTCTATTGAAACATGAGACCACTTGTTCTTCTCCTGCCCGTACTCCTCCCAGGTTTGGTCAGCTCTTACGGAAAGGATTCTCGGAAGCCGATTCACAGTAAGCTGGGACTAACTCCTCACCATACTTGTTACTTCAGCTCCACGTCTTCACATCTTTGTGCTGCGATACACTTTTCAGCTCACCATTCACAGTTTTTGGACCGAACGGAACCGCCGCCGCCATGGAGACCCTGTGACACCGCCCTGTTCTCTCACCGCCATGATTGATAAACATGTCCAGAACCGTCTGAACACTATAACAAGTATTCCGGCTTATACTGATGACCTCCAGTTTTGGTTTCAACACCATAGTTACTAGTTTTTTGAATTTCTAGCAACACTTTTCTAAAATTTCAGCTTGACGATGCGTTTATTGTAACACCGTCTTTTTGTTGAATATAATTTTACATTCATACAAAAAAAAAAAAAAACTTTCAATAAAAGTATGTTTCGTACTTTCGTTCTCTAATCCCTTTAATAGTTTTAAGGTCTTGGGTTGATATACAGTGTATGACCTGTTTCTGTTGTTTATTATTCCAGAATTAATAAAATCATATGTTGTGAACAATCTCATTAAGTGTCTTAATATTGATTCCAGCTTACCGGTTCTTAGATTTCTGCGAAAGACACTTTAGATGAATCTTTGAATTACTACCATGCTAACTAATTACTTGTATTGAGGGTATATTTTTTCTAACTGTGATATAGGCATGAGATTCTATTAACACAACCCACATTTTCATGCCAATTTTAAAACCAAGATGTTAAAATTAAAGTAGGTTACGTTAGGAAGTAATGAACTCTTTTGCCAACGGGTAGCTTACGACAATATATAGCAACTCTAAAGCTGCAAACTAAATAAAGAAAATAACCCAAGGCATCCGGTACAAAAGAAAAAAAAAGGATAATTATGTATAATGTATGGTTTCAAATGTCATGTTGCTGCTACAGGTATTTGTAATTTGAAGAAGCAAAAGATAGAGAAGATTGTGAGATCCAATTAAGGAAAAGATTGTTTTAAAAAAAATGATATGTCAATGGTCTCATCTTACTTCTTATTGTACTATTTATTGTATATTTGTATATAATTTGTAAGATGTAAGTGTAAGTTATGATTAACTAATTCAATTGCACAACACAACGATCGACTTCTTATTGACTCTCTTATTTTACACGTCATCCTCTCAATCTTTACATATTAGTTTGTTCCTCTCATTCTCTGATATAGGAATAAGAGGGTTAAGAAGATGAACACGTGGAGAGTGGAGATTAGAATTTTAAATCAATGGTTGAGATCAGTTGGAACTCAAAGATGTTTAAAGGGAAGCAAAAAGCTGAATTGGATCATTTATGAGATTTGTGTTGAATTTGTTATTTTCTTCTTCTTAGTTTCTTAAATCTGTGACCATGGTGTTGTACTCATCTTGCTGGAGCTGTTTCTTCTATCTATGCTCAAGGTTGTGAGATTTGGATTCTCGTTACATGAACGACGAGTCAATTTGGTGTGTGATTTGAATTTAATCAAGAGTTACAAATTTCTTTATCAAAGGTATCATAGCAAAGACGGTTCTCAGAATCGATGGTGGAAACAATAGCTTACAGCGTCAGACGACTCTCACCGCTTGTCAGAAAATTGAGCTATATCAGAAATATCAGCGACTCTGGAATTGTTATATTATTCATCGGAGCTGATGCAATGTCTTAGATCTGGTATATATTCAAATTGCTCTGGTGTAACTAGACTAGCGAAGCTGGATTGTCCTAGATTTAACGGTGATAAAATCAAAGAGTGGTTGTTCAAAGTTGAACAGTTTTTTGAAATTGATAGAACACTGGATGAATTGAAGATTGGCTTAGCTTCTATTCATTTCGACGACTTTGCAGCTATGTGGCATCAATCAATTACTCAGTCAGTTCTATGGAAGCATGTGATGCACGATTGGGTGACTGATAAACTGTTGTTGCAAGGAAAGTATAATAAGCATGTGGATGATTCAGTTGCAAAACTGAAACAGTTGCAGGAGACTAAAGGAATTGAAGAGTATCATGCTCGTTTTGAGTTAATTAGCAATAGAGTGAGCTTCTCCGAAGATTACTTGGTTGATGTTTACTTGGTAGGACTGAGAACTGATACTCAGATAAATGTTAGAATGTTTCAACCTAAGTCTATTCAGCAATGCTTATTGGTGGGAAGATTATATGAGAAAATTCAAGCTTATCGGGAAAAAGTGATTATCATAAAAGATGATGATGATGATGATTATCTTAAAAGTGCTCAACCTTTAAATATTTCAAGTGAAGTTGGAGAGCCTTCTTTGAGTAACATTCACGTGTCTAATTCCTTACATAAGGATAAGAAATTCTCTGAAAGGAAACAAGCTCATCCCAAGAAGAAGAAGTTACACAATAGCTCTGGTGCTAAATGGAGTGGCAATAGCATTCAGTATAAAGGGATTTTATCATCCAAACCAGAGCCTGTTCATTAAACAGTTCTTATTCCTACTATGGGGAAATCTAAGGATACTATAGTGCAGCCTCACAAAAGAGATTGTAGAGAATCAAAAGATGTACAGGTGGAGAAGGTAGCATCAGAAGAAACCGGAGTTATAGCTCATATTTCTGTTAATGCAATTTCAGGAGTCTCTGATTACCGAACAATGAGAGTGAAAGGTTCATATGGGAAGCAAGTATTGTATATTCTCATTGACACAGGTTCTACACACAACTTCATGGATACCAAGGTGGCTGAGAAGATGAAATGTGTTTTAAAATCTGCAAGTATTGCTCAAGTATCAATAACAGATGGGAGATTGTTGGGGGTTGATTCTACAATATATAAGTTCCAATGGGAATTTAGAGGCACACCATTTCAGGCTGATCTTTTGGTTCTTCTCTTGGGTGGGTGTGATATGGTGTTAGACAAGTAATGGTTGGATACTTTGGGGTCCATAACTTGTGATTTGAAGAAGTTAGTGATGTAGTTTCATATTGGACATTAAAAAGTTTTTCCTCAAGGTATTAGGAAAGGCTTCATCAGAGACGTGAAGGCCATAAAGCTTAATAAGCTAAGGGAAGATCAACTTCAACTTTTCATGATAGGTGTTCATGAAGTTCCTGCGGATGAACTGATGTTAGTGTGCTCTTTGGAAGTTAGACATCAATCCGACCAAGTAAAGTATGAAGAAGAGCACATGGTTCAGAAAGATCATTCTGTTGGTGGAAAGAAACTGCAGCACGAGCTGGTTGGTGAGAATGATTTTACAGTAGAAGTGGTGGATTGCTATGAGCGATCACCAAGTGTGAAGAAAGAAGAACCAGCTTGTGTGAATCTCAATGAATTAATCTCATTCTCTTAGTTTATCTTTGGTGTGATGGTGATCCATGTTTGGCATAAACGGAAGTCTAAACACCTACAAGCAGCTTTAGAGGGTCGTGATGTATTGCTACTACAACAGTCTCTGCTTGATAATGAGGGGTTCCAGATCAAGCACAAGTGGCCATTTAAACTCTTGCCTTCGATCTTAGAGCTGAAATTATACTTGGACATTCTTGTGCTCGTCCCTAACTATGCACCACAATTTCATAGCTTAAGACTGACCATTCTTATGAGTATGGGGTTGTTTACAAAGATGATAAGCCAACTGCTTCCTTCGGCCTGGAAATGAGTGTACAACACTTGTTCCTTGCAAATCAGGTAGTTCCTTTCTCTACAAAACCTTGAGGTCAAGGTTTCTCAAAGGGGGCAGATTTGATATAGGAATAAGAGCGTTAAGAAGATGAACACATGGAGAGTGGAGATTAGAAGTTTAAATCAATGGCTGAGATCAATTGGAGCTCAAAGACGCTTAAAGGGAAGCAACAAGCTGAATTGGATCATTCATGAGATTTGTGTTGAGTTTGTTATTTTCTTATTCTTAGTTTCTTAAATCTGTGACCATGGTGTTGTACTCATCTTGCTGGAGCTGTTTCTTCTATCTATGCTCAAGCTTGTGAGATTTGGATTCTCGTTTCTTGAACGACTCAGTTTGGTGTGTGATTTGGATTTAATCGAGAATTACAAATTTCTTTCTCATTCTCCGTCATGCTGGAGTCTTTTTCCAGACCCTCTAAATCGTAGCAGTTAGTTGTTTATTATAATTTCATTTATCTTAAAACGATCATGTTTATATAAGGTGAAGACGATTAAAAAAAATATATATATATACTGCATAGTTAAAGTAGAATGTACCTTTAGAGTTAGTCATTATTAGTCATGACATGACTGAGCACAGTAGACTTTGTTGCTTCAAAATCTAGACATCAGTGGGCACCATTATTAAAGATAGGATTCATTTAAATGGTCTAAGCAATACTGAGTAAAACAATTTAAGTTTGAGATTAAATCAAGCAAGGAGTTGTGGAATATAAAAAATTGTTACTATGCATGATTGAGTTGCCTAGAATTTATGCATATCAATATATATATATATATATATATATATATCAATATATATATATATATATACACACACTTAAACAAAAAATCCAAACTTGTTAAAAACTCATAACTACTCAAGTTATAAATATTGTGGATAAATTGAGCTAAAGAGTAAAGTTTATGGAGTTTACCTGGAACATGATGAGTGATGGCTGATATGAAGTCTTTAAAAAAACTTGTTGGAGAAAAATTGAATACAATCACTTCCATGTTAAATTAGACCGTAAACTCGATCCTATAAAATTATTTTTTCTGAACCATGTTAATATTTTCCTCTCAACTGTGCAACACTAAGAAGGTCGTTTGTTAGGTTTTGTACCTCAACATATCTTGTGAGTACTGCAAAGTCAACTGCCCCTTAAGTGAAGAGGTTAATTAGAGAGGTGAGACTATATATTTATGTATGTATTTGGATTCAACAAGTAAAAGACATGGGAAGAGAAAAGAAACATGTACCTTAACTGAAATGTTAGAGAGGTGGACTATATATATAGGACACCAGAAACGCCATGCATATCTTGAAACTATAGGACTGATGATTCAAGATTTTAAAGAAATAAACATTAGAAAGCAATTAGTCTCGAGCCTCTGTTGAGATAATATGGTTAGATGTGGACTTTAGCAAATATTAAACCTTTGATAGATAAAATTATGTATGACACGATTCAAAGGCTACCTACCTAACTCTAAGCCGCCATGAAATATGTGGAAGCTATTTCAGAGTAAAAGCACACACTTTAGTATTTTTAAACTCCAGTTCTCCAAACCCAAACATCAATCTCGATAACTTCTCTCTTCTCAGTTTACAATTGCATAGGCCATCGCTGTACAGAAGAGTTAAAATATTACGATTGAAAGATGACTGTTGAGATGTCGATTTTGTAAGTTGAAAGAAATGCATATGGAGTGTAAAACCCTGGGAAGTGGGAAGATTAAAAGGTAGGTTGATGCAATTTATTGAGTTTGGAGAGGAAATCTTAAGGGTTCGATTAGAGGGAGAGTTGACATGGCATGGCTCTCGTTTAGAGATTGTAATTGTACTATTGTTTATGCCACTTGGCCCCCATTAGAAGTAAGCTTTTTTTTTTTTTTTGCTTAGGTGGATAGTTTGAGAAGCCTCAAATTGTCGCTTTTATTAGTAGTACCAGATTTATAATCCGCGCGTTGTGTGGGATTATAATTTTTTATTATTATTAATGCTATCCATTGAATATAATTATAATTGTTTAATATTAAAAATATAAATCTATACATATGTCAAATTTATTTTATTGACTGATATATAACTTATCTTTATCGTTTTAATATTTTTTCAGTATTAAATTTTTCTTTTTTTTCGGTATACACTCGTAATCTCTTGCATCTACTCTCTTTTCACATTCTATTATCTCACTTATAATATATTGATTATGAAAACATATCATAACTATTTTTCATCTTTCTTCGTCTTCCAATACTCTATTGTTTTTATCGCTTGAGTGATCATTACTTACTAATATAGACGTACAAAAATGTTAGAGAATATACCCACCAATTATCGAGAAGTTTCTTTAACAATGTTGTACTACACGTAAATTTTGCTTCCTAAAAAAAAAAAAATTGCTTCCTAGTACTGAATCTTATACTATAAGAAAAGTGAGTATTAATAGCGCGTCATATCCACTATGGTAGGATTCCATAGCGCTCTTACGGACGTTGTGTATACGCCCGTTATAAAAGGTATGACAGTTTTAATAACATTTTTCCGAAACGCTATATTTAAGTCGATTTAACATAGCGGTTTTCTATTGCAATATGTAAGTATATAATAACGCTTTTTTATGCAATATTAAATTTTATAATAGCATTTTTCCTATGCAATATTAAATTATATAATAATGTTTTACAGGTGCAATTTTAAAAGTATAGAATAGCATTTTTATTTTGTTATTAAAACTATTAAAGTATATTGTCAT
The DNA here is from genome assembly GCF_000633955.1 of Camelina sativa. Taxonomy (NCBI): domain Eukaryota; kingdom Viridiplantae; phylum Streptophyta; class Magnoliopsida; order Brassicales; family Brassicaceae; genus Camelina; species Camelina sativa. The sequence goes on from NC_025691.1 coordinate 19,970,661, forward strand.
AATGCTATTATTTAGTGGTCTTTTATTCAAAGTTAAAATTGGGAAAATCTGATAAAACACAAATTTTAAATAGTATCAAAATGTATTACAAAAGACCACTCACACAGTAACACAGAAGCAAAAAGGTTGAGGTTCAAAACAACACAAATGTAACAAGTTCTTGCATCACTTTAATTCAATCTTGTCATTAGGCCAAGCAACCGTTGTACCTATAGCATCAGCAACACACTTGATTTCAGAATTTGGTCTCCACACTTTAGCATCTCCATTATTTGACACATCTACCCAAACCTTGCTAGCATTATGACCTAATGGGATGAAGTGCACTCGATCATCTGGGTCAGATGAACAAACACGACCTTCTGCAACAATTTCTCCTGAACCGCTGCAATCGAACAAGATACATTTCTTTTGGGAACTTTTGGTGCTACTAGCGCTTTTACTTGTACCCTGGCGGACAAATTGTCAAATACATCTATCAGATATCTAGTAACGTTTTAAAAATGAAGGAAAAACAGAGTTAAAAGATATTAACATCAGGTGATGATTTTGCTGAAACATCTGGTACTGATGTGTTGGCGTCGAATCCAATCTTATCAAGTGGCCATGCGATGGTCTCATTTAGAACATCACCAAGTACTGCCATATCAATACTTGGCCTCCACAAAAAAGCATCATGATGAATCACCTTGAGAACCTTAACAATTGCAGCATTAGGACCCAGAGTGATATGGTTAACCTTGTCAGTTGGGTCAACTGAACAAATTACACCCTCACCAATAATTTCAGTTCCATTCCAAGCAAAGATGTTGCATTTATCATTTGTTTCATCGGATGCCTAAAGNNNNCATTTCTTTTGGGAACTTTTGGTGCTACTAGCGCTTTTACTTGTACCCTGGCGGACAAATTGTCAAATACATCCATCAGATATCTAGCAACGTCTTAAAAATGAAGGAAAAACAGAGTAAAAAGATATTAACCTCATGTGATGATTTTGCTGAAACATCTGCTACTGATGTGTTGGCGTCGAATCCAATCTTATCAAGTGGCCATGCGATAGTCTCATTTAGAACATCACCAAGTACTGCCATATCAATACTTGGCCTCCACAAAAAAGCATCATGATGAATCACCTTGAGAACCTTAACAATTGCAGCATTAGGACCCAGAGTGATATGGTTAACCTTGTCAGTTGGGTCAACTGAACAAATTACACCCTCACCAATAATTTCAGTTCCATTCCAAGCAAAGATGTTGCATTTATCATTTGTTTCATCGGATGCCTAAAGAGTCATTCATATATTAGTTATTATCCATAATGATATGGACGTATAAAATCTGATATACTTCGAGAATTTACCTCAGGCTTATGTCCAGTTGTGGAGATGTTGTCTGAAGCCAAAATTACCCTTTCAGCTGGCCAAGGAATTTCAAGTTCGACAGCTTCAGCAATGGTGTAAAGCTTTTTGGTAGGCCTCCATACAAATGCATCTGGATTTGTAGCAGTGTGAACAATAATAGCCGCCGCATCTAAACCGAGTTGAATACGGCCAATCATATAGTTTGGGTCGGACGAGCAGGATTTCCCGTCCCCCACAACAACTTCTGGCCCGCACCAAGCCAATATCTTACACTTAATTCCTCCTTTGTTTGTGATTGAAACATTAGACTGAGCATCGAACTCTGCACCGGATGGCTAAAAACCAGAATTGGTTAATTAACCATTACCCATTATTGGCCATTATCAAAAAACAAGTGTGAAACTTACCCTTCTTCCAGATAGTAAACAACGAACTTCATTCTGCAATTCTACTATCTTGCCCAGCATTTCAGCTTGTGAAGCCTCAAGCTTCTGAACATGTGTGTCTCTAGCGTTAAGATACTCCATCTTGTTTAGACTAATCCCTCTGCTCGTCCCTCTAACTCTTCCATATTTATATTTCCCTAAAACTTGACTGATAGCGTCTTCTCTTACATTTTCAGTAGTGGTGGAGTCCATTTGACTATCAATTGATCGTATCTTCTCCTGATACAAATATTAGTGAACAATATCAGTTAACCAGTTTATCATGATTCTAAAATAAAAAATTGTTGGCTAACACTCGAAGAACTAGTCTTACAATTGTATCCTGAAATTCTAGCTTCACAGGTCTCCCATCAGAGTGAGTGTGGCCAGCTAACCACACCTTACTTCTTGTCACCTTCCTTGGGTCAGGACTCTTTTTCTTCTATTAAAATTTTAACGAAAGTATGTAACCATTTCGTTTAACACTTTAAAAGTGCAATATACACGAGAAAGGCACACATACCATTTCCATAGATAGACGGAACATGCTCTTACAGCTGGTTGTGTGAGGAATTTGAGACTTCCTTAGGTTTCTGTATTTCTCACTTTTAACCTGCAATATTTAAAAGTTAATTAATCCCATAGCAAGTACAATGAACTACAAGAACAAATTGTAATAAGTACATAACCTTAAAAGCAGGGGAAGTCCTACTCTTCACCCAATTGTTCCAAGATGCTAGAGACTGAATGTTGCTTGGTTTTAACTTAAGCCTCTCAATGCCACTCTTACATTTTTTTTATTTTAGTAACAAGTCTACATTTATAAGCCCTCCAGCTTGCACCCATCTGTTTGAAAACATTGTGTCTTTGCCAACCTTCCTCCAGATTAAACCTTGCCTACACAAATGTACAGAAAGCTTAAACACTGAGATAGGTTAAAATATTGAAATCACATTCAGAATAGCATAAACACTTAGTACCTTAATTTCCTCCCACATAATGTCTTTAGTTGCACAATCAACTGCCCTCCAATCGTCAAATAGTACCGGTACATGCTCCCTCACAAGAGCACCAAGAAACGATGAACGTGTCACTGATCCTAGGCCTGAATCTTCGCCAATAGCTGAGAAATCCACATCTACCTTCTCCATAGGTTCTTTTGCCAATTTATGCATCTTAGTTGGTCCTCGTGTTCTCTTTTTGTTATTTTCAGTCTGTGTCGTTTCCCTCTCTTGTTGCTCAGACTCAGTTTCCTTCTCTGGTTGCTCAGTCTCCGTTTCCGTCTCTGGTTGCTCAGTCTCTGTTTCCTCATTAACTTGTTTGCGCTTGCTATGTCGGACACTAGGCTCAGTTGCTTTCATGTTTCACCCTTCAACAAGAACAGTCATCATTAGTAAAAACCCTATACAATTATTCAGAACTCTACAACACAGAAGCATTGGTTGATATTATTATATTAAAACCCCTTCACATTCATCTCCGACACAAAAACTTTCATCATCAGACGCTTGATTATTCAGGTCATCTTGCTGCACGACTGATACTGATCCACTAACAAATTCCTCTTCTGTCTCCAATTCATGATAAACCTCTAGGTGGCGCCCGCATAACAACATACCAAGATGAAGAATCATCTTCTCTAGAGTAAAAAACTTGCTTTGCTTGTGATGGCATAATGTATGGATCTTGTAGAAAAGATGACTGGTTCATATAGAGGTTCACAAGAGTGAAGTTGTCTTCTTCCTTTACACCATACCCTCTGTTTGCCCAACTGCACTTAAATAGTGGAACTTGGAACATGTGATAGTCAAGGATAATGATCTCCTTTACCACTCTGTAGTATACAACCATGTCAGCCATTTGTCTACTATCTCGAGCACTAGATCTACACATATTGAAAGCTTCGTATGTCACTCCACTGTTCTGAGTTATTCGCTTTACGTCGTCTCTATGAAATCGATGGGCGTTAATGACATATCCCTTGTAGCTTTGAGCCGTATGTCGTGGAACAAATGCTAACCATCTAAGCTTGGTTGAATGACCCTCTGAGTTTGTAGGTATCTAAAGATAAAGTTACATTCTTCGTCAGTCAATGATAAATAAAGAGATAGAATTGAAACTGATAATATGATAGTATAATTTGTACAAACCTTTGCTTTTATCCACTTGCAAACCGGTCCGTATGAGGTTTCCAACAATAAGTCTCATCTCTTGCACATCGTAAATTAGTAGCTTACAATTCTTCAAAAGGCAGTCTGAATCACAAAGATTAACAAGATGTTATTCATAGATTCTTAACTGATCGATGGCAAATTAACAATGTCAAATAGACGTAAACTTACTCAATATAAGGATCCATAATGGTTGTATTCATTAAAACATACCGATGAGCTATGTCTAGCTCTTTAGATGATAGTGTTACTTCCATCGGTTTCTGTAGTGTATGACCTTCGAGGATATGTTCATCACTTTTAACATATTCATTACGGTTGATGGCTTCTTGTATTGGTAGAGTGCTCTTAAGAAACTCTAAACAAAAGGCAAGACATTCTTCAGCCAAATATGCCTTTGTCATACACACTTCTGGCCTAGCAAAATTCCTTACATATGTCTTCAGTGTTTTCATGTACCTACAGGTCAATCCCAAAACATATTTGTCAAATATGTTTACAGATAAAAACAAACTACAATATTATTTAAAAAATAAGAAAGAGTATCTCTCAAACGGATACATCCACCGAAAGTGTACAGGTCCACCCAACCGTGCTTCCCTTCCTAGGTGTAGAGGAAGGTGGAACATGATATAGAATAGTGAAGGAGCGAAAAACCGCTCCATTTGACACATTGTTTCTACAAACTCAGACTCAAGAGTAATAAGCTTTTCTGGATCAATCACACGCTGGCATAACCGGTTGAAATAGTTGCATAAACGAGTAATAGCAACTCTAGGTCCTTTTGGCAGCAATCCTCTCAATGCAATAGGCAATAATTTTTGCATAAGGACGTGATGTTCATTCGACTTCAAACCACGAATAACCAGAGGATCCAGAGAAACACAATTTGCAATATTTGCACAGTACCCATCAGGGCCTCTAAATTTGGCTAACCTCTTGCAAAATCGGATCTTTTCATCCTTAGAGAACCAATAACCTGCTGGTGGCAGGTAAATTTCCTTTCCCTTGGTTTGTGTGTGCAAGTTTCTTCTAATCCCCATCTCTTCCAGGTCTTTCGTTGCCTTCACTCCATCTTTTGATTTAGCACTATTCATCATAATAGACAGTATAGCGTCTGACAAGTTCTTTTCAACATGCATAACATCGATGTTATGGCGAACCGGCAAATCCTGAGACAATAAATCGAGAGGATTAGTTAATTAACAAAGACTAACATAGAGTAATATATTAAATATTTAACTAAGTACTAATACTAACCTTCTAATATGCTAACTCAAAAAATATTGATCGTTTCTTCCACCGCCATTGATCAGAGTCCTCTTCATATTCTTCCTCTGAGCCTACATCATCTTCACATAACTCAGCTTGTTTTCTTTTACTATCCCTACTTAATGGTTTCCCGAAGTCATTCTTGAAATTCTTAATCGCCTCAAATATTTCTGATCCGGTTTGAATTCTTCTTGCAGTCTCCTTCTCAACTATGTTATCAAACCATCCTTTCCTACGCCTGTAAGGATGTCCAGTACTAAACTGTTTCCTATTTCCCAAATACACATGCTTCCTATTAAACTTCAGCCATCTATGTGGTGTATCCTTCCCACAAACATTACAAGCTTGTTTCCCCTTCACTTTACATCCAGACAAAGTCCCTGAAGCTGGATAATCACTGATACTCCACAACAAGATAGCTTTAAGTGTGAACTTCTCTTTCAAATATGCATCGTACACTTCAATACCTTCTTCCCACAAGTCCTTCAATTCATCTACTAATGGTTGTAGATAAACATCAATATTATTGCTTGGTGCAGTTGGCCCAGGGATTAGCATCGTCAACATAATATTCTTAGCCTTCATACACATCACTGGAGACATATTATAATTCACTAAGAACACTGGCCATGTACTATATTTGGTATTTTGAATAGCGAAAGGGTTCATACCATCTGTAGAAATACCTAGTCGAAGGTTCCTAGGTTACGCAGCAAACTCTGACCAGTTGCCATTGACCTGAGCCCAAGTTATCGAGTCCACCGGGTGTCGTATTGTACCATCCTCTGATGCATTGTTGAAATGCCAACACAACTCCTCAGCGATCCTTCTTGATCTAAACATCCTTTGAAATCTTTCCTTGATTGGAAAATATCGAAGGACCTTGGCAGGTATTCCATCCTTCACAGTATCAATCTGTTTATCGATTTCCCATCTTGAAGAACTACATCTTGTACAGGTTTCCATCTTTTCATATTGCTTCCTATAAAGAATGCAATCTTTTTTGCTTGCGTGTATGACATCATAGCCAAATCCAAATACCTTCAAGAACCTTTTCAACTCATTTGTTGACTTTGGATGTACGTTGTCATCAGGCAGCATGTCGTGGACCATCATCAGAAGCTGGTCAAAGAAGTTTTCTGACATCCCACTCTTCACCTTAATGCGGTAGAGGCCCATAATTGCAGAGACTTTGGTGTAATTGTGACATGTCGAATACATTGGTGTTTCAGCTTCATTCAACTTCTTACAAAACTCAGAATCTTCTGCAGTTTCACCATTGTCAAACTGAGATACATTAGGCTTCTCTGACTATGGACTATCCCCATCATCACTGAAAGCTGACCTAAACAACGCATAAGCATCTAATCCAGAACTATGACCATCATCATTATTTGCCCCTTCAGCATACTCACTGCTATTCCTATAAGTAAAACAATGAAGTCCAACTATCAATATAACTCACATACACACTAGTAATTTAAAATTATAATAATATGACGAAGAGTTTCATACCTAGGTAACCAAACCCATGACTTTTCCATAGTAAACACAACTCTGCTCCTCCACCAAATATATAAAGCCAATTGATCAGACACTCAAATAACTAGCTAACATTACAGAACAACAATATATGAACACTGGGAGAAAGGATTCACAATCTTACGATTCAGAAAAAGTCTTCCTCGACAAATTCTGAAAACAAAATTTACAAAGAAAATTCAGACAAAGAACATTCTGTAATAACAAAAAAATTCAGACAAACAACGATTAATACCTGACTCTTTGAATTCTGACACAAAGAGCTACCTGCGAAAATCAGAACCCAGAAAACTTAATCGAATATGGGTTATTACAAGAACCCTAAATTGATACAAAAACCTAAACCCAAAAAAAATTATTCGGAAATGGGTTATTAGGAACCCTAAATCGATACAAGAATCAAAGGGATCGACAACAGCTGAGAAATCACGAAGTAACTCAAGAACCGACGAAGAGAAGACAACGACGGGATTGGCAACAGCTGAGAAATCCACACGGCAACGACCACGATGTGCAGTGAGTGAGAGAGAGAGTGAGAGAGACTGAAAGTTTTTTTTTTAATTTTGCCTAAGTGTTTTTGTTTTTAGTGTAAGGCCAAAATAACACGCGGGGAACAAAAAATGAAATCCCTGTTAAACATAAGATAACACAAAAGACACTCAGGTGCAATTAAAAATAAGTACAAAGTAAAAAAAAAATCACACTTTCTAACCCCACACATTTTTAATAGCATAACCAATACGCAACCGCTATTAAAAAGTAGCGTCTATCTCTTTTATTGCGGAAAACAAAAAAACGCTATCTTTTAGTGCTATTAATACTCACATTTCTTATAGTGTCATAATTGGGCTTGTTTCTATCCATAAACATTATAACATCAAATATTACATTTTACCTTACCTGTTTGACAAAAGAAAAATTATGTTCACATATATATTTTTTGCTACTTTAAAATATGTATAGTTTATTATGTTTCTATATATTGTTCTTTTATTTTGATTCTCCTAAATCTACAAACTCATAAGAATTACTCTAAGCTGGGGTTATAGGTTTGAGATTTGAATAGAGTTTTAAATACTTTAAATGTTATGTAAAATCTTTTGTTATTAGATTAAGATTTTGTTAAACTCTGCTAAAGTTTAGTGTTATTAGTTTGTGATTTGTAAAAGTTCATTTAAAATCTTAACAAATTTGGGTTATTGGATTCAGAATTTTATAAAGTCATAAAAAGTTTTGTGTTATTCAATTAAAACAAAAAAAATCTAGGATTGTTAATGAATTCAATTATTATGTTATTGGTTCATGATTTTATACATTTTCTTCACAAAATAAAGTCATGGAAAGTATCACAAAATTACAGAGATTGTTTGGAGCATTTTACAAGATTTTAGAAAACTAATCAATCTACAAATCCTTATAAATCTTTCACTTATTCATTTTTGATGATTTTATTGAAGTCTTCAAAATTCTTTATAAATTAGAATTCAAGAACACCTCCTAACTTTTAAATATGTGTATTTATCAAAAGTATAATTGTTTTTTAATTAAATTTCTACAATCTACCACTACAATTATAATTTATTTTATTACAAATAGCTTTCTCAAATTTCTTCTTAGTATTTTCACTATTTTGTTTTGGTGTGTGTGATGTTCAGAATAAGTTTTCTTTAATATGTTATATTTCAATTAACCTTATATATTTCACTTTTTTTTTTACAACACCTTATACATTTCACTTAAGTATATACATTTCAAGTAAAAAAAAAATTCATTTCATTTTTGGTTTATATATTAGTTTAAATTATTATTTTTAATAGTAATAAAAATATTACAAAAATGAATTAATTAATTGATGCATTCATTTTAGATTTTATTTTATTTTTGATAATGTGGACTATATTGTTAATATTGAAAATAAGAAGTGATAAAATGGAAGAAGGAGAAGAGAGAAGAACTAACTTTATATATATGGATCCTGCTAAATTTATTTCAAGACTTTATTTTATTTATTAAACAGATCTTGTTAGACACATAGCTTGATTTGACTGGTTAAAAAATTTGCACTTATCTTTATTGTTTTCATTTAGTGATTTTGGAAAGAAAATTGTTCAAATATTCTCTCGTATCTCCATGTCTTCTTGTCTTAGTTGTTCGAAGTGTATATAAAGACTTCTCTTTACATCTGTTAGAACATGAACGGATCGACATCAATACCA
>NC_025691.1:19979975-20007837 GCF_000633955.1 Camelina sativa
AAGAGGACTACTAGAAGAGTTTTAAAAAAACCATGGATAATGAGGGAGGGACAATTTCTTCGGATTCAACGATGAGACAAAGGAAGCCTCTTGGTTGGAAAGCGATGCCTTATATCATAGGTACTTATAATCACTGTCAAAATTAATTTCCATATCTGTTTACTGTTATTGTAATTATAAGATACCTACGGCTAGCTTAAGACATCACATTGATGATGTAGGGAATGAAACATTGGAGAGGCTTGCGACATTTGGATTAATGGCAAATTTTATGGTGTATATGGTAAGAGAATATCATATGGACCAAGTCGAAGCTGCAACTCTAATCAACACTTGGTCTGCTCTCACCAACTTTTCTCCTATCATCGGAGCTTTCATCTCCGACTCATACACCGGGAAATTTAATACCATCGTCTTCGGTTCCATCGCTGAGTTGTTGGTAATAAAGCTTTTTTTCTTATTTTGCGTAATACAGTTTTCAATCAATTTTTTAATTGATGTTTGATGCTTCATGTGATATGTCATATGATCTCAATTATTTGTTTACGTTTGCATTTGCTTTTACATTTCTTGTGAATTCATTTTCCATGAACCCATTTTTTAGCATTCGGTTTGCTTTTACACTTTGCAAATATTGTTTTTCAAATTTTTTTAAAAAAATAATTCAGTTTGCTTTTTTCTTTTTTCACATGTAATGTTTCATACGGATTATGGGACCATATTTTTGTTTCTAATGTTTGGAACGTGACAAACATTCAACAGGGCATGCTGGTGTTGACGTTCACGTCTCTGATCCCTAATCTACGACCACCACCTTGCACTGCCGATCAAATCACCGGCAAATGTATACGTTACAGCTCTTCGCAGTTATACGTTTTACTCTCAGGGCTTTTCTTGTTATCAGTCGGAACAGGAGGGATCCGCTCGTGTAGTATTCCTTTTAGTCTCGATCAGTTCGATGATTCGACTGAAGAAGGCAGAGAAGGAAGTAGAAGCTTCTTCAGCTGGTACTATACAACTCATACAATTGTCCAGTTAATATCAATGACTCTAGTGTTGTACGTACAGAACAACATCAGTTGGGCCATTGGATTCGCAATTCCAACCGTTCTCAATTTGTTTGCCCTTGTTCTACTTTTTGTGGGAACTCGGTTTTATGTCTTTGTTAAACCCGAAGGAAGTGTGTTCTCTGGGATCTTCAAGGTTCTTGTGGCTGCTTATAAGAAACGCAATGAACGGTCTCCTTCGGAGACTGACTATTATCGACCGTTACTAGAGACAGATGTACAATCAAACAAACTCGTACTCACTGACCAGTTCAGGTAACCCTTTATTACTCTCTTCGTTTCATATTATTTTTTGTCTTAATATTTTCTTTGTTGGCATTTTGTTCAAGTCATAATTGAAGAAATAATTAAGCAAAATATCAAGAGATAAGCTTGATTTTGCAAGGATATAAAAGAATTTTTAGCATATTTTTAAGTATTAAATATTAAAAATGACACTTAATTTGAATAAAATGAGTAAAGAATATTGTTATAAAACTTTATTTTTGTTTCATAATTTTTTATTTTTATGTATTAGCAGTGCAAAATTTAGTAACTCCCAATTTTTTTTATACTTTTTTCTTTGGATAGAGATAAAATTGTTGAGTAAAAGTACTAATAACGAAATGGAGATAGTGAGTGATACGTACGTTTAGGTATCTAAATGCGAATAAATGTGATTATTAAACTCTGATTTTTGTCTTTAATTTGGTTCCAGATTCTTGAACAAAGCTGTGATAGTGATGAGCAACGATGAAGCTGGAAATGAAGAGTGGAGAATCTGCACGGTGAGGCAGATAGAGGATATAAAGTCTATCATCAGCATTATTCCAATATTTGCTTCAAGCATTATAGGATTCTTGGCTATGAACCAACAACAAACTTTTACAGTCTCACAAGCGCTAAAAATGGACGTCCAATTTCCCGGCACTTCTTACCTAATCCCTCCTGCTTCTATAACCGTCGTATCATTATTGACCATAGGCATTTGGCTTCCCTTCTATGAAACCGTTTTGGTCCGACACATTGAAAACATTACAAAGCAAGGAGGCATTTCTTTACTCCAAAAAGTTGGCATTGGAAATTTTTTCTCCATCTTGACGATGTTTATATCGGCTATTGTGGAACAAAAGAGAAGAGATTTATCGCTTACCGGGGTAAACATATCGGTTTTCTGGCTAACACCGCAGCAAGTACTGATGGGGTTTTATCAAGTCTTCACCATTGTTGGTCTCACTGAGTTCTTCAACAAACAAGTTCCAATCAACATGAGAAGCATAGGGAACTCGTTGCTTTACTTAGGTTTGTCTCTAGCCAGTTATCTAAGCAGTGCGATGGTGAACATTGTTCATAGTGTCAGTGCTCGTGGAGGACGACAGAGTTGGCTAACGGATGATATTGACACAAGCAAGTTGGATTATTTCTATTACTTTATTGCCGCTTTAAGCACTCTTAATCTCATCTTCTTCTTATGGTGTGCTCGAAGATATCGTTACAGAACCATGTCATAAATTATACTATGAACACTACTTGTGTGTACACATGACATTTTAAAAGTCTATAAATAGTTTAACATGTTACAAAATTTTAGATTTTCTAATTCTGTATTTAAATATATATACAATATGTTGTATTTTTATTTACTTCGAACATCTTTGATTATAATTAATTCCCTTTATAATAAAACGGAAGTACACAACATTGTTTTGTAGACTATATAATTTTAATAAGTTAGTAACAAATAGGTTATAGATTAACTGGTTACAAGTTAAATAGTGGATGCAATCTTAATTTATTTTCGGAAGATTTTATTACTATAGCACGTTGTTTTCAAAAATCTTAAAGAGAATATTCTAAAGAATCATTTTATATCATCTAACTTACCATATTAATTTATTTTATTAAATTATTCATCAAAGAAAATCCTTTGATATATAACTTAACATATTAATTTGTTAATTATCATTATACTTCACCTCTCATTTTTATATATGAGTCTATGTTATTTTGTGAAACAAATAAATTATCATATTATTTATTATAATTAAAAAATAGTTTTATTTCTGGATATACCATAAGTTGAATTTTTAAAAACAAATATAAATTGTTCAATCTATAAAATATTCAAGCTTTAGTAATATTATTCTTTAAAAATAATATATATTGAATTAAAAAATTTACTGAGTAACGGGTCAAAATTTGAATTTTAAATTCAATTTCATATTTTTTGTTGAATTTTATAATTTTATATTATATAATAACCTTTAAATAATTTGTTTTGGAATATTTTTAAAATATTGAAACTTGATATAAAAGTTAGAAACTATAAACACTCTAAATTGATTTGTTATAGCAATGTCAATAATATGTCACTATAATATGAAAGAATTTCAAGAAACCAAGTATATTAAAAAAAAAAGTATAACAATATATTCAATTACTCATAATATAATAACTCGCTTTTAAAAAACCAAATTTACAAAATTATGTTTTATAATAACACTCAAGTCATAATATAAAATATACATTGTTGAACTAACTTCACATACATAAACTAATAAAACATTTTAAAATTTTATTTTAAAATAAAAAATATACAAAATTTTGTATAAAATAAAATTTAACTAATGTTATAGCACAAGTACTTATCTAGAATCATTAACAATATAAAATTTACAAAATAGGTGTTTTTTTTCAAATCATCATATTTAGCATATGATTTTCTTGCATAATGTTTTATCCAAAAAACTTTTAAAACAATCACATTAATTATATTTATATAAAAAATAAAATATAAATAAAATAAATTTCAGTCCGTGCTCTAGCACGGTCTTAATCTAGTTAATTATTATATGAGCACTCAGTTGTATATATTGTGACTCATGACATTTTAATAATCCACAGTGATTATTGACATACGTTTACACTTTACATGTTGTAAAGTTAGGAATTCCTAATATTCATAGTCCTGAAAAGAAAATTATAAGATTTTCTTTTAGAAAATTTTCATATTCACTTCTCTATTATTATATTTCTCATGTATTTATAATTCTTTTTTTCTCAAATTTCTGTGTTTCACTACCAAAACTTTTTTTTCCATCTCTAATTAAAAAAAAAATCATTCTATTCAGTGTCGGCAATGAAACATAAAATATATATATATATATATTTCAATTTGTAAAAGTTTAAATTATCTTATATATTTTTAAAAATTTGTTTTTCAAACCTTTTTTCATCATTTGAGCATTATAATAAATAACAATCTTATTTCATGATAATATACGAATGGAGTAGCTATCGAAAAGTTTCATCTTCACTTCTCTATTATTATATTTCTCATGTATCTATAATTTCTGTTTTTTCTCAAATTTCCTTATTTCACTACCAAAAACTTTTTTTTCTGTCTCCAGTTTAAAAAAATATATATATATATATATATATATATATATATATATATATATATATATATTCTAGATGGTGTATGCATGCGCAATAAAACTTAAAATATATATATATATATTTCAAATTTTAAAAGTTTAAATTATCTTATATATTTTTAAAAAATTGTTTTTCAAACTTTTTTTCATTATTTGATGCATTATAATAAATAACAATCTTATTCCAAGATAATATACGAATGGAATAGCTGTCTAAATTTTCATATTTCTTCATGTAAATTTTGACTTTGGGTGATGTGTTACTTAGTTGTCCATTCATATTAACCAGGAAAAAAAATTCATTACTTCAATAATTGGAGTAACGATTACTCGACATGAACAAAAGACTGCGGAATATTCAAACGTTGGTGGGCATTTGATCAAACCCTATGTGTTTGTCTACCTGCAGTCTGCACAACTGATCACATGCATATGTTTCTAACTATAATTCCGTTCATAATTTACTAATAGTATAATTATTTATTTTTTTGTGAGAAATATTGTACTGTATCAGATAAATTCCATTCTATGACCTCGTGATAGATCATAGATGTCTCCGAAAAAAACCTTTTCATTTAATGTCTCTTTGGATTCAAAGTTTTCACATACTGTATTTTAACTTAAATCGGGTTTAATTAATTTACGATCTAAACCGATATTGTCAGACCACCTAAAAACCAACTCTAAACCGAATTAATGAGATCAAGGAAACCTCAAATCAATTTATGGATCCTTGTTGGCGAAATTGAGACTAAAACTATAACATTAACTTGTATTAATATATAGGAAACAAAAATTCTCAAAAGCCTTTACTTTAACAAAAACCTTTGCAGTCACATGTATTTTGCCAGCTCTTTTGAGAAATATCAGCAAGGAGAGACCCACGAAAAAGGAACAAATCGAATAGTGACCGTTAAAAATTATACAGGCGTTAAAATTACAGGAGTCACTCAATTTTTTTTTAATAGATAACCCTAAATTTTCAGACCCAAAAAAAAAAGAAATAAAAAAAATACCTAAATAATACTAAAGAATAACAACTCAAAACAGGTGGAAAATGTCAAAATGAAATCAATATGATGTGATCAGTGTATTTAATGTAATTTGAAATTAATCACTAGAGTGCAAATGGGAATGCAAAATACGATGGTCCACCGATCCTTGTCAATTGTCATGGTCTTGTACACACTCGAAACAGAATACAAGTCAACGAAGGTGTCTCATTGTTGATTACTCTTTACTTCTTACTTCTCAAATTCTTAGGCTTGTACGTAGCTCTCCATTCTGAAAGTTACAGAATATTCTCCCTTTCATAGAATCTTCAACTTTCTATTTTTCTTCTAATCGTTTTAAGGTTAGCGTAATCTTTAGTTTTATAATGTGTCTTAGGTCTAAATGAATTCACTACAAACTTGATGTAATTTTATATTTAAAAGTACAAGTGTTTTCTTATAACATACTCGAGATAGTAATATAAGAATTGATTTGTAGTTGTGTCGTTCAACAGGGTCAAAAATGTATTCCCACATTTAACATGCTTTTGCTTTAGTTAGTAATTATGGTATACTTTGTAAGAAGATATAAAAAAGATATATATCTCTTTATATCTAACCATATGAAGTCGGTAGATATGATCCTCCCAAATACAATATAGAGAATTGTGACCTTTCTAAGAGTTGGAGTTATCTATCAAACACCATATACATTTTTCATTATTCGACCGTGACCACTAAAAATGCACATATTTGATAGTGACCCGCACTACACACAGCTCAGCATATTGAGACAGGTTATATTAAAGCGGTCCAGACCTTAGGTGCCAGTCCACGGTTCATTTCATTTGACCATAGAGAATGGTGAAGAGTGAAGACGCGCATATGTTGATAAGATGATCGAACGGTGCTAAAGATCTGACCACATAATCGAACGGTGACATGGTGCGGATCCCACTTCAAGGTCCAAACAAAATAGAATTAATAAAGAAGAAAAGACAAGGCGGGTTAGCGAAGATATCTTATGGCTCGCGCATGCGACAGTGTTAGGCACTTGCATTTTGCCTAAAAGGCGATAAAAGCTTACCTCATCATTTCATATTTCTCTATCTGTTTCTGTCTTGACTCACCGATTTTCTATTTGTGTTCAATTTGAGTTTTACAAGTTTAATCTTTCCTTCTAACATAAACATCCAGTCTTTGAATATCTATCGATAAAAGCTTACCTCAACAAACAATAATGCTTTTATTTATTTTCATTTGATTTCTTGTGAAGTCTTTTCACTTTTGTTGGCATATGTATTACTTAAAAGTTAAACAGTAAACCTATGTGTGCTAGAAAAAGGGTGTTTCAAGTATTTTTTTTAATATATATAAAATTATTGTAAGTGAATTTTTTATATATAATAAGAATGTTTTGTGGTTTATCAATGTTTTTTACTACAATAAAGAATGAAATTTGAATTTCAACAATTTTGCTCGGAGTCTAAATACCTCCCACGGTTTTTGTCCGTCAGAGAACGTTGAGGGTCTCAAATTCATGGGT
The DNA here is from genome assembly GCF_000633955.1 of Camelina sativa. Taxonomy (NCBI): domain Eukaryota; kingdom Viridiplantae; phylum Streptophyta; class Magnoliopsida; order Brassicales; family Brassicaceae; genus Camelina; species Camelina sativa. Next base: position 19,986,997 of record NC_025691.1, read on the forward strand.
GAAAAGAGCTAGCTAGTGCTTCTACCATTTGTGACTACAGTGCATGATAGATTCCTTTGGACATTATCTTATCTTCTCTTTCCATTAGTTCTAATCCGCACTACTGGCCTCGTGGCCCGTGTGTAGAATAGAACCTGATTTAAACACGATACTCCAAAAACCCTGTCTTTGACTTGACTCGCTATATATAATCTGCTCTCAATGAGCGACCGAATAATTTGACAAATTGGAATTTCCAAGTTTTGTGTCTTCTGTTAATTGTATAAAGCATATCTTCCTCTTATTACTGATTACAAATTAATTATTAATTAATTTGAAACTTTGAAAAAACTATCGCTACAAATCCAAAATCGTATAAAATGAAAAAAAAATTAAAATATTTCAAAGGTTCCAAAAGTTAGGATAGAACTATGTCAACTAAATAACTAACAGAAACTAGGGATCCAAATCTCGCTTCGTTTAAGAAAAATAAAAGAAATTAAAGTATGCTTTAATAATATTATTATGAGATATAATATCTCAGATATTGTATAATGCTTAGGTAAAAATAAGATTGTCTTATTCACACCCATCATCCACCATACTCCAAATATATGATCGACAACACACATAAATCCGCATGAGGAGTATTATCATCGAACCGATGATAAAGAGCCTAACAAATGACAACCGTTAGGATGCAAATGTACTCTAACCGATGGTTCATTAATTTACATCGTATTTTACCGTAACAAATGTATGAGACATTATTGTTTTCAATATATATATATATATATATATATAGATATATATATTTCAAAAACTTGTATGAGACATGGAAAGGTTGACGATACGTGGAAGGTGGAGCAAAACAATAAAATTACGGACAGCCTAAGAAAAAAAAAACATGGTGTCACAGAAAAAAAAAAAAAAAGATAACATATTACTAAATTGGGGAAAAGTCATTTAATACATCAATTTTTAAATTTTGGCCAAAAAAGAATATGAACTTTGTGAAAAACTATTTAACACATCAAATTCTGTTGATTAACCATTTAAAACATTAGATATCGTTGATCAAATCAAAATACAAATGTTGTTAGTTAAATAAGATAACTGAGCAACTAACGATCCTTACTTTACCGATTAAGGACTAGTCAACAGAATTTGATGTATTAAATGATCTCTCACAAAATTAATGATTTTTTTGTCTAAATTTGTGAGTTCGTGTATTTAACCAAAATTAGACAATTTAATATTTTTTGGTGCTCATGAAGACGAAAAGACTTTAATCAAATTCTGCGGAAGTAAAAAAAATTATGCATTTTGATTTATTTTTTTGGTTCACATTACTCAACACTCTTTGATTTATATCGCTATACCATAAAATCAAGCTTAATTTGACTATTATACAGTTAAGTGTCATTTGAACATGTGCAGCAAATATCTTTTGCAATAATATTTCTGGGTAGAATTGAAAAATATATTGTATTTGTTTACATCAATTGAGTTGAAGATTTTTTAAACTTAAGAAATTTTCATGAATATAATCCATGACATGGATATTATTTTACAGAAAATATATAATCTACTATTTATGTAATTAATACACATTCCTATATTATCTCTATTATTTGAGAGGTGATTTGTTAAATTTGTTGATGTATTGCTCTCTTATGTTTTCTGAAAACAAAAAAAATAATTAAAAATAATATTTACTTTTCTAAAATACTATAGAAACCACTATGGTAAATTTTATTTGTCTTTTAACAAACAAAAATATTATACATATGATCAAAATTCCATAATTACATTTTTATTGACATATTTTACAATTCAGCAATGTGTTTATGTGAATTTTATGTGAATTATCTTTAAAATATAATATTTGCTATATTTTTTTTTTAACTTTTTAAAGAGTATAGAATGACTTTGATTTTGGATGTTTTACTAACTCATTCAATAATTAGTCATTCTTAGTTGAATAATAATAAATTGAACTATTCAAATTAGATATAATGCAATTAAATACATCAATTTTTAAATTTAGGCCAAAAAAATCATGAACTCTTGTGTGAGGCCATTTAATAGATCAAGTTCTGTTGACTAGCCGTTTAAAACACTGAATATCATTGATGGAGCAAAAAACAACATGCCTTTAAACGGCAAAGTAACAGTCATTAGTTACTCAATTATTTTATTTAACGACATATGTATTTGTGGTTTGATCCACAATATTTGATGTTTTAAATGCCTAATCAATAAAACTTGATGGTTTCTTACAAAGTACATCGCTAGTTTGGCCTAAATTTAAAAACTCATGTATTAAAATATTTTTCCTTTACTAAATTTGTTTTTGTTTTTTTTCCGCTTCTAACTTCTCACGTGGAGGATACTAGTGGCGAACGTCATTCAAATTCACCCACACCCACCATATAATATCTACTTACTTGCTTATATATACTTACTTCCACAAATTATTCACTACACCCAAAAGAACTTCTAACAGAGAGAAAGTTTGTGTGTATGTTGTGCCCACTGCATTTATCAATCATTTCATGTGCTTACATTGATTGATTTCACAACATTAAATCCACCCCAAAATCGAAGTGAATATATATATTCCGAGTGTAGTAACATCTTAGAGATGGTTTTGGAGGATAGAAAAGAAGACGGTTCTTCTTTACCACAACCGTCCGGTAGTTTCTCCAAATCGTCACCGTTGGAGTTGGATGTCGTTGATCCGTCCAATCAGAAAACTTCGCCGGGAACTGTTTTGGATGGCGAGAAGGTTGAGAAAAAGCCTGGAGGATGGAGAGCCATATCGTTCATTTTAGGTATTTTATTCGTAAACGTAACTTACGTTTTAGTTTACCAACTCCTTGACCTTTCCTCAATTTCCATAATTGGATACATATAGTTCTAGAACCCATTGAGTATATTGATATAGTTGGCCGTTTCATGATTCTCGTTTTGGTTGGTCTTTTCAACCCGATCAGGAAGAGATTCTATCAAAAAAAAAAATGGTTCGTTTTAGATCGTATTTTATTCTTGTAACCGTCGTCCAATTTGTTTGACACTCGTCTATCTGACTACTTATATAACGGAAACGGGAGAAACTTGCATTTTAAAAAAAAAGTTATATTTAACTAAATTTTTGTTTTACATTTTTTAACTTTGGTTTCCTCTGATTACTTATAACAAAGGATGACTAAAACTATTGTTGTTCTAATAATTGCTGTATTAAGTAAAAACATCATTCAATATGAAAAATATGGACGATTTGTTTTTTTTACAAGAAGTTCTAATAAAATGTGTCGAAACAGGTAATGAAACGCTGGAGAGACTGGGAACGATAGGGTTGTTGGCAAACTTTATGGTTTATCTAACCAAAGTGTTCCACCTAGAACAAGTCGACGCTTCAAATGTCATTAACATTTGGTCTGGTTTCACTAATCTCACTCCTCTCGTCGGAGCGTTCATCTCAGACACTTACGTCGGCCGCTTCAAGACCATTGCTTTCGCCTCGTTCGCCACTCTACTCGTACGTATAATTTTTATCCCTTTAATTGATTGAACTTTAATCCAATGTGTGTCTACAGATGCACACTTACGTACGTGCTCATAAATACATCAAATCTGCAACTATTTGTGGCCTAGTGGTGCCAGCATGGGTCAGTGCTTTAGCGTATACTGTTCGAATAGTTGCGGCCAACCAAAAAAAAACATAACAACTCTAATTAGAAACTTATCATATTAGAACATCTCCAGCGTCAAGTATGAGGATCATAATCTATTAATATATAATTATATTATAATAACTAAATTATGTATTTAAATTTAAATTAAAAATAATAATTTAACCAGTTACATAGTGTCAAATGGTATATACGTTTCTGAAAAGTTCTCAAATTAAGGAGAACCCGTATCTAATTCTTTCTCGAGTTGTTCATTTGTTTTTTTTAGATACCCAACAAAATAGTACCGCTGGAGATGCTTATCACTCAATTTATGTGTTGTTGTGTTTGTGTGGCGAAGATACATGATACTTGGCAAATTATTTCATCGCGCACGTCGACATGATAAGGACCTACGTTAAGACAAACTATAATAACAATTTATATAGTATTTTCTACCTATTACATTACTATATATTTATTTTATTTTGTCAAATATATCAAATTACTTTTGTATCGTAAGAAAACGCATGAACTTGTAGAGCGAGTGAGGGACCACGCTATCGAGGACGATAAGGTCGGTCTATAATGTGAATCATTGGAAGAAAATAATAATTTGTTAGTACACTTATCGTTGTCGGTATTTAACTTGAGCTCACGTAATATATCATTCAAAAAATTATAAGAGAACCACATACATCTCACAAAGACAACTCTGGTTGATTGATGAAACATTTCCCAATAAAGGAGTTTCGTTTAGAACGTGCGTTATGTCTTAGAGATAAAGAGATGTGCGTAGAAAAGGAAGACATACGCAAGTGGTCGATATAGATTATAGACTGTGAGATTGTCCAATAATTGAGTTCCTTGACGATATAGCTAGCTTAAAGGGGTTTAGATTTTGTCAATCTCACAGTGACGTTAGGTATATAATGATAGTTACTTTTCTAGTGTCTGTTTCATTGACTATATTAGAATCATGATTGCATCCAACTTGTTGATTTTTCTTACACTTTGTTGTCATTTTTGTAATTATTTAAACGCTAATAAGGAACATAAACTGTTACAAGTTACAACTAACTTCTTATATTACTAATACTATATAAGGTTACAACAGAAATAAATGATATTAGGTACTACGTCGTTTGTCAGTTCAGCTATTGAAAGTTACATTACCTTTTTAATCATATGAAGTCAAAACTAATTAAGACTATTTGAAACTTTATAATAATATTGTACTTGTTTGTATTTTGATCTCACAACTTCAATTTATCCCACAAAATTAATAGTGTTCGCCTTTTTCAGTTTTAACTATATAACAAGTATCCAATTCATTTTCAAGTTATAGAATCACACTACTCATGAAGAATCGGTTTCAAAATGAATGATGACTAATGATAGTAACATTGACAATATGCAGGGACTAATAACAATTACACTCACAGCATCGCTTCCTCAACTCCACCCAGCATCATGCAACAGCAAGGACCCACTCAGTTGCGCCGGTCCGAACAAGCTCCAGTTCGGAGTTTTGCTATTGGGACTATGTTTCCTCTCTATAGGGAGTGGAGGGATACGACCTTGTAGCATCCCATTTGGGGTTGATCAGTTTGACCAACGAACTGAGGAAGGGGTTAAAGGAGTGGCGAGTTTCTTCAACTGGTATTACATGACTTTTACTATTGTACTGCTCATTACACAGACCGTAGTTGTGTATATCCAGGACCAAGTCAGTTGGATTATCGGCTTTAGTATCCCTACCGGACTCATGGCGCTTGCGGTGGTTATGTTTTTTGCCGGAATGAAACGTTATATCTACGTTAAACCTGAAGGGAGTATATTCTCTGGGATTGCTCAAGTTATCGTGGCAGCTCGTAAGAAGCGAAAGCTGAAAGTTCCGGCAGAAGATGACGGCACTGTGACCTATTACGACCCATCCAACAAATCTAGCGTGTTATCCAAGTTACATCGCAGTAACCAATTCAGGTACTTTATAATATTTTTTTTTTCACTTATTANGTTGCGCCGGTCCGAACAAGCTCCAGTTCGGAGTTTTGCTATTGGGACTATGTTTCCTCTCTATAGGGAGTGGAGGGATACGACCTTGTAGCATCCCTTTTGGGGTTGATCAGTTTGACCAACGAACTGAGGAAGGGGTTAAAGGAGTGGCGAGTTTCTTCAACTGGTATTACATGACTTTTACTATTGTACTGCTCATTACACAGACCGTAGTTGTGTATATCCAGGACCAAGTCAGTTGGATTATCGGCTTTAGTATCCCTACCGGACTCATGGCGCTTGCGGTGGTTATGTTTTTTGCCGGAATGAAACGTTATATCTACGTTAAACCTGAAGGGAGTATATTCTCTGGGATTGCTCAAGTTATCGTGGCAGCTCGTAAGAAGCGAAAGCTGAAAGTTCCGGCAGAAGATGACGGCACTGTGACCTATTACGACCCATCCAACAAATCTAGCGTGTTATCCAAGTTACATCGCAGTAACCAATTCAGGTACTTTATAATATTTTTTTTTTCACTTATTAAATTCAAGAGCCGTCTTTGTTACTTGAGACGACACTGACTACATGATTTGTTTTAAAATTAGGTTTCTTGACAAAGCGGCCGTGATATCAGAAGGTGACCTAACACCAGAGGGAGCTCCGGCAGACAAGTGGCGGTTATGCAGCGTCCAAGAAGTGGAAGAAGTGAAATGTTTGATCCGAGTCGTTCCTGTTTGGTCAGCTGGAATAATCTCACTCGCGGCCATGACAACACAAGGCACTTTCACTGTCTCTCAAGCTTTGAAAATGGATCGACACTTAGGTCCTAATTTCGAGATTCCGGCTGGTTCACTCTCTGTCATCTCTCTACTCACAATTGGCGTCTTTCTTCCCTTTTACGACCGCGTTTTCGTCCCGTTCATGAGGCGAATCACCGGCCATAAATCCGGTATCACACTCCTCCAACGTATAGGGACAGGGATCGTTTTCGCTATATTTTCTATGATCGTTGCGGGCATAGTGGAGCGTATGAGACGCAGACGCTCCATTAGTGCTGGAGATCCAACAGGTATGACTCCAATGTCAGTGTTTTGGCTCTCTCCGCAACTTATTCTGATGGGTCTATGCGAAGCTTTTAATATCATCGGACAAATAGAGTTCTTCAACAGTCAGTTTCCGGAGCACATGAGAAGTATTGCTAACTCTCTCTTCTCTTTATCCTTCGCTGGTTCAAACTACCTTAGTAGTTTTCTGGTGACTTTCGTTCATAAATTCTCTGGAGGGCATGATCGTCCGGATTGGCTGAACAAGAATCTCAACGCGGGGAAGTTGGATTACTTCTATTATCTGATCGCGGTTTTGGGTGTGTTTAATCTGGTTTATTTCTGGTATTGTGCTCGTGGATACCGGTACAAGGTCGCTTTACAGATTGGAGATTTTGAGGAGGACAAGCGTTCTGATGATCTTGAGATGACTTCGACAAAACCGATGAAATGATCGATATTGTTTGCAAGATTACTATGACAATGTTTCAACTAGATTATATAAATACAATAAAATTCTACATGCATGTTAGTATAATATATATATATATATATATATATATATGTAAATTACGCTCATCATGCTTCTAAAAATGGTTTTTGATCAGTTCGTTTGATTCTTCTTAACTCATGGTAAGTCTTTTTTCCTCTTCGTTTAATAGTAGAACTTCATCAGATTTGACACATATCTAACGATAAACCAATGAAAGTTTTGGCACCTTTCTAGATGATCACATACAAGGTGCCTTCCTAAAAGTAAGCAAGTTTTAAAATCCGTACAGAACGTTACTATAAAAAAATAGTTTGTGGTAGTTATAAGTTGTAATTAAGTTTTAGAAGAGTTGTGCTTTATTTTATGTTTTTCTCAAAAAAAGTAAAGAAAAAGCACATGGTATTTTGACGTTTATAAAATACAATTACACATGTTTAACTTTTATTGATGTTTTCTATGAATTGAATCACGTTATGAGACATATAGTAGTTTAATTTTATCCCTTTTCGGAAACCAATTGTAAATCACAACGCAACTATTTTGACAAAACAACCAATACTACTATTTTAATTTTATTAATCTTATTGATGTTAGAGTCCTAAAAGGACAAATTCATAACAAATTTGATTTGAAACAAAAAGAATCTACCGTTATTTTGTGTTTGCCTCGTTGCCATCATTCATATCACGTACATTGAATCCCGTTTCGTGTATGCTTTAAACATTTTTACTTTTGTATAAACGAATCAAGCGGAGCTGTTATCCAAAACTCAAATAAACTAAAATAAAATGAAAAGCTACGAAATGGGAATCATATATATTGTGTAGATTTTGATTCCACAATTTCACGGCTGTAAAAAAAAGTCAAATACTTCTGCTCCCACCTTTTTTTTTTGTCTCCTTTACGAGTACAGCAAAAAAAAAAAAAAACTCTCACTTTTGAAAAAAAGAAGATAAAAGCTTTTGATGCACCTGGGAAAACAACAAATACAACTCCTGCAGTATTATAACAATTAGTATATAAAACTAAAACATTTTATACAATTCCAGATCTATTCAATATATTTGATATGCGATTACAAAAGTTAAATCGATGAACAAAAACTGGTAAATTAAAACGTCTTCATAGCATTCTAATTACAAGTTGTAAGTATCCAGACAACTTGATCTCAATATGTTGACAGTTTATTAAAGTGGGTTTGCTGGAAACCTTTTTGCTTACTTGGTAGAATCTTATTTTTCGTTACCAATTAGAGTTATAAAAGTTGGTTACGGTTTACGGCTACTTGGTCCACAACAAAAGCCAACAAGAATATTTGACGTTGTTATAAAAGCCGACTCTTACGCTCGCATTATGCTCATCAAACTAAGAGCTTCAATCTACTAAAAAACACTTTCCTTCTTTTTGCTTCTAGAAACAAACAATAATGGGTGCTAACGTTTCTTCTCCAGACAAGAGGTTTCATCAGGTAACTCACTTACGTTCCATGAAGTCATCATGGACACCTCAACCTGAGAGTACTTATCCTTTCAAAGCCAACAGTCCTGGTATTGTGGAGATAAAAAACAAGAATCAGTGGAAATCTCGGCTCAACGCTCTCAAAGATACCAACAAGCTGGTATACAATTTAATATGATTGGTTGAACAGGCGTTCTTTAATTCAGATTCGAGATATGTTTAGGGGTCAAGATGACGCATTAAGTTATATGAATTTCTAACTTAAAACAAAATTTCAGTAAATAGCTTGGTCTACTACTATGTTTACTATATAGTCTAAGTCACATTTCAAACCTGATGTGAGATTTCTAACATGCACTCACGAGTCGATGATTTTTTTTTACTTATCTAAACCAAAGCTTATTATAAAATCGAAATATATCATTCTTATGTCACCATACTTGAATCAAATTCAGGCTATGATAATATGTTAATTCTTATAGGGATTTTTAATTTATAACTCAAATCAGCTGAAAATGAGTAGATTATTCGTTGTTCTATATAACATATATCACTCTAAATCCCAAATCCTAACTCAATGCAACTAACCTTTCTCTTAGGTTTAATTTGAAAATATCATAGTGAACATTCAATTTTCATGTTTTTATATATAGCTGGTGATCGAGTTCACAGCCAAATGGTGCGGACCGTGTAAATCCCTTGAACCAAAGCTTGAAGAGTTTGCAGCTAAGTACACTGATGTTGAGTTCGTGAAGATTGATGTCGACGTGTTAATGGTACTAATTAATCAACCTCTTTTTCTTCATCGTCTTTCTCAAAGTTTAAATAGAAAAGATCTCAACAAACTTTGGGTTTGCTTTGAGTAATAAAATAGTGTTTGGTTGAGATACAGAGCGTGTGGATGGAGTACAACCTTAACGCATTGCCTGCGATTGTATTCATGAAGAGAGGCAGAGAACTAGACAGGGTTGTGGGTGTGAAGGTTGATGAGATAGAGAGGAAGCTCCAGAAGTACACACAATCCTTATGATGAAACTATGAAGCTTCTAATTACGTTACACGCCAAACAAAACTCCTCATCACTTTGTGCCAAGAATAAATAGTATACTACTATATATAAATAATTGTTTGAACCAGGATTCAACAAAATAAAACATGTATGTGATGTAAAGGAATTGGATGTTGGATTTGCTATGTAATATAAATGTACGATCGGTGATTTGTGTTGCTTTAAGTGATTTGTGTTGCTTTATGCTTTCTTGTCGCTCCCCCAATCATTTTTAATTTATATACATGCATGAACTATTATAATTTTTTTTATAATCGAAATCCAGACAATAAGAAAGTCTCTGAAAAAAATGTGTATTCTTGCCATATTATAATAATCTGTTCCTAGTGCTTGCTTATTCGAAAACCAGACCACTATGAATTGGTTAAGAAAGAACCATTGCGTCTCCCTTGGTCACTGCTGTCATGAATCGAGATTGTTCATTTCTTATATTATTTTTTTAGTAAAACAAGCTCTTCACCAATACCACTTTAGTGCTAGAAATTAGAAAAATATTAGTAACACATGTCATAATTCTTACAACTTTAGTATAGTAACACATTTTATCTAAGTGGAAGAGTTGGTGAAGACTTGCGGTATGATTGGGTTACACTTTAATAATTAAGCAAAAGTCTTTTAATAATAAATCAATTCTAGATTGCGAATGTTCACATAAAAAAATGGCGAAACTAATAGCTTCGTTTACAAAACAAACTTATGTACAACAACAATTGAAAGATTATACCAATCCACAATAATAATCTTCTAGATTTTCTTATAATTAATTTAACACTCTTACGTCTTACCTAACATAAGCAAGGACTAAACTCTCAATCTTGACTCTTGAGCCTAATACTACTTCGACCACTACTATAGTACATTCGAAATGAAGGGAAACCACACAACTTGCCTTGCCGTTTAAGAACTACTTGAAGGTACTAGCACGACATGCATTGTTCCACTATTTGGAGGAAGTTGCAAACGAATTGGAAACAGCTTGCCATTCAAAGGATTGCGTGTACACACCACAAAATCATCCATGCTAGTCTCTTCTTGAAGCGCCTGCGTCAACTGCTCAACGCTGTTTCCTTTGAAAGTCAAAGCGTATCCAACGGCCGACTCGTCCTCCACATGTCCTTCCTCGTCCGCGATGTGGTAATAAATGATCCTTCCTTCAGATTTCGGCGGCGACGGGGTCAACTAGTCAAACCAAAAAACCAAGAAATTATTAAGACAACAATCTTTTCGTAAATAGGAGTTTGGTAAAATCTTTGGACATGAAATGAATATTCTAATAAAATAATTGAACGAATATCTTATCATTCGCTTTAGTCCAAAATATTTTTGGATATTCCAAGATTTTTTTTTTCTTTTTTGGTAAAAATATATATTCCAAGATTTGGACATCGAAAAAGATTCCAATGGCCAAACATAATGGATTGAAACAGCGTTAATGGATAAGGATAACCAACCTCTTCCTCGGATTTTTCTGAAGATGATCTAGAAACTGGAGAATACGATGGCCTCCTATGGGGCGGAGGAGTTGTCACCGGAGCTGGAGCTGGAGTAGGAGTCGCTGTTCCCACTAAAATCTCGACGATATCAACATCCCACAAGAAAGAGTCCGATACGTGAGCAGTGTCATGAGTGACAGAGTTACGCCACGGGGGAAGCCCACCATTGGCTCGAAGCAAGTTACCGTATCTCGTCTTAAGCGTCATTTTGGATCCTTCTCTGGCCGGCTCCCACTCCACAGACGAGTCGAGACGACTTGGTTTCGACAATACCACTTTACGCCCAGTGGCACCGAGCAAGAACCGCTCATTCGAAGCGGTGAGGTAATTGCCGTAGCAACTCTTCAAACGAATCACTTCAAAGGAACCACGAACCGGCTCGACTGTCCATCTAGCTCTCTTGTCGGAACCATTCCTGTCTTGAGTCACCGTCTCCTCGTCCTCGTCCGCCGCTAGATACTTATCATGGACGTTACGCATCCTTACGGCTTTAGCTTGATTGAAAAACTCCATTTGCTGATGACTGATGATGATACTATGTTATTACTATTTCCTTCTTGTCGAAGCTTAAAAAGTTTTTTTTTCCACAAAACAAAATTAATGTCAAATGTGATGTTTGGTGTTGTATTTATTATAGGGAGACTAAGTCCAAAGCGGTGCGCCCTGACGTGGACCTTTTATAATTGGTTTATTAGATTAAGACTCGTGATAGAAATTCATTTTATTTTTATCGTAATTTTTATATAAAATATAATTTATGTGATTTTTTTTAAAAGTTTTTTGGATAAAATGATATGCTAAATAAAATCATATATTAAATATGATGACTTAAAAAAAGACATATATTTTATAAGTTTTATATTGTTAATGATTCTAGATAAGTACTTGTGTTATAACACTAATTAATTTTTGTTTTATACAAAATTTTGTATATTCTACATCATGACTTGATGTCATTATAAGACATAATTTTGTAAATTTGAATTTAAATATTCAAATTTTGATCCGTTACCCAATAAATTTTTTAATTCAATAGATATTATTTCTAAAGAATAATATTACTAAAGCTTGAATATTTTATAGATTGAACAATTTATATTGTTTTTAAAAGTTCAACTTATGGTATATCCGGAAATAAAACTATTTTTAATTATAATAAATAATATGATAATTTATTTGTTTCACAAAATAGACTCATATATAAAAATGAGAGGTGAAGTATAATGATAATTAACAAATTAATATGTTAAGTTAGATATCAAAAGATTTTATTTGATAAATAATTTAATAAAGAAAATTAATATGGTAAGTTAGATGATATGGTTCTTTAGAATATTCTCTTTAAGATTTTTGTTATAACCTATTTGTAACCAATTAATCTATCATTAATATATAACCTATTTGTAACCAATTTATTAAAATTATATAGTTTACAAAATAATGTTGTGTACTTCGTTTTATTATATAGGGGATTATTGTATTTTGAATTCGTTCAAGTATTATTGATATACATATATAGCCATGTGATGAAACGAGTTTAGCCGCTAGCCATGGAAAAGTCATGCTTAATTGACGTGTTTCACCAAATTTTGTTTTTCCACGTTAGCATCCATAATTCCATATAGATAAGATCTCTATAATAGTTAATAATTCTATGTTCATCCTTTTACATTTCCCTTTGTAACTAGTAACTTGTAAATTAGAGACAAGAAGAGTATCAATTAAGCGATCATATCACTCTATCTCTATATGTGCCACGTATATAGATACATTTTCCAGCGATGAAATCATATAACTGAAATTAAAAAGTAAATGTCGTAAATAAGTGAAACGTACGATGCTTGTTATAAAAAAAATATATAAATTTTTCTTTGCTATAGATCCAGAAGAATATATGTGCATAAATGAAGAAGAAATGTAAAATGTATTGCCCGTAAGAAACAACAAGAGATGAGAGTGACGAGTGCGGGACTCTCCTTAAGGCTTAACTCTTAAGCCATGCATGCCCCCATGACAAAGATATCGTAACTAATACCAACTTTTCCCAGTGATACGTTACTCTAATTACTTACGTATAGGGTCGTTCTCATGGGCCGGACAAGTTGCGTTTGAGCCTAATCCACTTTCAAACACAACCTGCTTGAGACTGATCTCTTTTGGTCTTTATTTAAGAGTTTAAATCTGTTCTTAATTCTGGTCCGCCGACCGCAATTAAAATTAACTAAGAAAAACTTTTAAGGGAAACTGAACGGATGTTTTAGAATAGTTTGCTTATGAATTAACATCGTATGCAACTTTTATTAACATAACTAAAATTAGCGTTCCAAAATTTAGACGAATTGTTTTTTCCACACTACACGAACTAATTTATAACCGGAATGGCGTTACTTGGTGTTATATATGGAGTTTGACTGCTTAAATAGTTACTAATGAAAATGTAGTAAGAACTAGTGATACTCTTAATACCAGTATTACTTAAAATTTAAAAATTATGATTATTATTTTTAACTATTTTAGTATTGTTTACCAATTTTTTTTACTCACTAAAAGTTTTATATACCGTTTTATGTAATAATTTCAAGGATATATTCAACCCACACCACCGGTGCGTTAGGCTAGTGGTTTAATTGTAGGAGTTGGATCCATGTGCTTCCTAGTTCGATTTCCGGTGGGAAGGATGCTTTACGCCATGTTATAAGATATTAACAAAGGTTGGTCCTGAGCCATGGAGAAGATTAAAGTCGACGCCCGAAGTCCTCCTAGTTAACAAAAAATATATATATATATATTCAACCCACTAAAAAACAAAAGCAACGTCATTTGGATACATAGCCTAAATTCCAACACTAACTAAAAGTGCCTAATACAACAACTAAAATAGCCAAACATTAACTAACTACATAATAATCATATTGTCATAATTGCACTCATCACAACAATTTTAAAGACGTTCAGTTTCAACGATGTAGATTAGACTGATTAGTTAGTTTATATTGTCATATGACAATATGTAGACGTTCAGTTCCAAAAGCTAGTTCAAACTTCAAAGTGACAATTTGATTATTATTTTTCTGATGATTGTTTTATTTAGAGGTTCTTTCCCATTTGAAATTTCTACCAAAAGATGCATATAATGTAAACATGGTTTTTTTTTATTGATTAAATTTTACATTCATCCAGAAAAGAAAATTATTACTCCCAAAATTAATTAGAACAAGATTTTGTTATATATCAAGTGATTAAACTGTGTTTGCTGAATCCTTTTTTTTTTTACAAATGTCCCACACGCATTCCAATTAAATCCAACCAATCATCAGAAATATCAAAATTAATATTTGTCGTAAACACATTGACAAAGTTGTGAGACTAGTTCAAAAGTCATGAATCAACCGGTCCCATGAACCTCGACCACATCAACATCCCAAACCACCGAACTCTGCGTAACACTCCGATGCGGTGAATCATGAGTAACCGTATTCCTCCAAGGTGGCATTCCCCCATTGGCTCTTAGATAATTCCCGCCGTTTCTACTCCTTAGCTTCACCTTTAAACCTTCTTTAACCGGCTCCCACTCCCCCGCTGGCTCGTCCGCTCGTATCCTCCTCGACTGCACCACTTTATGCCCCGTCGCTCCCAACATAAACCTCTCATTTGACGCCGTCAAGTATCCACCGTGACAGCTCTTTAACCGTATCGCCTTTTCGGATCCCGGTACCAACTCAACTGTCCATCGAGCCTCCTTAGATGACCCGTTTTTTCCCATCACCACACTCTCTTCATCGTCATCAGCAATCAAATATTTCTCATGTGCACTGCTTCGTAATCGTACCGACTTCGCACCCCGAAATATTTCCATCGCTGTTACATTTTCTACGACTAACTTATTCGAATGTTTCCTCTGTACCAAAACAAATTACACCAAAGTCAATATTTTTGGTTACGTGAATGTAATAATCAAATGATATTAAATGAATTATTGTGTTGAGAATATAGAATTGACGCGTACGTACCTCGGTTTGTTTTGGGGACAATTTACCCGACATTGACGGAGTAAACATAAGTTTCGAAGAAGTGACCGACCCATGATCCGACCCGGTAGATTCAGAAGATCCATAAGTCGGTAATTTCTGAACCGGTGGTGACCCGTCATCAAAGACCGACGAGTTAAAACTCGAAGCCGGGGACACGAAACGATCGGCAAACGAAACCTCCTCAGGATTCACAACAAGCTCAACGGACCACAAGATCCATTTCTTGGTCGCCGGTATGTGCGGCTCACGATCGCACGTCACGGAGTTTTTCCACGGCGGAGATCCTCCGTTCCCGCGCAGATATTTTTCGTTCCACGACATGAGTTTAACCGTTGACTCGTCTCGTATCGGCTCCCAGTCGCTCTCGTGCTCCGCCTGACGAAACGGCGGCGTTTGGATGACTCTCGCACCGGTCATCCCAAGAAGAAACGACGACTCGCTCGCCGTTAGATACTTGCCGTAGCAGCTCTTGAGACGTATGAATTTGGGTTTACGCGGCACCATCTCCACCGTCCATATAGATTGCCGTGACGTTCCGTCGGAGCTTTGACGGACGGTTTTTTCGTCGTCGACGGCGTAGATGTATTTCTCGTGACAGCTCCGTAATCTAACGGCCGTACCGTTGGCGAACAGCTCCATTTTTTTTTTTTTTTCACTTCTTCGTTGAGGACACCCCGAGATGGTCGTATGAGACTATGATGAGTAACATTATTTATACGCCGTATTTTACTTATTCTTGTTTGCCAAGTATTACCAATTCATAAAATTAAAATTTCCGCGTAGATTGTTTGGAGATTATGTGTTTTCTTAGTTATGTCATTTTCATTACATTATTATTCTAATAAAGGATTAGTTTTTTCAATTTAATTTCCAGGCTGTGTATCAATGGTCTCTGTGACTTGGTCCAGATGTTCCACAGCCAATGGAGTACTTTGTTACTTTTTTTTTTTTATTATACTAGTTGTAATTTATGATATTTATATACACAACAAGTCGACTTTTTTTTTCTTTTTAAACTAGTGTTTGATTAGGTAAGAAAGAAAAAAAAATGTGATATAGGCTATAATAAGCTTTCAATAATAATAACTCCAAATGGTAAAATACATAATGACAAAATCTTTGACCAAAAGGTAAATTTGTGGAATAAATTTATTTTTATGAAATGTACATTTTATTTTATTTAGTTTCAAAATATAATATATAATCTAGGAAAAAATTTATGGTAATATTTGCTTAAAATGATAGAAGATCTCTTATCATTTAATATTTGATATATTTATTTACTAAAAAGTTTTCACTTTGCTTTGGGAGGAAGAATATAGATATTTTATGTCTTAAAATTACTATGGAATAGATTAACTTAAAGACACTTAACTTTATATTTAATAGTCCTTAATTACTTTAACCTTTTATTTATTTCTCAATTTTCTTAAGTTAGGACTATTAAATATGAAAATAAGGAGACAAAAAAGATAGAAAATACAGTGACGTTTCCAATTATTGTGTGACATGGGTTGATATTGCTGTTCTGTGTGGTGGACTCAACAAAATCTATAATAGCTTGCTAAGTATGGGTCGAAATAGAGGCCCAAACCAATAGTTCGACATTTTTAAACGATACAGGCCCAATAGTATAATTTGAAGTTTCAAAAGTCTAATGATTGAATTGGGGAAATTAATCACAGACATTATTAAAGAGTGAGACCCCAAAAAAGGTCAGCTTTATTCGGTCGCATCGCATCGCATTAATTGCCCCTTTATTTGAATTATGTGACTTGAGGAAAGGCTCCAAATCAACGGCTGTATCATTGCTTCTTTAGATTTTTGTTTGCAATCTTTAATGTTTGCAGGACAAAAACTCATAAGTGAACAAATGTGCTACAATTTTTATTTCATTAATGTATACGACCAACGAGAAGGACCCGCCGGATCAAGCCAACGGATGTGTTATGTGTATAGAGTATAGACTAATAAATATGTTCTGGTTCGTTATCTCATGCAGCATTGAAGATTAGTATTTTAAACCAATTCTTGCAACCTAGAACAGTATTTCTATGCAATTCTGACAGTACAGTCACGATTTTACATTTTTCAACTATGTCATTCCGCAGTTTAAATTCGTTAAAGTGATCTATAGAATTGAAAATGTAATTTTACGGTATTGACTTACCTAGACAGCTAGACTAGTATTCCCCATACAATTTCATGACATTGTTACAATATTACTCGGCTCGACCCAAATAGATTCTTTCTAACTTAGGAAGGGTTTTTTGTTTATCTATTCTTAGAATTAAAACCATGAATAAAAACTTATTTTCCGATGCAAAAAGCAACATATGAAAGCAAAATAATAAGATTTTGACGAAACAAAACACCCTAAAAAATGACTATGCACATTTTCTAGCTATGGTCGGTAGAGTTTTTTTTAGGCTCTTCTGCCTTTTCACCAACCATTTCTGCATTAAACTGTTATAAAGTTTTGAGTTCCTTAGATTTTCTAGCAAATAATTCAAAGACTGTTATAAGCACCCAATTTTATTATTGGCAAAAGGAAACATCCACTTTAATCAGAACTAATTTTTTTCCATTTGTCTACAATGTTTGTCGTCGCTTTTGACTTTCTATTAAGCTTATATTCCCATTTGTTCTTCACTCTCGTTCCCTATACTTTTCTCAATTATTTTCAAGAAAAGAAAAGACAAAGGAGGACTCTTCAAAATATTGCTCTTTACTCTCCCATTTATATACTTTTAATTTGAACATTTTTCTTTTAAATCAGAAAAAAAGAATAACATTTGAATTTCGACTTTCACTGCCTAGTGCCTAGGGAGAGTCGAAAACCAAAAAATTAAACAAAAATTTATTAAGATACTTGTATTTATTTTATAAAAAATAAACCAAAACTGAACTATTCAGTTCCAAGTCCCTAAACCTTCACGTGCCTCTTCTTCTTCCTCTTTCTCATAAACACTGTCCACTTCAAATAAAGTTCAGTCAACAGATTTAGAATCAGATCTCTTTTTTTCTCTTTTACATGTCTCAACCACCGTCTTCTTCTTCTTCTTCTTCATTGCGGTGCTTCTCTTTACTCATCTTCGTTCTCACCATTGTTAAACCTTCATTTGCATCTACTTCATCATGTTCTTCTTCAATCCATTGCCCACCGTTTAACTCCTCACCACCGTACCCGTTCTCAACTTCACCAGGATGTGGCCACCCTAACTTCCAGATCCAATGCTCTTCTCCACGCGCCACCATCACAATCAAAAACCTCACTTTCTCTATCCTCCATTACTCATCTCTCTCTTCTTCTCTCACCCTCTCTCCCATTACAAACTCTTACCGGAACCCAAATTGCTCTTCTCTCCGGTTCTCCTCCTCACCAAACCGGTTCATCGACCTAACCGGTTCACCTTTCAGAGTCTCTGACTCTTCTTGCTCTCGTCTCTCTCTTCTCCGTCCTTGCTCTCCTTTGACGCTCCCTAACTGTTCTCGTTGTCCTTGGGACTGTAAACTCTTGAAGAACCCGGGTCGGATCCTCCATGGTTGCGAATCAACCCACGGGTCGTTATCTGAACAAGGCTGCCAAGGAGATCTTCTTGGCTTTCTCCAAGACTTCTTCACTAGATTCGGATTTGAAGTTGAATGGGACGAGTCTCAAGATCCGTACTTTGCTAAATGCAGAGACTGTCACCAAATCAAGAACGGTGGTGTTTGCGGGTTTAATTCGACCCACCCGAATCAAGAATTCCTCTGTTTTCCCAAAAACAAATCAAGATCCGAATTAGTAACTAAAAGAGTCAATCACATCGCTGTCTTGTCTCTTATCTTCGCTTTGACTTGTCTCCTACTTGCTTTCTCCGTCGCCGTAGCGATCTTCCGATCAAGAAGAGCGAGTTTTTTGTCCTCAGTCAACGAAGAAGACCCGGCTGCTCTGTTCCTCCGCCGTCACCGCTCCGCCGCTCTTCTCCCACCTGTCTTCACCTTCGAAGAACTCGAAACCGCCACCAACAAATTCGACCCCAAGCGCAAAATCGGCGACGGTGGTTTCGGTTCTGTTTACTTAGGCCAACTCAGCGACGGACAGCTCCTCGCCGTTAAGTTCCTCCACCATCACCATGGCGCAACCGCCGCAGCCACCGAGCATTGCAAAGCGTTCTCGATGAAGTCATTCTGTAATGAGATCTTAATCCTCTCTTCAATCAACCATCCTAACCTCGTTAAGCTTCATGGCTATTGCTCTGACCCGAGAGGGCTTCTTCTTGTTCACGATTACGTCACTAACGGTACACTCGCTGACCATCTTNGATCTTCTTGGCTTTCTCCAAGACTTCTTCACTAGATTCGGATTTGAAGTTGAATGGGACGAGTCTCAAGATCCGTACTTTGCTAAATGCAGAGACTGTCATCAAATCAAGAACGGTGGTGTTTGCGGGTTTAATTCGACCCACCCGAATCAAGAATTCCTCTGTTTTCCCAAAAACAAATCAAGATCCGAATTAGTAACTAAAAGAGTCAATCACATCGCTGTCTTGTCTCTTATCTTCGCTTTGACTTGTCTCCTACTTGCTTTCTCCGTCGCCGTAGCAATCTTCCGATCAAGAAGAGCGAGCTTTTTGTCCTCAGTCAACGAAGAAGACCCGGCTGCTCTGTTCCTCCGCCGTCACCGCTCCGCCTCTCTTCTCCCACCGGTCTTCACCTTCGAAGAACTCGAAACCGCCACCAACAAATTCGACCCTAAGCGCAAAATTGGCGACGGTGGTTTCGGTTCTGTTTATTTAGGCCAACTCAGCGACGGACAACTCCTCGCCGTTAAGTTCCTCCACCATCACCACGGCGCAACCGCCGCCGCCACCGAGCATTGCAAAGCGTTCTCGATGAAGTCATTCTGTAATGAGATCTTAATCCTCTCTTCAATCAACCATCCTAACCTCGTTAAGCTCCATGGCTATTGCTCTGACCCGAGAGGGCTTCTTCTTGTTCACGATTACGTCACTAACGGCACACTCGCTGACCATCTTCACGGCCGGAGATCGAAGATGACGTGGCGTGTAAGGTTAGATATTGCTTTACAGACAGCTTTAGCTATGGAGTATCTTCACTTCGCCATTGTTCCATCGGTTGTTCATAGAGACATAACTTCGTCTAATATCTTCGTCGAGAAGGATATGAAGATCAAAGTTGGAGACTTTGGTCTCTCTAGGCTCTTGGTGTTCTCGGAGACGACGGTGAACTCGGCTTCTTCGTCTGATTACGTTTGTACCGGACCACAGGGTACGCCCGGTTATTTAGACCCCGATTATCACCGGTCTTTTCGGTTAACGGAGAAGAGTGATGTGTACAGTTACGGTGTCGTTTTGATGGAGTTGATTACGGGGATGAAAGCGGTTGACCAACGTCGTGAGAAGAGAGATATGGCATTGGCGGATCTTGTTGTATCCAAGATCCAGATGGGTCTTTTGGATCAGGTGATCGACCCGTTGCTTGCCTTAGACGGAGATGATGTGGCGGCGGTGACTGACGGGTTTGGTGTTGCGGCGGTTGCTGAGTTGGCGTTTCGGTGCGTTGCGGCGGATAAGGATGATCGTCCGGACGCTAAG
>NC_025691.1:20014292-20022000 GCF_000633955.1 Camelina sativa
TGCTCTTCTCTCCGGTTCTCCTCCTCACCAAACCGGTTCATCGACCTAACCGGTTCACCTTTCAGAGTCTCTGACTCTTCTTGCTCTCGTCTCTCACTTCTCCGTCCTTGCTCTCCTTTGACGCTCCCTAACTGTTCTCGTTGTCCTTGGGACTGTAAACTCTTGAAGAATCCGGGTCGGATCCTCCACGGTTGCGAATCAACCCACGGGTCGTTATCTGAACAAGGCTGCCAAGGAGATCTTCTTGGCTTTCTCCAAGACTTCTTCACTAGATTCGGATTTGAAGTTGAATGGGACGAGTCTCAAGATCCGTACTTTGCTAAATGCAGAGACTGTCACCAAATCAAGAACGGTGGTGTTTGCGGGTTTAATTCGACCCACCCGAATCAAGAATTCCTCTGTTTTCCCAAAAACAAATCAAGATCCGAATTAGTAACTAAAAGAGTCAATCACATCGCTGTCTTGTCTCTTATCTTCGCTTTGACTTGTCTCCTACTTGCTTTCTCCGTCGCCGTAGCGATCTTCCGATCAAGAAGAGCGAGCTTTTTGTCCTCAGTCAACGAAGAAGACCCGGCTGCTCTGTTCCTCCGCCGTCACCGCTCCGCTGCTCTTCTCCCACCGGTCTTCACCTTCGAAGAACTCGAAACCGCCACCAACAAATTCGACCCCAAGCGCAAAATCGGTGACGGTGGTTTCGGTTCTGTTTACTTAGGCCAACTCAGCGACGGACAACTCCTCGCGGTTAAGTTCCTCCACCATCACCACGGCGCAACCGCCGCAGCCACCGAGCATTGCAAAGCGTTCTCGATGAAGTCATTCTGTAATGAGATCTTAATCCTCTCTTCAATCAACCATCCTAACCTCGTTAAGCTTCATGGCTATTGCTCTGACCCGAGAGGGCTTCTTCTTGTTCACGATTACGTCACTAACGGTACACTCGCTGACCATCTTCACGGCCGGAGATCGAAGATGACGTGGCGTGTAAGGTTAGATATTGCTTTACAGACAGCTTTAGCTATGGAGTATCTTCACTTCGCCATTGTTCCATCGGTTGTTCATAGAGACATAACTTCGTCTAATATCTTCGTCGAGAAGGATATGAAGATCAAAGTTGGAGACTTTGGTCTCTCTAGGCTCTTGGTGTTCTCGGAGACGACGGTGAACTCGGCTTCTTCGTCTGATTACGTTTGTACCGGACCACAGGGTACGCCCGGTTATTTAGACCCCGATTATCACCGGTCTTTTCGGTTAACGGAGAAGAGTGACGTGTACAGTTACGGTGTCGTTTTGATGGAGTTGATTACGGGGATGAAAGCGGTTGACCAACGTCGTGAGAAGAGAGATATGGCATTGGCGGATCTTGTTGTATCCAAGATCCAGATGGGTCTTTTGGATCAGGTGATCGACCCGTTGCTTGCCTTAGACGGAGATGATGTGGCGGCGGTGACTGACGGGTTTGGTGTTGCGGCGGTTGCTGAGTTGGCGTTTCGGTGCGTTGTGGCGGATAAGGATGATCGTCCGGACGCTAAGGAGATTGTTGAGGAGCTTAGGAGGATTAGGAGCCATACACGTGTGACGGAAGATGATGACGTGGGGGAAGATTGACTGTTGGATTAGATTACGGATGACGTAATGTGAATGTGATGTAAGTAAAAAAAAGTGTTGACTGGTCTCATGTGTGTACGTGTTGAATTTTGTCGGGAGTTGCAAACCTTCTATCCCGACTAGAAGGAGCTTCACATGTGTGTGTGTGTGTGTGTGTGTGACGTAAACCTAGTACACACAATCACTACTCGAAGTTTGTATTTTATGTTTATAGATTTTGTATGTGTGAGAATACAGACTAGAGATCTGAAAAAATGATTTTTGTTGTTTCCCGTAACCGTAAGGTATCAATATTGGAATACGAAATTGTGAGATATCAAATCCTTTTTTCGATCTAGAAATATATTAGGATTCGTAACCTGAAAGTATATATCGAAACTGGTTTGAAGGAAAACAGATTTTGTTAGAAATAAAGATATTACGATTGGCATCACAATTCATTGAGATCAACACATGTAAAGATTTGACGGATGTATACTTACATAATCTTAGTTGTGATAGAATCGCTCGTTAGATTAATCCAATATAATTAAGAAGAAATAAGTTGCTATTTATACATGTTTGATCTCAGTTAACTGTGATACCAATTGAATTCTGTTAAATCCTGTTAACTTCAGGCCGAGTTGTTGTTTTTTTTTTTTTTTTTTAATAAAATATTAAATTATATTCAAATGAAAAATAGCATTTTACATAGGCGTTTTTTAACGAGAAGTTGATAGTATACATAGTTGTGTAGAAAAACAAACCAAGACCCTTAGATTTTCTCTAAGGGTGGGTTGTAAGAAGAGATATAACTGAAAAGGAGGACAAAAATAAATAAGAAAAAAATTAAGAAGCTCTCTTATATAGTATACTGAATTTGATAATAAGAGATATAACTCAAAAGGAGGAAAAAAATAAATAAGAAAAAAATTAAGAAACTCTCTTATATAGTATACTGGATTTGATAATAAGAAACTGTATGTGTCACTTATTTGTTGGCCAAACCAAAATAATAGAGATACGATTATTTTGATAGTCGATTGATTATTTTTCTTTCGCCTCCTCTCCCCTCTCTGTATGTCTCTCTCGATCGAAGTCGAATTGGCAATGGAAGAAGATGGAATCAAAAGAGATGGAAGCAGAGGACAATCGGGTCGGAGGAGATGCGACGGAGATTGAATCAGCGGAGGCTAATCGGAGGGGATTGAATCGGTGGAGGCTAAAAAATGTTGATTTGCTGGCTAAAATTGCAGTATTTACTCAGCCACAAGTCACGGCAAAAGCTCCATGGTACAAATCAAAATCATTGAGTGAACTTGTGAGTGAACTTTATGCTATCCTTACCATTTCAGAAGCAGTTGTGTTGTGGGGTTTTATTTGTTCCGTTACAGAAATTATATCCAATGTCACCGTGTAGTTTGATTCTCAGTTTGTTCTCTTAATACTTTTTGTTGTTGTTGATTCGCAGACTAATAGCGATTTTGATGCCAAACCAATGGTAATGCTTTTGGGTCAATATTCCACAGGAAAAAAACATTTATAAAACACTTGCTCGGATGTGACTATCCCGGTAACTTGCTTTGTTCCCTTAAACTCATACTAAAGCAATGAATCTTCAATTATATATCTGATTTTCACCACTGTCATCTTGTTACCAGGAGCTCACATTGGTCCAGAGCCAACAACAGATCGGTTTGTGGTTGCAATGGTATGACAGTGTGTCTTGATGTGTTCGTAGTTGAATGATTACTAGTTAGTTACTTGATGTATTCATTTAAGTTAACTCTTATGATTTGATTTTATTATAGAGTGGACCAGATGAACGATATCCATACCTGAAAATACCATGGCTGTTCAAGCTGACATGTCATTTAACGGGCTAACAAGTTTTGGAGGTGCTTTGCTCTCAAAGTTTGAGTGTTCACAAATGCCGCATCCCGTGAGTAATTAAGCATTATTCCATTGTCTCTTTTTGATTATTCTCTCTGTTGGTTTATGTGAGCATTGTCTTCCTGTTTGTGTTGTAGGTGTTGGACCAAATTACTCTTGAGACACTCCTGGAGTTCTTTCAGGAGAGAAACAAAGGATGTAAAGGAGCTATGACATCACTGGTGTCATCTCATGGTTTGCATCTAAATGTGATATGATTCTCCTTCTCTTTGATCCCCACAAGCTTGATATCTGTGATGAATTCAAACGGGTGATAACATCTCTGCGTGGTAACGAAGACAAGATCCGTGTTGTCTTGAACAAAGCTGACCAAGTTGATACACAACAAGTAATATATTCATTTTATCCCCCATTCATAAGCTTCATTTTTCTTGTTTTTGAGCTGATCTAAATCTCTGTTTTTAGCTAATGAGAGTGTATGGAGCATTGATGTGGTGGCTTGGTAAAGTCTTGAATACACTAGAGGTCGTACGTGTCTATATTGGGTATGCCTTTGAATACGACGTAAACTGTGATTTTAAATTCATGAGTTGTTAAAACGAATTTAAGCCATTAATTTCATTTGGTAACACAATAAAATTCAATATTTTTCCATTTTTATAAAATCTTAAATGTTTAAACATTTATACTACTTCTATTCTATTTAAAAAATTTAATTTCAAAAAAAATATATTTAAAAAAATAAGAGACTCAAAATTATATCCTACCATTGGAGGGGATAATTTTAATTAAGAGTTTAAGAGTTCTTATTTTATAAACAGTACATAATATATTCATTAAAAATCAAAACAGTACATAAGAATCTCAAAATTAAAACTCACTGTTGGCCTTGCTCTTAGGTCCTAGTAGCAAACCAGGCTTGAAGTCCATCAACATAGTGTTTGTCACTAAGGGACCCAAGAACTAGTAACTGTGTGCGAAGTTGCTTGTCTATCCAGCCGATGAGTTGAGATTCTGAGCGGTGGTGGTCACCATGGTGCCAAGCATTCCTTTCACGTCAGATGGAGTGCATAATAAGCTGAAAACTATTCCTTATCAAGTAACCGTGAAGACGATCCGGGTGATCTGCAGAGATATAATCCACTAGTTTTATAAAAACGTTAGGAGAAAATACCACGTAGAAGCACTTACAAAAATAAACGTTTATATACAAATTTTCGTTTTTGCCAAATTATGAATAACTTCAAAAGCAAAGGAGGGTGATGGGTTTATATTATCATTGCTTTTGTTCCCATTGTGTGGTATATATAAATTATAAAAAAGGAGTAACTTTGTTTTATTTATTATATGTATAAATGTAATTGTAGTGTCCTTTTCTTTTAAAGCCCAAACAAGGGAGAGGATATTCTTGTTAGGAACGCAAAAATCAAATTGAGAAAATATGTGAATTATATTTAAAATAACGAAATCATAAATGAATTACAACAGCATAATATGAAGCAGTAAATAAATCACGGAGGCGAGATATGATATCTCTTTCCTTAATTCAATAAATCGGCCGTAAGTGCTTTCGGACAATCACGATTTATGAATCCCAGAATACAACCGATCACGAACTATTACAGTAGCACACCAGTAATAGAACTCAGGCGAACAGATCTACGTTATACTCTCGAGACTACTAACTAGAAGAACTTACTCTGGACTAAGCAAGGAGAGGGAGAGAGAGAGCTCTGCTGCGGCTGGACTTATTAGAAGGAGGGTTTGTGTTTTTGTATTTTTAAATATAATTCGCATATTTTCTCAATTCGATTTTTGCGTCCTAACAGTCTTAATTCGATAAATCCGCTTTCTACTTATCGCTTTAAACTGATTGAGAATTTTTCGAATTTTTTATTTAAAAAACAATTTCAAAATCTACAGAAAAACTGTTTCTGCTTTCATCTTTCGGTGCTTACGCAGAAAGTTTTTGAAGAACACTTTTATTTTAATTCTTTCTTCTCTACTCTCTCTGGTTTCCACGAACGCTCTTAATTGAGTGAGTTTGTGAAACAAGTTTCTGCGAACGCTTGTTAAGCGAGTTTGCAAAACTAATTTAGTGTAATTTAATTACTTGAATTATTTGATTAATATATTAATCAGATCTGTTTATTGTGAAACAGAATGTCTGGAGACAACACCAACAATGTTGACAGTGCTAGGGTTCCTGCCACCCCTGTTGAAACTCCTGCAGAGTTGGCTTTACGTCTTGTTAAAGAACTTGAAAACACGAAGCTTACCGATTCGGGTATGGAAAACGTGCGCTGAAATCTGTTCGGCAATGGATCAACCCACATGGGGATACCACCTTCGGCTTCCCAAGGGATGATGCCAGATAAGTTCGATGGCAAAGCTGGGTTCAAAACGTGGCAAAACAAGATGCACTACTACTTGGCCAGCATGAACATGGAAAGATACCTCACAGAGGATCGACCAACGCTTCCACAAGGTGACACAGATGTGTATATGGTTGGAAGCATGGATAGCTGGGCTCAAGGAGACTATTGTTGCAAAGGTCAGATTCTAAACCGTTTGGTCAATGATCTGTATGACCTCTACAGTATGTACAAGACTTCAAAAGCATTGTGGCTAGCTTTGGAGACCAAGTACAAGACTGATGAGTCTGGGATGCATAAATTCTCAACTACGAAGTTCCTGAACTTCAAAGTGGTGGATTCCAAACCAATTATGGAACAATTGGAGGCTCTTCAACGCATCTTTCAGGAGATCGATTTGGAAGGGATGTCGATCTGCAATGTCTTCAAGACGAATTGCTTGATCGAGAAGCTACCACCAGGCTGGTCGAATTTCAAGCATTACCTTAACTTCAAGCGTAAGGCAATGTCTCTTGATGATCTCATCCGTCGGTTGAGAGTTGAGGACAACAATCGTGGAGCTCATTCGGAAGCTCAAAACCAGGGGCATGATGTTCATGTAGCTGAGCATAAGGTCAAGCTGAAAGGCTAGGGTAAAGGGATCTCTATTCCTCATAAACCGTTGAAGGTGTCATCTGGACCAAACTTCAATGAAGAGCAACCTTGAGAGGAAGTTCAAAGGAAAGTGTCATCATTGTGCTAAGATTGGATACAAGGCTGAAGTGTGCAAAAGCAAAGCCAAAGATCTCAAGTTGCAAGCAAACCTAACTGAAGAAGACATGGTTGCGGTGGTTACGGAATGTAACTTGGTTGATATCTTCAATCCAATGGAGTGGTTCTATGACATTGGTGCTACCACACATGTATGCACTGATAGGACCATGTTCACCACCTACGAGAAGAACAAGTCAAATGAGCAGCTTTTCATGGGCAACACGGCAGTGTCCAAGATTGAAGGTAAAGGCAAAGTGGTTTTGAAGCTAACTTCTGATCGTGAGCTCACCTTGCAGAACGTGAAGTATGTACCTGACATGCATAAGAATCGCATCTCTGGAACAGTGCTAAGCAAGCATGGTTTTTCCATCAATTTTGAGGCTGATAAGTTAGTTCTTAAGAAAAATGGGATGTATTTTGGAAAGGGTTTTGTTAAGGGTGGACTGATCAAGATGTCTGTAACGACAATCCATCCGAAAATTGTAGCTTCTGCTTTTGTTGTTGAAATGAAAGAAAATCTTATTGCTTACTTGGTTGAGTCTTTTACTACTTGGCATGAACGTTTAGGACATGTCAATTACAAAACAATGCGAAAAATACAAAACTTGAATTTGATTTCGAAATTCAAAACTAACCAAGAAAAATGTGAAGTGTGCGTACAGGCCAAACTCACTAAAACTCCCTCACCACGCGTTAAAAGAACAATCAAACCTCTAGGCTTAATTCACACAGACTTATGTGATTTAAAGTATGTGCAAAGTAGAGGCGGTAAGAAATACTTTGTTACCTTCATTGATGATTGCACAAGATATTGTTATGTATATCTCTTGCATAGCAAAGATGAAGCACTGAAAAAAATTTACGAGTTCATCCTCGAAGTAGAAAATCAGCTTCAAAAAACTATAAAGGTAGTTCGAAGTGATAGAGGAGGAGAATATAATGAGCCGTTCAATGCATTTTGCAAAGAAAAAAGCATTATACATCAGACAACCGCTCCCTACTCGCCAGAATCTAACGGAGTAGCGGAACGAAAGAATCAAACTCTGAAAAAGATGATGAATGCGTTGTTGTAGGAATCTGGGTTAGCCCAGAACATGTGGGGG
>NC_025691.1:20022508-20023749 GCF_000633955.1 Camelina sativa
GGGGGGGGGGGGGAAGCTTTGCCTACCACAAATTACATCCTCAACAGGATACCGCATAAGTTGACTGGCAAGTCACCATATGAGCTTTGGAAAGGTACATTACCTTCGTACAAATACCTCAAAGTGTGGGGGTGCCTAGCAAAAGTGGATGTACCACCTCCTAAAAAGGTCACAATTGGGCCAAAGACCGTAGATTGTATCTTCATAGGATATGCACATAACAGTAGTGCATATCGATTTCTGGTTCATAAATCAGATATTCCAGATATCCATGTGAATACAGTTATGGAGTCAAGAAATGCTTCATTTTTTAAAGACATTTTTCCTTGTAGGAAAACTCAAAAACGGACTCGTGAATAATGAGATGCAGCGACCTCTGAAGCTGGCAATACTTTGAGTAATACTACTGTAGAAACAGAACTTGAACCTAGATGGAGCAAACGAGCTAGAAAAAGTAAATCGTTTTGTGATTATTTTATGATGATGGCATTTCTAGTTGAAAATCTACCTAGAACATACGCAGAAGCTATGTCTACACCAGATGCATCTTATTGGAAGGAGGCTGTCAAAATCGAAATAGACTCTATCATGCAACATCATACGTATGAGATGACAGATCTACCACAAGGATTTAAGCCTTTGGGGTGTAAATGGATTTTTACGATAAAACGAAAACCCAAAGGCGATATTGAGCGGTACAAGGCTAGGCTTGTAGTGCAAGGATTTTGGCAAAAAAAGGTTTATATCTCTTTGATACCTATTCACCGGTAACAAGACTATCTTCGATCAGGATGCTCATATGTATTGCAGCCTTGAGATATCTTGAAAACCATCAAATGGATGTAAAAACTGCTTTTCTCCATGTAGATTTAGAGGAGGAAATCTACATGAAACAACCTGAGGGATTTGTTATTCTAGGACAAGAACACAAAGTGGGTAAACTTGCGAAGTCATTATATGGACTCAAACAGGCTCCTATGCAGTGGCATGAGAAGTTTGACAGTATGATGATGTCTAATGCTTTTCGCATTAATGAATGTGACAAATGCATATATTACAAAACTACTCCATCGGGTACCTTATATGTAGATGATATGCTCATCATCGGCAGCAACAAAGACATCATGACTCAAACAAAAAACATGCTCAAAAGTCATTTTGACATGAAGGACTAGGGTTTAGCAGATGTAATTTTGGGGATAAAAATCATCAGAACTGATGAGGGCCTTATCTTGTCTCAA
>NC_025691.1:20023833-20084481 GCF_000633955.1 Camelina sativa
AACAAAGACATCATAACTCAAACGAAAAACATGCTCAAAAGAAATTTTGACATGAAGGACTTGGGTTTAGCAGATGTAATTTTGGGGATAAAAATCATCAGAACTGATGAGGGCCTTATCTTGTCTCAAACCCACTATGCTGAAAAAGTGCTTGATCGATTCAAGCATTACTCAAATGGGACTGCAAAAACTCTAGAGGATCCTCAAATTCACTTGACCAAAAATTCTGGTGAACCTGTGCAACGGGTGGAGTATGCAAGGGTAATTGGCAGTCTAATGTACTTGACAAACTGTACAAGACCGGATTTAGCGCACTCTGTAAATGTACTTAGTCGCTACACAAGTAATCCAGGACATAAGCATTGGATGGCTATAACTAGAGTTTTGGACTATCTACGTTATACCAAAGATCATGGCTTGCACTATGGTAGAGAACCCGGAGTTTTGGAAGGTTACAGTGATGCCAACTGGATCGTAGACTCGAGAAACTCAACATCCACGAGTGGATATGTTTTTACACTTGGAGGTGCAGCAGTGTCCTGGAAGTCTTCCAAACAAACTCTGGCAGCTAAATCAACTATGGAATCTGAATTCATAGCTTTGGAGATAGCTATGTCGGAAGCTGAATCACTTCGTAATTTCTTGGAAGACATCGCAATGTGGGCGAATCATGTGCCTGCAATACGTGTACAATGTGATAGCGAATCGGGCAGGGCAAGGAATACCCATTACAATGGCAAATCTCGTCACATCAGACGGAGACATAAAATTGTTAGACAATTTATCTCAACTGGTGTAGTTACGAGTGATTACATCCATACGAAAGAAAACCTAGCGGATCCATTTACAAAAGGTTTGGCGCGAGATCAAGTTATAAAGTCATCAAGAGGAATGGGTTTAAAGCCTACAACTTAAGAGGAGGTTTGATGGTAACCCCACCAACTCAAATTGGAGACCCCATGACCTAGGTTCAAAGGGACAACTAAATCAAGCTGAATCTGCTACAAGCAATAAGAGACTTTTGTCTTTTCCCAGTTCCTAAAATGATGTAAAGTATTTCATGTTTGTTACAGGTTAAGCATATGCTTTTAATGATTTGAAATGTAGCTTTGTAAAATATTTGAAATAATTACAGGATATTTCTTTAAATAAGAGCAGCTATTAAAATTACCTTGTGAGTGGGAAATGGGGCCGTTTCTAGGAGAATATATGAGGCTATACTCTCCAAGTTCACTCATGATTAACCATGCATGTTCAAGGCCACAATGAACACAATAGAGAACTTCATTCTACGAGAAAATGAAGTTGTGTTATGCTTGTTGTCTAAGTTTACATACAAATCCGGATGGTTCAAGACATCATGTTCACCATCTAGCGGAGTAAACTCGACAGGTATAACAATGAG
Source organism: Camelina sativa (assembly GCF_000633955.1). NCBI lineage: Eukaryota > Viridiplantae > Streptophyta > Magnoliopsida > Brassicales > Brassicaceae > Camelina > Camelina sativa. The sequence continues at coordinate 20,025,239 of NC_025691.1, forward strand.
TCGGTTCAAGGTTGAAAAACGCCACCAATTCAGATACAGTTAGTTTTCGCATGTACTCTCGAAAATCTGTCTAGTTTAGCTAGTAGTGTCAGTCTATAGGGTCAGTCTATAGGGTCAGTCTTTTCGTCATATGTTTAGACTTATTTCTATTCATGTGGGGGATTGTTGGAACTGCAATTTTCTGAAAAATTGCAGGTTTTGAGATAGTGACTTTCCGGCCAAATGGCTGCTCGGAATTATCGGGTCGATAGTGCAATGGAAAGCTGGTAACGAGTACTACAAGGTGGTATACTCATACGTCCAAAACGAAGTTGATTTGAATGAGAAATAAGAGTGTGAAGTGAGCTACTTGGGATGGTTTGGGAAATATCCCACATCGGAAATATGACTGATGATTTTTCACTCATATATATATAGTTTCACACTCTTCTAGTTTCAAAAGTGTGTAGAAGGAAGAAAGAAGTTCCCACACGCGCGCCGAACCGAACCGAATCGAACCGGGCCGGGCAGTACTCCGAAAATATTCAGAGAATGTTTTCTGAATATTCACGAGAGACCACCTCCTTCCACTATATATATAGGTGCAGCCTCTCATTATTACACACACATACAAAAACACAAACCCTCCTTCTAATAAGTCCAGCCGCAGAGCACTCTCTCTCTCTCCCTCTCCTTGCTTAGTCCAAAGTAAGTTTTTCTAGTTAGTAGTCTCGAGAGTATAACGTAGATCTGTTCGCTTGAGTTCTATTACTGGTGTGCTACTGTAATAGTTCGTGATCGGTTGTATCCTGAAATTCATAAATTGTGATTATCCGAAAACACTTACAGCCGATTTATTGAATTAAGGAAAGAGATATCATATCTTGCTTTCGTAATTTATTTACTGCTTCATATTATACTGTTGTAATTCGTTTATAATTTCGTTATTTTAAATATAATTTACATATTTTCTCGATTCAATTTTTGTGTTCCTAACAATTCTCACGTCACAAGTGCACATGTCATGACCTTTATCGTTAGTAGTATTATCAAACTCCATTGGAATCAGTGATTCTTTCACCATATTGTACTCCACTCCACTGACTTAGCTCTCAAACAAAAACATAAAAAAGCCAAGTCATTGCTAATTTACGTAATTGTTGTATATGTGTTTCATAATTACAGCACAAGTTATCAAGATGAAAATTTATAAGCACCATTAGTTTCCCAAGGTATGCCTGCAATTGAGATTGTTTTTGGTATGAACATTTCTTTGTGAATCTCGAGTATTAAAATAAATGTAACAATATGGACTAAAAAAAAGAAGAAGTAGATCTTGTTTACCTTGAGATGATCAAAACTTATTATTGGGATGATAGGGCTGACGTGAAGAATGAGGATGCTCAACCAAATTGCATCCATCAGTAGAATTTTTATCCTTCTTCACATCAGGAAACACCACCATGTAGCTTGGATCTCGATTTGGAACGTTGTAATAACTACTGTTCCACTACAAGACATATATGAAGAAACACCACCATGTAGTTCTGTATCCTCTCGCTGAACTCACCACCTGAGGTAACGCCACGTGGCCTTTTGAAAGGCTCGGATTCACGATTTTATTGTGAATACTCTGTATCTTGTCATAATTTAAGTGTGAACCGGTCGAGATTTTCCGGATGTTGACCGGTCCAATCAGGATTCGCAAAATATTCCGGCTAAACTCCATCCGGTAGACATTGACCTAGGCGGCTTGCTTTGGTTACAAGTCAACGCCCCCGAGTCGATCAACCGCGCGTCTGGTGAACCCAAAACTCTAATCCGATCACCGGTCGGATTAGAACCGGGAGGGTCGTTGACTAAACCGGGTATCTGAATTATAGATTCTCCCGGTACGTACGGAAGTAAGATATATCACCGCGGCAGAGAGGACACGTAGCGTGAGAGCGGAGCCAAGCGTCAATGAAGCAAGGATGGACAATACAACGTGGCAGCATTTAGGTATCAAACGCAGCGTTACGTTTTCATCGTCTTCGAACTCGTTTAATTAAACAAACAGGACCCTCGAGCGCTTCTTTGCTGCCGATCCTAAGCGTCTTCACGGTTGAGTATCGAGAAGTAGGAAACGTCTCGATGATCGACGCGTCCAGTTCACGCGTTGGTTGACGGTTCAGGGTAAGCCAGTTAGCGGCGTCGTCGGAGTTTTCGTAGTCCATTCCCATGACTCGCTCGAGACATCTTCGGATGTATAGAAATAGAATAGACGGAGAAGAACCCGAGAAAGAAGAAGATGCTGACGAGGATGATCATGATGTATTGCCATGGTTGGGTCAAACCGAGAGCTATCTCCGGTGACGTCTGAACCGCCGGGAGTGGCTTGACCCGCGGCGATTTGTAATCCTCCGTGGTTGGAGAAGAGGAGAGTAATGGGAGGATGTAACCATGATCATGACCACCGATAATAGAACGGTTGAGATGAGGACAAAACTTTAGTCGGTTTGGCTCTCCGGTCCATGCAATGAAAAACAACAATAACCTTGTTCACGTATCTTTCAACGAAGCAAACCGGTTAGTGCAAATATCGCCAAGGTTTGTTGTTAAATGTGATGGTTCTATAATTGTTTAGTTTCTACGTATTTCGGGCTTATAGTTCCTTTCTATCTTCCAAAATATTTCGGGCTTATATATCTCAGTTTAATGTCAGTGACTTTTAAAGTTTTTACTTTATAAATTTAAGTACAAAATAATAATTAAGTAATTTAACTTGAATATTATTAAGTATGAATATATTATATTTGAGGGATTCTTTATGCCTTGTGTTGTTCGTCTCACTGTGAGTTGTAGAAAGCAGTGAATTTTAAGGTTGATTTCTCGAGCAATGTGAAAAAATTACATGAAAAACATATTTAATCGATTAAAAAGTTATTTTACCTTAAGAGAAGTGATTTGCTCTACACATCTGAAAAAGGTTATAAGATTAAAAAGATTAGATACGCCATATTACTAAACAATGAGAATAATAATTTATTTGCTTGCAAATTCAAAATAAAAAAAATTGCAAATGATATATTCTCTATTATATATATGAACAATTATGATAATAAAAATGAGAAAGAGATATCTAAGATGCAAATGATCAATTATCGATTATCAATTATCCATTTATAGGCTAAGAAGAGTCCATTAATCATTATCACAAATTAGGTTTAATAAAATCAGATCTTTTTGAAGCTGAAAAATATAATGCAATGAAAATATATGTGGAATATTGTATATTACTATTTAGATTTTATATATGGGATGCACAATATTTGACTGTATTAAATATGTTTACATATGTAATATTTATATTTTAAATGTTTGATTTTTAATGTAACAAATTATCATAAAATATGTCACCAAATTAAATAACTTGATTTTATGGTAAAAATTTTAAACGATTTCCAAAAAATTTGGATCGATATTATTTTAAAATTTTAGTATCATTATTTTTTTAATGGTTATGTCAAGTGTTAATTTTTTGGGTGATTGATTTTATTCCGATTTCCTTATTATCTCTAAACAATTTTTAAATATGGTTATTTCTTTATAATCGAAATAATTAAGATTAAAGATTTCTAGGATTTGAATATTGTAGTTGTTACATTAGATACTAAATCTTCACCATTTAGATTTTTTGGTTACAATCACTTATGGATATTATTTAAATTTTTTCTTCTTTCAATATTTTCAAAATTAATATGCCATGTTCATGGAATATTTTGCTACGATTTATTGTGGCAATTAATGGTTTATTTTATTTAGATTTTATTTAATATGATTTTTAGTTAATAGTAAATTACAAAATTATCCTAATCTTCTTTCTTGAAATCCGATTAGTACAGATCATTTCTCCAAAATCACGCTAGCAATCATTTTTTTTCACGATTTTGATGTGTTTTGTACAAAAATATGTTAGATCCATCAATTAACCATTGATTTAGGAGTCAATAACAAAAACCATATTATTTATCAATTTTTTTTTCCCCCAATATGGCATAATTCCGGTGAATCACCACCGGTAAGCGCTTTCTCCGACGTCGTTCTTTGACCAACGAAGGATCGTGAGGGAGAAGAGAACTTGAATTTTCAAATTCACATATGAGAATTTTTTTTAAACATTATTACACATGAAATTCTAAAATTATGTTTATTGGAAAAAAAATTGAAAAAAAAAACTTACCTGTTAACCCGTTTTAAAACACGCGGATCCAATTCTGTTGATTTGCCCGATTTCAAATTTTCGGATTATTTTTTTTAAATAACCCGATCTAAAATACTTAAAAGTTTTATTTAACCTCACTTACATTGTATTCTTTTTTGGTCGTTGAGGGTATTTTCGTCCAAAGGAGAAGTTGTACTTACCTTTTACTAATATAGAGATTTACTGCGCTTTTTAGCCTTATTAATTAGGTGCTTTCTTAAATGAGGAAAAATATTAAGTTGAAATTATGGGCTTTATTGGTTTATTAATTAGTTTAGGGCCTGATAATGCGTTGATTCGGGAAATTAAGGTTTTATAATAATAGGTTTTGATCTCTCTCTTTCCTCTGCCGCACGCGTTACCGTCGACCCATGAAGATCATTGACGATAAATCCTGGTCGATCTTCTACGATCCATGTGACGCATATTTCATCAACGACGCTGAACAATCTCAATTTCCCTGCTGATATTTTCTTCCGGATCGAGAGATCCCAAGCTGAACACAAGCTAGCTTGCCTCGACTCAGACATCTGCACTTGTGGTGTTGTGTTCAGTGAGAGCTCTATTTTGTGGCACACCCCCTGTAACACTTTGGATACAAGTGCGGCCCTCCTGATCGTCCTCTCCCTCCTGGAATACTAGTAGCGAGAGATCACAACCAAACCAAGTGGATATTACCCCTTGATTTAACTGCCAAGGTCAAAGTCTCTCACTGCTCATCTTCCATATTCATTTCTTCTTATGTCTCTTCTCTTTTCTCAAAAGTATATATATATAGGTGATGTCTATGTTAACCTTTACCCTAGAAATTGCAAAGGCCGAGTGCATCTCCACAGCCTTCTCTGCTGCAGGAGCCATCTCCACTCCATCTGCGCTTGTGCTACACTGGAGACATGGAAGATTTTCATAAGCAAGTGCGCAAATATACAGAGTCTTAGTCTAATTGGTGTTCCAATTCGGGATGATGCTCTTTGAGAAAGGGGATCCAAGAAGAATGGCCGTTTCTGGAGTAAATTTATCAATTAACTAGGATCGGACTCGCGCTACAGCGCGAAGGAATATTTACAGAGATACATTTACATATGATTCGTAACATACCGAAAAAATAGTATATAAAAATTGAGTATATATTCGTAAAAAAAGATTTTTTTTTTTTTAAGTTGTAAAGATTGCATTCATAAAAATTACACACTCACAATGTATGTTACTACTAACCCAAAGTAACCCAAAGTAATTAGATTATACTACAGATATATTCTTAAATAAGTAATAATATAAAGTATGATATTGTTGAGTTAAATTTTTTTACATGTTCTGACCAGTTGAAAATTACATATATATATCTTTAAAAATGAATTTGATTAATTACTCCAATAATTGTTATAGGCAAAATAGACCTATATATCGATTTTAAGATGTTCTGACCCATTGAAAAACTACATATATATCTTTAAAATGAATTTGATTAACTACTCCAACAATATATCAATGATGGAGATATGATCTATGATTTGTCATAAAATAAAGAGAGAAAATAAACTTATAAAATACTATATATCAAAAGAATTAATGAAAATAAATATATCTATTGCTGACCATGAAAATACTATAAATATATCTATCGCTGAATTAATTTATATAAACAAAATAAATTATGAAAAGAAATACATCTATCACTGACTATGGGACAGCTAGTTTGAATACAATTTTTTTGCATAAAATTACTCTACAACTAGAAATAGGATTTATTTGAAATTACTCTACATATATGTTGATTCGAAATATTATTTATGATCATGGTCTCTCCTTTCTTTAACCCCCTAATTTCCTGGGGCATATTTACAAAATTTAAATATAAATTTATATATAAGAAAATATCAAATGATAACCTGAAAAAAATCGATATTATTCAGTTTGATAGTTATAATCTGAATGATAATTAGGTAAAATTTTGGATAAAATCATATACATACCCTTATCACATAAGACCATATGATATAATTACAATTTTAGATGTTCTTGCAAATACTAAAAATCCTTAATTTACATAATATTGGACAAAAAAAACTTATTGCAAACACATAAATGGGATGATGAAAGCTACATGAATTAAACAAATAGCTATCATAAATGATTGAAAAAATTACATGAAAAGCATATTTAATCGATTAAAAAGTTATATTACCTTAAGAGAAGTAATTTGCTCTACACACCTGAAAAAGGTTATAAGATTAAAAAGATTAGATACGCCATATTACTAAACAATGAGAATAATAATTCATTTGCTTGCAAATTCAAAACAAAAAAAACTGCAAATGATAGATTCTCTATTATATAGATGAACAACTATGATAATAAAAATGAGAAAGAGATACCTAAGATGCAAATGATCAATTATCGATTATCAATTATCCATTTATAGGCTAAGAAGAGTCGGTTAATCATTATCACGAATTAGGTTTTAAAAAAATCAGATCTTTTTGAAGCTGAAAATATAATGCAATGAAAATATATGTGGAATATTGTGTATTACCTGTTTAGATTTTGTATATGGGTTCACAATATTTGGCTGTATTAAATATGTTTACATATGTAATATTTGTATTTTAAATGCTTGATTTTTAATGTAACAAACTATCATAAAATATATCACCAAATTAAATAGCTTGATTTTATGGTAACAACTTTAAATGATTTCCAAAAAATTTGGATCGATATTATTTTAAAATTTTAGTATCATTATTTTTTTAATGGTTATGTCAAGTGCTAATTTTTTGGGTGATTGATTTTATTCCGATTTCCTTATTATCTCTAAACAATTTTTAAATATGGTTAGTTCTTTATAATCGAAATAATTAACATTAAAGATTTCTAGGATTTGAATATTGTAGTTGTTACATTAGATACTAAATCTTCATCATTTAGATTTTTTGGTTACAATCACTTATGGATATTATTTAAATTCTTTCTTCTTTCAATATTTGCGAAATTAATATGTCATATTCATGGAATATTTTGTTAAGATTTATTGTGGCAATTAATGGTTTATTTTATTTAGACTTTTTTTAATATGATTTTTTAGTTAATAGTAAATTACAAAATTACCCTTTTCTTCTTCCTTGAGATCCGATTAGTACAGATGATTTCTCCAAAATCACGCTAGCAATCATTTTTGTTTTCACGATTTTGATGTGTTTTGTACAAAAATATGTTAGATCCATCAATTAACCATTGATTTAGGAGTCAAAAACAAAAACCATATTATTTATCAATTTTTTTCCCCAACATGGCATAATTCCGGTGAATCACCACCGGTAAGCGCTTTCTCCGACGTCGTTCTTTGACCAACGAATGATCGTGAGGGAGAAGAGAACTTGAATTTTCAAATTCACGTATGAGAACTTTTAAAACATTATTACACATGAAATTCTAAAATTATGTTTATTGGAAAAAAAATTGAAAAAAAAACTTACCTGTTAACCCGTTTTAAAGCACGCGGATCCAGTTATGTTGATTTGTCCGATTTCAAATTTTCGGATTATTTTTTTTAAATAACCCGATCCAAGATACTTAAAAGTTTCATTTAACCTCACTTACATTGTATTCTTTTTTGGTCGTTGAGGGTATTTTCGTCCAAAGGAGAAGTTGTACTTCTCTTTTACTAATATAGGAATTTACTGCGCTTTTTTAGCTTTATTAATTAGGTGCTTTCTTAAATGAGGAAAAACATTAAGTTGAAATTATGGGCTTTATTGGTTTATTAATTAGTTTAGGTCTGATAATGCGTTGATTAGGGAAATTAAGGTTCTATAGTAATGAGCTTTATTGGTTTATTAATTCGTTTAGGGCCTGATAATGGGCTGATTAGGGAAATTAGGGTTTTATAATAATAGGTTTTGATCTCTCTCTCTTTCCTCTGCCGCAGGCGTTACTGTCGACCCATGAAGATCATTGACGATAAATCCTGGTCGATCTTCTACGGTCCATGTGACGCATATTTCATCAACGACGTGTTGATGTTTTCTTCCGGATCGAGAGATCCCAAGCAGAACACAAGCTAGCTTGCCTCGACTCAGACATCTGCACTTGTGGTGTTGTGTTCTGTGGCACCCTGTAACACTTTTTGGATACAAGTGCGGCCCTCCTGATCGTCCTCTCCCTTCTGGAATACTAGCAGCAAGAGCTCACAACCACCAAGTGGATATTACCCCTTGATTTGCCAAGGTCAAAGTCTCTCACTGCTCATCTTCCATATTCATTTCTTCTTATTATGTCTCTTCTCTTTTCTCACAAGTATATATATGTAGGTTATGTCCATGTTATCCTCTACCCTAGAAATTGCAAAGGCCGAGTGCATCTCCACAGCCTTCTCTGCTGCAGGAGCCACCTCCGCTCCTTATGAGCACTTGAATTTTTACGATTGCACTGCACAAGAGCCTCAACTTATCATTTGCATGAGGCGTGCCCACGGGAATATCAAATCACTTGTTTTCGGGTGGCCGTTCTTAACAAGTGTATCAACTACGTCCCTGGAGTTGCTACCTTATAGCGGGTGGGTATATGTTCCTTTAGTATCCTATCCTTTTTCCGTATCCTTTTGGCTTTTTCTGATCAATCTTTTTTGTGATCAGATCACAGCTACGAAGCCTAAACCTCACATATCTTGATGCATCTTATCCAAGTGACTACACTAATTTGTTGGCACCATTCTTTGCTAACTGTCCATTAACAGATTTCGGAATCGAAATCCATAATTACAGGTATGATTCTCTTTCTTTCCTTCTTCTTTTAAGTATAAATTTTGGATTCTATATATTTTTACATATATGTTCCTCAGTTTCAAGTCCATCTTGCTTATGAAAGTCTTTCATAAGCACAGTTGGAAAAGTTGTGCTACACTAGAGACATGGAAGACTTTCATAAGCAAGTGCGCAAATATACAGTCTTAGTCTAATTGGTCTAATTGGTGTTCGAATTCGGGATGATGCTCTTGAAGAAATTATCAAGGTAATAATGTTTTTTACTTGAGTATCTTTTTAATATATATTCTGAATATATATATCAATCTATTACTTCTCAGGGGTTGAAGCTTATGAGAAGTCTCGATCTTTCTCTGTCTGATGGATTCAGTGGGAAATTTCTCTGGTATATCTTCTTTTCTCTTTCTCATTTCCTTATAGTATTTAATTTTTTTTTTTATTAATCTTTTTTTATCAATAATAGTGTTCCATTTTTACTGGGGGTCGAGCTCCAAATTGAGGCACTAGCATTGTCAGGATGCTATGATTTATCCCAAAATGGACTTGGTCACTTTCTTCTCCAGCTTTCTCAAGATGACTCCTCCTACCGACATTTGAAAAAAATGGTAAATATAAGCAACACTTCTTTGACTCTGTTTTTTCCATTTGTTTTTTCTCTGTTTTTTTAATTTGTTTTGTTTTTTAAGGTTTTACCCCCAGCAGTTGGACTTTGGAAGAGTTTTGATGTGCTGTCAGACGTAGGCCTTGTCGAACTCGAGCTCTTATCGGCGCAGCTCACAGTAGCCAGCAGGTTTAATATATAGTTTATGATTCATCCTTGATATCCACTCAAGTTTCATCCTTGATAAAGTTATGGAAGACTTAAAAGCAGACGTTGGAGATGACTATGATGCAGAATTGCAGATGACTTTTTCATCCTCCCACCCGATGACATGTAATCAATCTCTTGGTGAAGAAGGTAACTTTTATGTACTCTAGTATTCTGTTTATACATGGAGCGTTCATCAATTGATCTTTTGGCAGAGTTTTCGTAATGATTTCTTCGTAACGACCATCAGATTAATGGTCGTTAACATTTTGAACTAAATATTAATCTGATGATTTTCCTTACAAAAGTCTAATTTTGATTCTTTTTCATTTTTGCATTTAGGAACTAAATATAGGAAGGAATTATTTCTGATCTTATTGCCATTCTGTATTTTTATCAACCCTGTGGTTAGAAAGACAGAAAAGGCAGATAGAGAAGGGTTATGTTCTTTTCTTAACATTAAACTTGGAGTTGGAGGTGGTGGAGGAGATAAGATATGAAAAGGATATATATATCGTGTAACGGAATTAGGGTTTTGGTTACCGAAAAAAACAAATTAGGGCTTAACTTAATCCTTGGTTTATGATCTTCTTCGATTCATCGGTGGGTGAATTACAGGAACATTCTTTTAACTTCATAGTTTCGTCTTCTCTAACTATTGATCACTTAGATAACTCTCCAGCGACATGTACACAACTATCATACATTTTTACTCAACACATCGAAGCTACAAGTCCAAGATGATCAGTTACAACACCTCACACCCAAACGGGTTTGGTCCAAAAGAGCTCCCATAAGTCTGGAAGAAGGAAGCTGCCTTCCAGAACAATCTGATCAGCAGAATCACCGTAAACACGGTTCCTCCTAGATTGCATATTACCTGCGAGAAAAAGTTAACAACACACGTCCATGAAACCATCATATATACCTGAACTAATTGAAGTTAGTCTAATTCACAAAATTCTTAAGGTGATCGGTTAATTGCTTACAAACAAGGGCTCATAAACAAGACTTTTAAGCAAGGGACCCCAAACAAAACTTGCTAAGTACACATACAATTCAGATATATTCTGTAATATATCTAACTATCTGATGAATACTAGATGCAACAGGGAAACCACAAAACCCTTAACCAAACCATATACAATTCGATATACGAGTGACTCGAGAGTAAGCAAAATGCTAAATATTACCTCAAGAAACGCTCTTGTTATAGAAAGTGAACCCAATAGCAATATCCCATCTACTGCAAAAGACACCTATAAAACATAGAAACAGAGGTATCAAACAATGTGTAGCACAAAATAAGATTGAGTGAACTCTACAAAACCATTACGAAGCCACAAAATTATAAAGTTGAGTATAAAAGACACAAAAAATGGAAGAACTTTAAAAGTAGAAGAAGAAGGAAGGGAGACTCACGAGTCGAGGAGACATGGCTGCTGGCAAAACCCGACGCGATGCTTTCTTAGCACGTTTCGAGACTTTCTTGAACATGCTTCTCAAGAATCTGATCAAAAGATCGAGGCTGCTCTCTCTCTCGTCTTCTTCATCACCGTCATCGTCATCCTCATCGGGAACCACATCGTACTCGTACCCGCCAAAGAATCGATCGTCTGAATCATATCGCCTACGCGACTAAGAATAAAGAGATTGAGTAAATTCAAATTTTCCAATAACACAAAAATTGAGATAATCAGAACGTACCTGAGAGCTACGGTACGAAGCGAATGAGCGATTCAGGCGGCGGATACGACGGCGGAGGAAGATAGAGCTAAAAGACAAAGGAGCTGCAGAGACAAATCTGTGTGAACCATTGATGAAATGTAGCGACGGTGATAAGGTTGTAGCTACGGCCATTTGTGGAGCAGAGAGAGAGAGACCACTAGTGAGTGTGAGTGAATTGTAAATTAAGAGTGGACCTTTTTGATAATTAAGTACAATTTGGGCTATATTCGTAAGTGTACATAAACATAATGTACCGTTTCTTAAAGTAAACTAGTTTCAGGTGTTATGGACCTTTTTGATTATATATATAAAACTTTTAGCTGTGTTTGGAAAGCTACATAAATATACGGTACAATGTGTGAGTAATTTGTAAATAAAAATTGCCAATTTTAAGCATAAAATAAAATTAAGGATATGTTAGAAAAGATTCATAAATTTAAGGTACCATTTTGTAAATTTACTTTTTTTTTTGTTTGCCGTTTCAAAAAAAATATCTTTTCACTAAAACAGAAGAAAAGCTTTCAGCTTTTGTTTTTGTTTGTCTTCTCCCATTGGTAAAAAAAACCCTACCGCCGCGACCACCGACACCGAGAAAGTTCGCCGCCGTTAAACCACCAGTGAGGAGAAGCTTTTATCAAAGACTAGTTCAATGAAGAGGTGAATGTGCTTTTAGAGCTAAGATTCTTTATATCTTCTCCGGCGGTAATTTCATAAAATTCGATTGTTTCTCTTATAATAAAGCTTTCTGCTTTATGAAAAAAGACAAAGACTTTGTTTTAATGTTATTGAGAATTTTAGGTTTTTGTGTACATTGGTTTCATTGTTTCTTGAATTGGAACTTATCTGGTGAAATTTGTTTAGTGTTTTTATTGCTTTTGTGTAGGAGACAGAAGAAAGTGATGATAAGCAATGAGATGGATTTGTCAGATGCAGTGATTGTAAAATCTGGGAGATTGAAATCAGTTGTGTGGAATGATTTCGATAGAGTTAAAAAGGGTGAGACTTACGTTGCAATCTGTAGGCATTGTAAGAAGAGACTTAGTGGATCGAGCGCTAGTGGGACTTCCCATTTGAGGAATCATTTGATTAGATGTAAGAGGAGAATTAATGGTAACGGTGTTGCTCAGTATTTTGTTAAGGGGAAGAAGAAAGAAGGAAGAGCTGTTGAGATATCGAATGAGAGGAAGAAAGATGAAGAACAGCTTAGTGTAGTGAATGTTAGATATGAACATGATGATGATGTTGTTACTGGTGTATGTGCTGGTTTGGATCAAAGGCGGAGTCGGTTTGATCTAGCACGGATGATTATTTTACATGGGTATCCGTTGAGTATGGTCGAAGATGTTGGATTCAGAATGTTTATTAGAAATTTACAGCCTTTGTTTGATCTTGTTGCGTTTGAAAGAGTTGAGTCTGATTGTATGGAGATATACGCGAAAGAGAAGCATAAGATGTTCGAAGCCTTGGATAAGTTACCTGGAAAGATTAGTATCAGTGTTGATGTTTGGAGTGGTTCAGATGATACTGATGAGTTCTTGTGTTTGGCAGCACATTATATCGATGAAACATGGGAACTGAAGAAGAGAGTTTTAAACTTCTTCGTGGTTGATCCGTCTCATACTGGTGAAATGCTTGCTGAACTTATCATAACATGTTTGATGGAGTGGGATATTGATAGGAAGTTGTTTTCTATGGCGTCTAGTCATTCTCCACCGTTTGGTGAAAACGTGGCTAACAAAATCAGAGACCGGTTGTCGCAGAACAAGTTCTTATACTGTAACGGCCAATTGTTTGATGTAAGCTGTGGAGTTAATGTCATTAACCAGATGGCTCAAGACTCCTTGCAAACTTGTTGTGACACAATAAACATGGTTCGCGAGAGTATTAGGTATGTCAAAAGCTCAGAATCTATTCAGGAGAGATTCAATCAGTGGACTGTTGAAGCTGAAGCTGAAAGTGAAAGGAACCTATGTATCGATGACCCAGTGAGATGGGACACAACATGTACCATGTTGGAGATTGCTTTAGAGCAGAAGAGCGCGTTTTCACTCATGAATGAGCATGATCCTGATTCCGTGTTATGTCCATCTGATTTGGAATGGGAGAGGTTAGAAACAATTGTCGAGTTCTTGAAAGTCTTTGTTGACGTGACAGATGCATTCACAAAGAACAGTTGTTTACCCGCCAACATATACTTCCGGGAGATATGCGACTTACACCTCCGGTTAATCGAATGGTGCAAGAACCCGGATGATTTCATTAGCTCTCTAGCTGTAAACATGAGAAAGAAGTTCGATGATTTCTGGGATAAAAACAACCTGGTTCTAGCCATTGCTACCATATTAGACCCACGGTTCAAAATGAAGCTGGTGGAATATTATTACCCTCTGTTTTATGATACTAGTGCTTCAGAGTTCATTGAAGACGTTGTTGAATGCATCAAAGCGCTGTACGATGAGCATTCTATAGGATCACTGTTAGCATCATCAGATCAAACCCTTGACTGGCGTAATCATCATCATGGGTCAAATGGTGTTCGTCATGGGAAAGAGCTTGACGATAGATTCATAGAATTTGATAGGTACATTAACAATACAACTACTACTACACCAGGTCATGACCCTAAATCGGATCTTGAAAAGTATCTAGAGGAGCCGCTTTTTCCCCGGAATTCAGATTTCGACATACTGAACTGGTGGAAAGTACACACACCGAAATACCCAATCCTCTCTATGATGGCACGTAACGTGTTAGCGGTTCCAATGTCAAATGTCTCATCAGAAGGAGACGCCTTTGAAACTTGTCAAAGGAGACAGGTTAGTGAAACTTGGCGTTCGCTAAGACCGAGTACTGTGCAGGCCTTAATGTGTGCACAAGATTGGATCCAGAGCGAATTGGAAAGCTCTTGAAACTCTTTAATTTTGTCCTGAGTTTTGTTTTCTTTGTTAGTTTAGATCTCTGCTCCAGCTTGTTTGTTTATTGTCTGTACCTCTACCTCTCATCAACAGTTGTTTTAGTCATAATTTATATTCAACCTAGCTAGGGCTTTTACTGTATAACAGAAGCATCGTTCATTTCTCTGTACAGAGTTTGGCTACAATGGAGTTCAGTGATAGAGTGGTTTCAGTTACTTGGACCATTAAATCTATGTAACTCTCATATCCGATGCACAACAAAATTACGGGTTTTTAGAGAACAATGGATAGTTTAACAAACACAGACATAAAGGAATATGAAATTACAAAAAGTGGTTAAGAATAGAAAGCAAAAGAGAAAAAGAGCTAGTATGTGGAATAGCAATTTTAGTTCTTTTGGTACTTACAAAAAATAATCTGGAGTCTTGCGAGTGGTTTCGGGTTCGATTTGGCGTGGGGCTGGATCAAACTGAAGGAAGTTCTGGTCCATGTTTTCACCAATCTCTAGAATCGCAGCCATGTTGCCACAACGGTAGCAATAATTTGGGGCACTGAATACAGTCACAACGTTCTTTTCTTGGCACCAGTTATAACCTTCCATGACAAGTTGGTGTGCTCTTGAAATCAGAGAGAGTCCATTGGTGTGGTTAAACTGAGTAGCGATATCTTGTCCGAAAGTGTAGCCTGCACCACGAGGAGATATTCCCCAACCACACCGGTCATCTGGATCAGACCATAAGAGATCACACATTGGTCCTTCATGTGGAACCTACACAACAGACAACACACAAGGGTTATTGTCTCGTTATGTAATACAACGTAGAATCATCAGCTTTTGTAGGTTTGTATTTTGTAACTCACCTCTTGAATTCGATCTAACGATCTGATGTTGTCAAGTGTATCTAAAGAAGGTGAAAGACCTCCATGTAGACAGAACACCTACAGAAAACAAAGTTTCATAGTTTCAAATCCAAAACGGGCAGAAGCAGATACAAGACTGTAAAAAGATGATTAGTTTAAAATACCTGACTCTCAATGAGAGCTGTAAGAGGAAGATAATCAAAAAGGTCAGTGAAGTGCTTCCATACATTAGCGTTTCCATATTTCCTCAAGCATTCATCATAAAATCCATACCTGTAAAAGGTATTTTGTAATGAAAGGCATTTTGAGACAGGGGACAACTTCATACCGAGAATGCACAGAATTCACAACTTAGTAATGAAAATGCGTACACTTGAGTAATTTGCCGGCTTTCATGATTCCCTCTTAGGATCGTAAGTCTATCTCTGTATCGAACTTTTAAGGCCACCAAGAGTGAAACCGTCTCAACTGAATAATACCCTCGATCTTCAAAAGTTAAACAATTGTGTTAGTTACCTAGATAAGTGACTTTAAAAAAAACAGAACAATAAGCACTTAACATAGATATAACAAGGTACTCAGAACACATGAAGTTTTCGCCTTTTCTTAAGCAAAAGCTTCCAAAGTAATTGCAAACATAAATCCAAATCCAAGTGCTCAGAAACATTAAACAAGGCTACAATGGAGTAAGCGCTTCATACAAGAAGCCTAAGAATAATAATCAAAAACTGCTAAAGCAAAAAGTTTAACCTTTCCAATAGCAAAGATCAAAACTTTTGGATAGATGAACAAAACAAAAACAATAAATTTTACCACTAATGGCTAAACACTCCCAAATAAGTACACATTAACCCAAAAAAGTCAAAACATTATCAAAATCCCCAAATCAAGTAATACGGTAGAAAACCCTAAAATTTTATAGAGAGAGAGAGAGAGAGAGAGAGAGAGACTGACCTACATAATCACCCATGAAAAGATAATTAGTATCAGGAGCAGAACCACCGATCCGAAAAAGCTCGATGAGATCATAAAACTGGCCGTGGATGTCACCACAGACGGTAACCGGACATTTAACCGGTTGAACATTATACTCCTCAACGAGAATCGTCTTCGCTTGCTCACACAACGTCTTCACCTCCGCTTCAGATAACGCTTTACACTCCATCAACTGCTCGATCTGACGATCGATATCTCCGGTCGCCGGCGGCATCTTCTCCGATCCGATCTATGTATATAAACAATCCGGATTCTTTTTAATCTTGGATCCGGATCTTCGTCTCTTGATTCAATCTATCTATCATCATGATGACTCCATGGATTGGATTTTTAAGAAGATAGAGAAAAAAAAAATTGTGAAGTTCGATTTCGTTGGAACTTTGTATTTTGTATTTTCTTTGCAATTAGTTTTTATTTATTTATTTATTTTTTAAAAAATATCTCATCGGAATTTGATTATTTTATTTTATTTTCTCTCCGGCAGCCGCACCGAGTCAAAAGTCCATCATGGGGGACTGACACGTTTCATTTTTTTTTCATGGCCCCTTTAGACACAGGGCTCGTTAATCGTTATAGATGGGTTTCTTTAAATTAGCCCAATCGGCCCAACAACCTTGTTAATTTCTTATAAATAAAATTCATCTTTTAACATCATAAACTCTAGTCTGACCATAGTTTTAAGGTTCGTTGAAACGCATAAATCTTTTAATCCTGAATTTAAATTCTGATGGTGATTAGCAACATATTTGGTCTTTATAATGGTGATAAACCAGAAATTTTAAATTTCTAAGATTATATATGGTACGTGGATGGGAAAGTTTCTTACATATTAAATTAGCAAATATTAAACGATTTTCATAATTTTATCCTTTATTCTTTCACTTTTTAGTTGTCTTTCTTATTAAGTAATTATATGAATAAATTTTTTGTTTAATTAAAATTTCTAGAGCGAGAGGAGCCGTCATATATGTAGTTCAAATTAATGTTATACAACTTTAAGACTGGTCTTCAGTTACTTTTTTTATTCTCGACGACTGGAACCAAAAAGAAAAGGTTGATTGATTATTGTGTCTCTGTTAAGTCTGTCTAATGCGTTACGTTTGGTAATCCATTCAAATTAAAGATATTCAAACGCTCTTACAATTGTGAACTTTAGAACGAAATATCGATTCGTTTGAACTTAAACTAAATTGGAAATATGTCGAGGTCACATGATCACTTTTGTTTAAATTTACAATTATATTTCGGAAATTATTATAAAAAAAACAGTAATGAGATTTTGCTTTATATGTGCAGATGTGATCGATAGTTACTTGTACCATGATAATATGATATAACGAAACCCGTGTTTTCGTAGAAGAAGGCATTTGCATATATTAATTTAATTTGTAATACTGATGTGGATGGTTGAAGTATAGTATACATAGAGGATTTTATGGAGCCGAACCGGAACCATAAACTCATAAAATTTATATATTACATTTTTTTAAAAATGTTTTCTTTATTACTTTAATTTATTTACAAATAAATAATATAATCTACACTATATATTTGGGTTTTCGGTTTTATCTTATATGGAGATGAGTTAGTAATTCTTTCTCCGAGAACCTTCTCATCACATAAACTAGTTATATACTACGATAAATCGTAATACCTAAGGAAAAATATACCAACTAATGAAAGAACAAAATGTTGTTTCATGTTCTATTACTAGTTCTCTTTTTGATATATATGTTGTGTACGGTGGTGATGTAGTAATTTAGTAAGCTAAGTTTACTAGTCTTTTTATGTTTTCACGATAAGTAAAATTAATCTACAAATAATGGAAAAGAAATGTAAAAAAAAGAGAGAAAGAGTAGTGGTGGAGTTAGCCCCACAAAAGAACAAAAGAATAAAAGATGGGAAAAAGCATAACACTAAGAAGCATTGTGGTCTCCTTTATTTAGAAGAACCATTACACACATTCTCCTTTTCTAAAAATTTCGGCATTTGGAGCTCATATTAATTTTTAAATGTATATACATGCTATGCATTNCAAAAAAAAAAAAAAAAAAAAAAAAAATCTTTATGTATCCAATCTTTGTCGACATCTCTTTTATTTTCCCCCGAATAGATGCTTTCAGAATACATCAATAATAATGGATTCGACATTTTTTTAATGATTGGATAAGACTTTCAAAGTACAATTGTTCTTTACACAAACAAAAACAAAAGAAAAGAAATCCATCTTATATTTCTTTTGCAAATGTTTTTGTAATCTACGATTTCTAATCGTATTATGAGATTTAATTACGTCAAAAACTATGATGTTTTTACAGAACACTTGATCTATCTCTTATTAAATAGCATGTTATTTAGAACAACATAGGGGAATATTTTATAGGATATGGGAAAGAATGTTAGTTACAAAAACACTACTCGCTCGTTTTCGTGTGTTTTGCACATTAAAAGGTCCTATAATCATCTACCTAATAAAATAATTGTTCATGATCATTTGGTGCTATTACCCAATATATAATTGTACAATACTACAAAAGTGAGAAAAAGCATCTAGACGTTATTTAGTGATGGATCAAATTAGAATTAATCCAATATAAGTTATGCAATATGTGAGAAAAAACGTTATGCATGTACGTATATTTCTTCTTTTCTTTCTTGAAATATTTTTTCATAATTCAGTATCAGCGTATTCATTTTTTTCTAATGTCTCCTAAACTAATATTGAAAAGTAGAAGTGTAGGGTCACAAATATTTTGAGCATATTTAAAAGATTCGATCCCAAATGAAAGGAAAAGAGAATCTAGCAGCATTACAAGACCTATGAATTTGCCAAACAATTATACTTCTCCCTCTCTCTCTCTCCCTGCTTCTTTCCCTAAGCTTCCACCGTACTTATGCTCTCCCCGGTGGTCGTCTTGAGTTCCTTGCTCTCCTGTATTAAGATAACGTAACATAGGTATAAGAATTTTAAAAAATAAGTTAATCCAAATTATGTGTAAACGATAACAAAATTATACAACCTTCGTTTCTTTATAATACAGTTTACATGAGTACTTCCTTTTACAAAATATGATCTTAAGTAGGTAACTAAGAAATGAGGAGAAAAAAAAAGAGAGAGGAAAAAGAGAGTAATTAAAGAGGGCTAAAGCTTCCATAAAGGAAAAAAACAAAGTTTTTAAAAGAAGCCATCTTATAGTGAGTCATTGAAAACAGATTGTTAACGTAAAGACTGAATAAAGCTAGCAGACAGCCTTTTGCGAGCTTCTGTGATATGTCTCACCGAATCTGAGTTAGCTAAAAGAAACAAAGTGTTTATTTTTTTTGGTAAAATTGTGCTAGAAGTATATAAGTAGTGACCCCAAAAATAAAACTTAACATAAGATGCAAATTGAGTCATATTAATCGGATTTATCACTAGGCCATATATTGTCCTTCTTAGACTTAGCACCGGATAAGTGGTCCGACTAATTCCGGGAATGAGCATGCCCCTTAGTAAGGAGTTTCCCGTAAACTCACATGTAAATTAAGCACATGATGAGTAGAAAATCCAAGTGAATAAGTGATCCACATGTATAATTTGCGCGTAGAGAATTTATAGGTTGTAGCGAGTTTAATTACACCCTTGACCTTAGACCCAATACGAATGTGTTACCACACGCGGGTATAGGCAATATATATTGTTATGTTGAAAAATCAAACAGCAACATGCAACACACATATATATGTATGGGTAAGAACTTGGTGAAAGTAACAAGAAAAAAAAACAAGAGGTTAGTAAAAAGAACCTGTTGTGTATAGGATCGGGTCCACGAGGCACTTTTCTTTTGCTGACAACGTAGCTAAGATCGCCGTGTCTTGATCTATCTTCGTCATGTTCTTGTTGTATTTCCTTGGCGTGTATAAAGGACGCCGCATTGGAATCAGAGTTGTTCATTGTCGCAGCTGTAGTAATCTCTTTTGTTTTGTCGGTCTCGTTGTTGTTTTGTAATACAAACGCATCGATCATAATAAGAGTGACTAAACCGACCGTAAATAGCGTACGGATCAACAGTTGGAGACGAAGGGAACGGTGATTTCGCATGGTTTCCTAGCCTTTGTGGATTTTGTTTTTGTTTTATCCTATCTTCCTTGGTTGGTAGAAATAAAGACAGATATTAACATGGATCAAAGTAGTAGGGTTTATATTCGAATTTCTTGAATGGAAACTATAATAGAGAACAAAGATGAGTGACAACAAAAGCAAGAGAAAGAGAGATAGATATAGAAGAAAGTTAGATAGAGAGAGAGAGAGAGAGAGAGAGAGAGAGAGAGAGTCTTATCACTTTGATGAGTTAGGATGGTTGGTGCTCTTTATAGGTTCCATGGTTTTTATTCGGTTCAATATGGTTTGCAAACTTTACTCGAAACATTAGGATAGAGAGAGATATATAATTTCTGCTATGAATCTTTATATATTTCCGTGAGATATAGAAATAATGTTATCTTTAAGCATGAATCCGTATGTGTTTATGTCGTCACTTTCTTTTGTCCTAATAATTAATCTAAACATATACCAGAGATATATATTTATTAAACGCAATATTCTATTTGAAAAAAAAATAGAACAAACAAATATGAAAAAGAGAGAGAATGAGATATAGAACAGCTGGTCCGAAACGTGACATCAAGGGAATTTATTTACCGGAGTATTATAATTCTTGTGTATTTTTAAGTTCATGCAGTTTTAACCAGAGCTTCTAGTTCTGGTGGTAAAGGACCCTCAGCTGAGGTATCCGCCATCATGAATTCGAGCCCCGACCACTGCGGAATTCACATGCGGGCTGCAACGTCTAGGAGGCGACATGTAGAATGTCATTTGGCAGTCCATGTAGCTAGTCCAAACGAACCGATAGCTAACATGTGGACCCTTGTTCTGTCGGGTATCCGATAGCTAATACGTGGATTCCTGCTCTGTCGTGGATAGTTGGGATACAAAAAAAAAAGGTTCATGCAGTTTTATGTACTTAATCACTAAAAATAATATACTGCACTCATATAAAATTGCACGTGCCAAAGGGTTCCCTCGTACTTTTCTCACGTACAATTCATCTCTTTCGTATCCAAAAAGTAAAAGCTAAGCACATAACTATGCCATGCATAACCTAACTTTTATACTATACATCTATAACCATATTTTATAAACACATAACAGTTATTTTCAGGTATATTATTCATTTCACAATTTTTTTTTCTATAATAGTTAATTTATACGCATGTGTGCATATATATATATATATATGTCGAATTTTGCACATACATAATATATAGTATCTACCTAGTTCCGTTCAAGCTTTTTATTCCTCACCGTATTTTTTGTGTTCTTTAATGTATCTAGTAGTGTATAGTACCATTTATAATATAATATATCATTACAAGAGTTCCCCTATGCAAAACATCGAATAATATATTTTGATTTGTCGAGATATGATCAGCAATAATTTACATTAACAAAACATAATATGCGTTAATCACCTTAACCATTCTTTATGTTTCTTAATTAAGATTTGCATATTTTAAAGTTTTTCCTGCAAATAAAGATGAGAATGACAAGATTGACTAGACCCATGATTAAAAACTGTTCCTTGGGAATATATTTATATCACTGTCACATAGCAGCCATAATTTATAAAATTTAGGAGGGCCAGTGAAGCATATGGTACATAATTCATCTCATCGATCAGTTTTGTTACGATTATACATGAATCCCACTTCAAAACAAATTACCTTTCCTAAAAGAGTTAAATGTATATTTGTCCTGAGAATCTTATGCCTTTGTTGTGTTACTCACTAGCTTCTACTCGAAGTAACCGAGAAATGGCACTTACATATTCATTTTATCATAAACCATATTAAAATACTAAAAAGGTATTTTGTATACAAGCTCCATTGCTAATGTGGTGACCACTTCTCCCTATAGTATTCCATATCCTTCGGTTCTCTATTTGTATGCGGGCTTAAACATTGTCCACGAAAAAAATATCGTTAGAAGAATTCTTTGACTAATTGATTTTTTGCATATCGCTATATAGAATTTTTCTTTCCTATCATCATCAGTCACATTGTACTTATAGCTTTTTGTGATAAGTTACTTGAATACTTGATTTTACAATAAATTAAATATGCTGAAGATAATTTTTCATAAAACCAAATCAAAGTTTTAAGACCTTTTTTCATCATACTCTCCACTCACTGCAAATCAAATTCAATTTCGACGGTGCGACACTACCCTACAATAGTATTTTCAAAGTCCAGTTCTGATATATATATGACTTTGTAAAACTTTGTATCTCATTGACCGTGAGTCCACAATTCTTAGGCATACTCTGATAAGTGCATGTTTCATTTACTGACCAAAGCATACTGAGNGAGAATGACAAGATTGACTAGACCCATGATTAAAAACTGTTCCTTGGGAATATATTTATATCACTGTCACATAGCAGCCATAATTTATAAAATTTAGGAGGGCCAATGAAGCATATGGTACATAATTCATCTCATCGATCAGATTTGTTACGATTATACATGAATCCCACTTCAAAACAAATTACCTTTCCTAAAAGAGTTAAATGTATATTTTTCCTGAGAATCTTATGCCTTTGTTGTGTTACTACTCACTAGCTTCTACTCGAAGTAACCGAGAAATAGCACTTACATATTCATTTTATCATAAACCATATTAAAATAGTAAAAAGGTATTTTGTACGCAAGCTCCATTGCTAATGTGGTGACCACTTCTCCCTATAGTATTCCATATCCTTCGGTTCTCTATTTGTATGCGGGCTTAAACATTGTCCACGAAAAAATATCGTTAGAAGAATTGTTTGACTAATTGATATATTGCATATCGCTATATAGAATTTTTCTTTTCTATCATCATCAGTCACATTGTACTTATAGCTTTTTTTGATAAGTTACTTAATTTTACAATAAATTAAATATGCTGAAGATAATTTTTCATAAAACCAAATCAAAGTTTTAAGACCTTTTTTTATTATATACTCTCCACTCGGAAAAATGAGCTATTTCCCCCTAAGAACTATCATATCTCGCTGGATGGAGGCCGAACTTTCGACACGATCTATATAGCCATGTCCACTATGACCAACCCCTATTTCCCCCCCCCCCCCCAAATCAAAAGTTTAACACTTATATCACCCCGAGCCTGAATTGCGTCGGTTTATCAGGTGAACCGCAGACCAAACGATATAAACCCGAAATTAAACCAATTATGACCCGATCCCTACATAATTACGACCTGATTCCTTACCCAAAAATTCCCAATTTTCAAATATCACGAACCCTAAAATTGACTTGGCATTGTTCTTCTTCTATCTTCCGGTCTGGGTTCCCATTATCGAATTTGAGCTTCAGAATGAGCAATTTATCAACAAAGTCGACCGGNCTTCCTTTTCTTGTCAGCCTTGGTCTGGTTTTCTTCAGGTGGTTCTGCATACACTTTATTCCCATTTGTAATNTTCTCGTGCGAGAGGAAGAGTGTTCGGTGTGCCAAAGAGATGTTGGTGCAAGGAAGCTGTTATGGCATTGATCTCGAAATCTGATCCGAATCCTTACCGGAGATACTACCGTTGTAGTTTTGCGGCAACAAATAAGGTAAAAGTTATGCTTTTATCCTCTTGTTTCATGATTTTGGTTGTAACTAATTATTGGGAAATTGGTAGTTTCAGAACGATGAACACNGCCTTTAGCGTCTTATGAATGATGAGACCATATGCATGCTCACATGGGATGCCACAAATTTGCCACTTCTGACACGTACAAGTCATCTTCTTTAGACAGACACGGTGAGAGTCTCCACTGATTTTGACTTCAAATGTGCCATTTGTGCTTATTGATACCTTAGCCGTAGACNTTTAGGTGAAGCCAAATCATGAAATAAGAAGATGATGAGTGTTATATTGTTAGNAAACTTAACAACATATGGAGTACAGATCCCTGCAAACATTTGTGAAAAACATGAGTAGTATAAACCAAAAAAATAATACATAAGTCGCAAGGAGAATATATGTTTTACCTGTGTGAGAATTAGATAGGGCAGACCTCTTTGCAATTCGCACCATGGCCAGTCGTCTTATTGCCTCTAACATGGCAACAAAAGGCTTCTCTCTTGCCTTGTTGATGGAGCTGTCAAATGACTCAGTCGGGTTATTGTCGACATCTTCGCAGTAATTACCAACCTTGTGGAATGCTCTACACCAACTCTTTGGATTTGTCCTCATTACATCACTGTAAACGCGAGAATCATAAGCAAATATCCTCTCTAAATGCCGCATATACTCTGTCTCATTGTAAGACCATGCCAAATCCCATAGTAGTGGCTTCAATCGAGATTTATTTCCATGAACATTTTTCAAGTTCCCGAAGATGTGTTGAACACACATCTGATGCTCTATCTTTGGTAACTCCTCAGAAACAACTTTGATCAATCCCTGAGATAAAAGCATAAGTCAAGTTAAATAAGAGAAGCCAAAATAAAAGCATAAGTGAAGTTAAATAAAAAGAATAAACTTTCCTTTTGCCTATCGGACATCAGGATGAATCCATCACCATCATTTAACCCAAAGTCTTCTTTCATCAACTTAGCAAACCATAGCCAATTGTCATAGTTCTCAACCTTGACAACTCCCCATGCTATTGGATATATACCATTGTTTGCATCCCTGCCTAAAGCTACCAATAGCTGACCTTTAATCTTATTCTTCAAAAAGCAACCATCAATTCCTATGATCGGCCTACAAGGCGCCATCCATGTTCTTCTAATGTTGTCAAAACAAACATAGAACCTGTTGAACATGTCCTTCCCTTCATCGTTCGTAATACACTCGAACTCTACATGTGAATTCGGGTTTGATGTCATAATCTCAGCTGCATAATCTCTTGATCTATGGAACTGCTCATCATACTCCCTCTCAATCCACTTTCTAGCTGTCTTCCTAGCAGCTTGACACTGAGGCCTAGTGATACTGATCTTCCAATCTGACTTTATGATTTCTTCAATCTTCCTTGGCATGAAGTACTCTGGATCATCCCTAATCTTATCAACAAACAACCTAGCTATATGAGGCACTATTAACATCTCACACTCTCCATTTGGAATACAACTATGCTTATCAACGAACTTATTGATCCTCCACATCCTATCATTTGATAGAATCGACGCATAAACCTTCCACTCACACTTAGATCCATCCTCATCATTAACACCAACGCATTTATACCCTATTTTCGCTTTATCATACCTGTACTGTTTCAAATTTCTCCCAGTTTTGAGAACATAATCGAGAACCGCCTCCTTGAACGCAACTCCATTGAAAAACGTCTGCTTATAGAACAACTCCCCACTACCACGCCTCATATTCGTACGAGCTCTAACTGGACCGTTTTCATCGTCGTCTTCACTCTCTGGGTACACATCGTGGCGGATTGGAGGTTCGTCGACAAACTCCTCAACAAGCTGTTCGATGTAAAATTGGTCTCTATCTTCACCTTCTTCGTCGTAATCAGGCGTATGGCCGCCAGGATCTCTCTCAATTAACGCCATTGAATCTCTCAATGAAAGGAACTCGAAATCGCACTTTTTAGGGTTCTTCAAGTTTTGGAGATTTTTCGATTTAGGTTTTTTCGAGACTTTTGGGTTTGATAGAATTTTTAGTCGGGTCAAAACTAAGTTAAATCGATAAAATTCGGGTCAAATTCTGGTTAACTCGACAAATTCAGGTCAAATCAGGTTTAATCTGGTCAAATTTGGTTTAGACTTTTCGTTAGACAGTTAAGCAAATAGTAAACCGTCACAAACCCAACTCTGGGTGTAACTAGATCTACAATTTTTTATTCGGAGTGGTATAAATGTTAAACTTTTGATTTGGGGGAAATAGGAGTTGGTCATAATGGACATGGCTATATAGATCGTGTCGAAAATTCGGGCTCTATTCAGTGAGATATGATAGTTCTTGGGGGAAATAGCTCGTTTTCCCCTTTCCACTCACTCCAAAACAAATTCAATTTTGACGGTGCGACACTACCCTACAATAGTATCTTCAAAGTCCAGTTCTGATATATATTATATGACTTTGTAAAACTTTGTATGTCATTGACCGTGAGTCCACAATTCTTAGGCATACTCTGATAAGTGCATGTTTCAGTTACTGACCAAAGCATACTGACATTACGTATTGACGTACCAAATTAATGCGATCATTGCATTCATATCTTGAGGTTCTTGTAGGCACCATCACTCGACCACGCTCCACCATCGTTTAGCGACTATCATTTGACTGTACGTGTAAATACGAGAGATCTTCTAGTTGATCCCACATCCATCCATTTGCCTTCCTCTGTGTTTCACAACTCCTCCTCTCTATTCACTATATGTAGTGAAGAGATATTTATCGGAAAATTCTTGATTTGGGTAAAGATGTTGAGTGGTTGGGTCGGACTGCTCAAGTTGTTCCATGAAAGCGATCGACTGTTGTGTGTTTTTTCCTATGGATCGGGACATGAAACAGCTATGATCGTTAGCGTAGTTATTTTGTATGCCATGGCCGAATAGTACTGAATGTGCCTCTCCGTATGAGTGTAAATCACTAGTCAACTCTGCATGGAGCTTTTTGCGCAAGTTGTTGACTAGAGATATAAGTGATGGGTGCTGGAGCCGAAGCTCCCAAGACCATTGGGATACTTGTATCCGAGACCATAAGATAGGTGGCATCGTAAGCTAGTTGTTGGAACTGGTTCTTCTGGTTGAGCGAGATTGAATCGTTCGTAGTTCTGTGTGAAATGGGTTGCTTGACGTGACATCCACATGTTGTGTTCTCATTGGCAATCGAAAAATTACACCCTAACAGTGTGTATATTCTCAAGTTTTGTTTGATAAAAGCTTACATGAAAAAATTATGTTTAGCATATATTCAAAAGTTTCAACTAATAAAAGAAAAAACAAATTACTATGATGTCCCACAATCCACCACCTGCCCAGTGATCATTGAAAATGTTTTATACCATCGTAACAGATTAATTTATCGGTGAATAAACGCATATTTTCATAATAATGATTCGCACAAACATTAACTTGTTTCTGTAGGGTTAGTTTTAACATTAGTTCCACAAAAACAAATAAAAAAGTTCCTTAGTATTAATTAGTGTTTGAACAAATACGGCTACTCATAAATTTCCGAAGTATGTATGGGTTTACCCGACATCTTTCGGTCTATTTTTTTTTGTTTTTTCTTCTTTTTTAAAGTATTGAAGGAAGGAGAGAAGGAAGACATACTTTGTGAAGACAATGTCTTATATAGTTTGAATGAGAAGTCAAGTAGAAGATTAAATCCCAAAGTAAAAGATTAAATCCAATTAAAATTCTAATAAAAGTTGAGATAACGTTAGTTTAACTATATATTCATTGAATAAGAGTATTCGGGATTGTTGATACAGCTCATAGTCATTTTCATACTTCAGTTCTGAGACCAAGCTTAATCAAGATTCATTAGAGTGTTAGCCAAAGAATAGAAACGGTTAGTTAAATATCATAATTTCAAAAGATTTTTTTTTGAAAAATTTGATTCAATAAAATCAAAAATACGGTTTTAACTGACACAATAGAAACAAAAACTTAGTTAGTAGACACCTCCCCCAGACTTAAACAACATTGTCCCCAGTGTTACCAAGTAAGGAAAAGTAAAAAAAACAAAAATGTATTAAAAATTGTAAAGAAAAGTTGAACTGATTCTCGGGTTACTCATTGGTGTCGACCGACACTCTCGGCGGATGGTGAATTTTGGCTGAAACTCCTTGTTAGTTGCATTGATGTTTTGCTGGATCAATCTTTAGATGTTAATTATGTTAAAAAAAACACTCAAACACAAGTTAAAAGCAACATGATAGATAGATAGTTCATACAAATTTCAAACACAAACTAACTCAATGCAAGAACTCAATCCTAAAAAGGGAAAGAAAACCATGATCACAAGCTAAACATCATCTGTGTCTGGACTAGTAGGAGGTGAAGATGGCGAAGGTAACCTGCTCCTAGTAGGACGAATGCAGCTACACCAAGACAACTGAGCCATTCCGTTCTAGATGGGACACATAGTAGAAGTCAGATACGCCTGATAAGCTCCATAGTAGCAGAATGCTATGGTGGCTCTGGAAACTCAAGTGCCGCGGTCCCAGAAGAAGAACCAACCTCAAAACCCCAACAAGGTCAGGACCATCTAAGTCCACAACAGCACCTCTGCGGCGACGAGCAGCAGGTGCAGCGACAGAATCCCTCATGTTAGGCTGAAATGCCAGCTGACGGTAATCCTCGCCAATATCAGTAAGTGCAGGGCGTGGCATCTCAATCATACGCTCTCCAATGGTGGAACGGAAAAGCCAGAATATAGGCTTCTTCATCCACTGAGTATGTACCATATAATCAACATCCATAACAGGGCACTCAATAATGATACTGCAACTATCCACATCAATTTGAAAATGCCTGAAGATTGGAGTCAGAAGACTCCCAACGTTTTTTGTCTTCTTTCCTCTTCCAGTGAAAGGCTTGGTCTTCAAGGAATCCAAATGATGCGCAAAAACTGCTCCCATGTTAACTGGTCTATCTAACGCGGATACATGGCAAGTGTCAGCAACCAATTCTCGCAAGCCAAAATACAATAAGACCAACTATGCCACTCGCATCTTGTAAGGCTCCATCTTACACAATAGTATATGTCCAATAACTCGACTGACATACCTCAGGACCAGATGTCTAATATATGTCTGTGTAGGTGACTTAGAATCATACTACCCATGTCCAAAAATCTTGCACATGAGGAAACTGAGCAGGAAGTGAAACCTCTGTAAAATCTCTCTCAAAACCATAAATACCACAGAGATCCCTAAGTGGTAGCCTATAACGAATGCCCCTAATAAAGAAAGATAGAAATACTCATGTGCATTCTTTGCAGCCTTATTCTCATAATAAACTCCCATTGTAGCTATAAACTGACGAACAAGATCTGGATACGTATATGCAATGGTTCCCATACTTATCATAATTTTCTAGGGTATCATTTTTTTTTTAACCCCTTGCTCTTTTTTATGATATTGCGTATTGAGGGTAAAGTTATTTCTATGCTGGATAGGATAACAACTTTAGGAACCATTGCATCTAGGCAGTATGATATGTATCCCGATCTTGTTCGTCAGTTTATGGCTACAGTGGGAGTTTATTATCAGAATGAGGCGGCAAAGAATGCACAAGAGGAGTTTCTATCTTTTTTCATTAGGGGCATTCGCTATAGGCTACCATTTAGGGATCTCTGTAGCATTTATGGTTTTGAGAGAGATTTTACAAAGGTTTCACTTCCTGTTCTGTCTCCTGATGTGCAAGATTTTTGGAGTTTGTTTGGACATGGGCAATATGATTCTAAGTCATTTACACAAACAGATATTAGACATATGGTCTTGAGGTATGTCATTCGTGCTATTGGGCACACACTATTGTGTAAGATGGAGCCCAGCAAGATGCGTGTGGTGGAGTTGGTCTTATTGTATTTGGGCTTGCGAGACTTGGTTGCTGACACTTGCCATGTACCCGCGCTAGATAGGCCAGTTAACATTGGAGCAGTTTTTGCACATCACTTAGTTTCCTTGGAGACCAAGCCTTTCACTGGAAGAGGAAAGAAGACATAAAACGTTGGCAGTCTTCTGACTCCAATCTTCAGGCATTTTCAAATTGATGTGGAGAGTTGCAGTATCATTACTGAGTGTCCTATAATGGATGTTGATTACATGGCACAGACTCAGTGGATGAAGAAGCCTCTATTCTAGTGTTTCCGTTCCACCACTGGAGAGCGTATGATTAAGATACCACGCCCTGCACTTACTGATATTGGCGAGGATTACCGTCAGCTAGCATTTCAGCCTAACATGAGGGATTCTGTCGCTGCACCTGCTGCTCGTCGCCACAGAGGCGTTGTTGTTCCTGCTGTGGACTTAGATGGTCCTGACCTTGTTGGGGTTTTGAGGTTGGTTCTTCTTCTGGGACCGCGGCACTTGAGTTTCCAGAGCCACCACAACATTCTGCTACTATGGAGCTTATGAGGCGTATCTGACTTCTACTATGTGTGCCATCTGGAACGAGATGGCTCGGTTGTCTCGGTGTGGCTGCATTCATCCTACTAGGAGCAGGTTACCTTCGCCATCTTCACCTCCTAATAGTCTAGACACAAATGATGCTTAGCTTCTGATCATGGTTTTCTTTTCCCTTTTTAGGATCGAGTTATTTTTCTTCTTGCATTGAGTTAGTTTGTGTTTGAAATTTGTATGAACTATCTATCTATCATGTTGCTTTTAACTTTTGTTTGAGTGCTTCTTAACAAAATTAACATCCAAAGATTGATCCAGCAAAACATCAACGCAACTAACAAGGAGTTTCAGCCAAAATTCATCATCCGCCTAGAGTGTCGATCGACACCAATGAGTAACCCGAGAATCATTTCATCTTTTCTTTACAATTTTCAATATATTTTTGTTTCTTTTACTTTTCCTTACTTGGTAACAATGGGGACAATGTTCCATTGTTACCAAGTCTGGGGGAGGTGTCTACTAACTACTAACTAAGTTTTTGTTTCTATTGTGTCAGTTAAAACCGTATTTTTGATTTTACTGAATCAAATTTTTCAAAAAAAATCTTTTGAAATTATGATCTTTAACTAACAGTTTCTGTTCTTTGGCTAACACTAATGAATCTTGATTAAGCTTGACCTCAAAACTAAAGTATGGAAAAGACTTTGAGCTGTATATCATGGTTAAACTAATGTTATCTCAACTTTTATGAGGATTTTTAACTGGAATTAATCTCTTATTTTGGGAGTTGGAATACAGTGGACTAGACTTCTCCTTCAAGCTATATAAGACGATGAACAAAATGTTAAATCTGTTTACGAGTGAGAAGATGAAAGCTAACATACTGAAAAAGGGTTTTCTTAAAACCGAGAATTGCTTTGTGATCTTGCACCTGGTACCCCAAGCATCGGTACTGTCTGTTTCTTTCTGATGTATATAGCTGTTCCGCTCAGCAGAAACAATCCTAGCATCATCGACTGTCCATATGATCTAACGTTAGCTCAAAATATCTACAACTGAGATCCAAAATGAGTGAGGAAATAAAAGAGTTTTGTTTTGTTTCTTCTGTACCTCAAAACCAAGAACTGATATCTTCTCTTCATCTGCAGAAGGCACACAGCTTCTGTAAGTTTTGTAAGACTGAGACTTCTTCACTTTCGATACAGGCGAATCATCATCCACCAACTTCCTCGTTTTCGTTTCTTCGCCGTCGTCGCGGTTCGATTGACCGTTCTGTGTTTCATCTCCTTCATCTTTCTTGTGTTTATCAACTTCTTTCACCTCTTTACATTTGAAAGCTATACGATAACCAGTTTCACTACATCGATACTTCTCTTTCCTCTACAAGAAACCCACACCATACTGAAACAATGAGTCTCCTTCACAACACAACAAATCATACCCAAGTCCAATTCACTGTATAATAATCTAATTGACTGAGAAATCACTGATTAAGCTAATTATGTAACCCTAAATCACCAAAATCAATCCTAATTGCGTAATCACCATCAAAATCAATACAGATCCGAGTGAAAGCCTAGAGATCTTTACCAGTTGAGCTATTGGTTCTTCGTAATTAACCTAATTCTGAAACCCTAAATCACCAAAATCAATCCTAAATGCGTAATCGCGATCCAAATCAATACAAATAAATCACCAAAATCAATCCTAATTGCGTGATCACGATCCAAATCAATACAGATCCGATGTAAAAAACAGAGCAATTAATCAAATCAGAGAGGGGATTTGAAAAAAACCTTTTCGGAGGAATTGCAGGAAACACAAGGACCTGAAGGAGAACATGCGAAGGTAACGTTACTTCCTTTTGGAGTTTCTTTAAAACCTAGAAGGAACCTACGGCCAACGCTTCTGATCTCTTCTTCATCATCTCCGCCTCTGTAAATCAAAACGAGTCAGATCGAGAAGCGAGATCGGAGTCTAAATTTAACTTGAAGAAAAAATTGTAAAAGTACGAAACTGTTCATGTGCTCTGACGAGAAGAGAGGATGAGATTGAAGCAGCGTAGATGAAGATGAAGAGGATGACCAAAAAAAGTGAAGAGCTCTGAGAAGCCATTTTCACTGTTTTCGTCTTCGCAGCGAAGAAGACGAAAAAAAAAATGCAGCGAAGAAGAAAAGGAGAAAGAGAGTAATATTTTTAGAAAAGCCCTGATATTACCTACTATTTACTAAATAAACCTATTACTCAGTGTCGTGCTTAAGGTTAAGAGGAAAGGCCATTTGCCCTAAGCCACCAATAATTAAAAAAAATTTAGGCCACATTTTTGTCTGCTATCTAAGCTGTATTTAAGTTGATAAGATAAACGTGTATGTAAAATAGGTCTTTTGTTTATAAAGTCCATGACATTATTAATAAAAAACAATACCTTATATCTATAAGGAAATTTCTACAGATGTTTTAAACTCTAAATATAATATAATAATAATAATACTTATGGAATATAATTAAAAATAAACGAAATCTGTTTTTGGAATAATCGGCATATTAATTAAAAAAAGAGATAATTGGAAGAAAATAAACTGATTTTGAGTTTTCGTTTTTCGAAAAAACCAATCGCTTGTAAATTTTTTTTATTAAAAGCAAGATTAGTTTTCGGGTTTAAGAATCGTTCACAATTGATAACATCAGTTTGCTAACGATTATTCACTGTGTCATTTCATAAACTTTTTTTTACTTTACTTTCATAATGTGAGTTTGGTAAATGATTTTTTAAGGAAAAAATAGCAAAATTGTGATTTAAGATTTTTTAAGTTTATTTTTGTTCTCTTTGAAACAATTTTATTTTTAATTTTGATATTTTTAATAATAAAAGCCACATTTTTTTACATGCCCTAACCCACATTTAGCCTTAGCACGGCACTGCTATTACTTAAAACTGTTTTAAATTAAACCTTGGTAGTTTCAATCGGCCAGAGCTCTCGTTTTGATAACCTTGGTGACTCGTAACAGTTGGTTTCCCGATTAATATCATGTTCGATTCAACACTTTGAGCTCTCTAACATTATGGGTTCCCTTAACTGTTAATTAGTGTTAGGTACGTAACTCTCAAACTTCACAGCTGATTAGGGCAAAGTGCCCCGCTGTATTGTGATTTACTAGGCAAGAGTAATATAAAAACTTTTCTATTTTCGCAATGTATGGATAAAAAAAAATATTTTTGATAGCAATATTATGTTAAACTAATCTTAAAGCTCTATTTGAAAACTGTATAAATAATAAAATAAATTTAAATTACTTTTAAAATTTTATTCTATGTTAATATTAATTATTAATATTTAATATGATATATCTAACATTTAATTTACAAATTTTATTTTAAAATCAAATGTAAAATTTATTAGATATACATTAAAAATAATATTAGTATTATCATTGAAATTTAATTTATTTATTATTTAATATATTTTAAAAATATTTTTATTATCTAGTTACCATTTACTAAATTGTTTATTCTCTGAAGATTTTCTTTTCATTCTTTTCATTCTGCATTGTTCTTTTTATTCATTTTTTTTTGTTATTCTAATGGTTAGAAGTAGGAGCCAAAGACTTCATTAATGCAATGAGAACCAGCATGTGTTACACATTATAATGCTAAACAAAAAACTTTCTTAAATAAAAAAAAACTCAAATTTTATTATTGAAATAAATCATAAATACTAAACCTGTTTGAGAGAGAAATCTTTATAATAAATTGGAGCCAACACATTTTGTAGACAAGATAAAACTTTCTAGTTTCTCTCTAACTACATTATTAAGAAGCAAAAAAAAAAAAAAAAAGCTGTTTAACCATCCGACTTCGTCACTTCTTGACCATCCTTCACACACAAGTATCCCATAACAGCAATTGCAAGGATAAGGAGGAAACCGAATAAAATGAAGAACAAAATATTCATCATTGTATATAAGAAGACTATTTGTTTTTTTTTTTGTTTTTTTTTAGAAGACTATATTAGAATGGAGGATTTCGTAGAACAGAAATAGAGAACTGAATAGTTGAGATTAAAGAATTTCAATTTCTTACTTATATAGAGAAATGGTATAGAAACTATTGTGTTTATAAATATTTATTATTTAGTGTAGCATCTTGCATCTGCCAAATGTTGATATACGTAGTTTCCAATTTTTCTACTTGGTTTCATTGTTTCCCATTTATCAAACTAATATTTTATTTTTAATTTAATGAAAAACTACTAAAAATGTAAAAATCAATAAAATGAATATTCTCATCATCTTTACGTCCAGTTTTACACTTTTTGAATTAGAAAATTTCCTTAAAAGAATTATATGTCAAGATGTGCAAAAATCTAAATTACGTGCTGAAGATTATAGAAACATTAACCGTCTTGAGCTTGGGAAGCCCAATTTAGTGCGAAGCCCAATACATTTCTGGTCTTCAAATATTTTTGGATAATACAATATATTGTAGCTGTTTTGCTCTTATCGCCAAAGTGATATTGAGTGCATTCCCTCAATGTATGCTGCAAACTGTAGTACGTGATCGATCGTTAGCTCAAGAAACTGCAGTTAGATTGAATTGAGGGAGGTTTTTGCTAACCAAAACCTGATATTACTTAATAGATGCAATTTGATTGATTATACAGCAACTCTTCCACAAGATATGTCCTTGCAGCCCTACTGTTTCTTTCCAGCTAAATATTATCAATAATGATGTTCTATCAACAATATGCATTGTATTGAGTTCAAATCTAGCTAATGAAACAAAGACTCAACACTATACTAGTACGTAGTTTAGTCACGAAACTACCTGTACTCTTTTTTTTCTTCAGTTTATTATATCCCAATGCAAATCATTATACAACAATATTTAAGCAAGAAGCTCTTCATCAGACAACCATTATCCTTATTAAGGATTTTTCCCTTGACATAAACCGTAAAAAACAGTATGAATTACCATATTTTTTTGATTAAAATTCGAAAATTTTCTGTTAAATTAAAATGAAAATTTTACTCTTTTATCAAATAATTTATAGCCTTCAGACCATTATTTGACAAAAGCATATCATAATATTTATGCTAACAAACTTCTCGATTAATAGTAGAGATGTTACAACACACTAAATGAAGAAATGTAAGAAAACCTTTTTCGATCAAATTACAAAGACTACTCTCAGTGTTCTTGTTTGTTAAAGATGAGAGGAAACTCATCACTATACTCAGGGAAGAAACCATATTGATCTCCCAAATTCTTCAAAGATTCATAAACTTGAATCATCAACGGTCTTTCCTTAGGCCTCGATACAACACAGCTACACGCGATTCTCAAAACTTGCATTATCTCATCATCATATCCTTTACCATATATGCTTCTATCAATTGCATCTTTGCTTCTACCATTACTCAAATGCTTACCCACCCAGTCTACTAAACTCTCTTTAAACCCTTCTTGACCATTGTTAATGGAAACAGGCTTTTGTCCAGTAACAATCTCAAGAAGCACAATTCCAAACCCATACACATCTCCACTTAAAGACGCAACCATGGTGCTTGAATACTCAGGCGGAACGTAACCGAATTCCCCTAACTCGCCGTCACTTAACGAGCTATCCTTAGAATCCCGGGAACTCACTAGCTTCCCCAAACCGTAATCCATAACACGAGCATCAAAATCTTCATCTAAAAGAATCACATTCGAGCTAATGTACTGATGCATACACGGCGGTTGGCTTGCATGATGCAACCAAGCTAGCCCTCTAGCCGCTCCAACAGCAATTCTAACCCGAGTTGGCCAATCCATAGGACAATCCTGTAACTGAGAATACAACGTCCCATTAGCCATGTGCTTATACACCAACAACCTCTCATCTTCCACAACACAAAACCCGAGAAGCGGAACCAAATTCGGATGCCTGATCTGATCTAACCTGCTCATCTCAGCCCTAAACTGCTTCTCACTAACCTCCCATCCATTACTAAGCCTCTTAACCTCCAATGCAGACCCATCAGGTAAATCAGCTTTGTACGAAACTCCAGTTCTTGACGTACCAACGATATTCCCGGGATCAAAACTGTTAGTAGCTACAATTAAATCAACCAATTTAATCTTCACTATTGGTTTCTGAAACAGAGTTACCTGAACAAGCTTGTGTGATCTCAACAAACCAATCCAATCACTATCATCCTTACTTTTTCCGGCGCCATAACTATTCTTGTTCCTCCCATCTCTTATAAAGAACCACCAAAACATCCCAAATCCAACACATAACGACCCAAAAGCACCAATAACGCCGGCGATCGCAATGATCGTCAAGTTTTTACCGTTTAACGCACCGCAACTCGATAACGGATTCCCGCAAAGTCCGGCATTGCCGCGAAAACCGTCTTCACCAAAATGAGAGAGCTCGGAAGGAATCGAACCGGAGAGATCATTGTCAGCTAGAGAGAGTCGCCGGAGCCGGTTTAACCGGGTTAACTGAGAAGGAATCGAACCGGTTAACTTGTTCTTGTTTAGAGCTAAAGTATTCAAGAATTTACAGTCAACGACCTGAGACGGTATCGAGCCACCGAGTTTGTTACGGGAAAGATTTAAAGTGACAAGATAAGGAAGCCATGAACATATTTGTGAAGGAATCAAACCGGAGAAACCGTTATCGGAAAGATCTAAAGATTGTAAACTCCGACATAGCTTGAGAGATTCAGGGATTTGACCGGAGAGTTGCATTGATTGAAGCTGAAGAGAAATAATTCGATTCTCTTTAGCGTTCCAGCAAGAAACTCCGGTGAGTTTGCATATTGATGAAGATGACGATGATGAATTGGGGAAAGACCAGGTGCTGAGTTGGTTTGAAGGATCTTTGAGTGATGCTTTAAGGCCTTTGAGACAGAGCACTTCGTCTTCGGCGTAAGACGATGGGATTAAGATGATGACAAACAAGAAGATAAAGATCGTCTTCATGATGGGTTTGGTTTGTTTCTTTAGGGTATCGTGTAAAGAGCAAAGCTTTTTTTTTTGTTTTTCTTCATTCTATGGCGGAAGAGACGGCCATTGACTGTTAAAGTTTCAAGCTTTGTGGATGGCACAAATAAAAATTTTCAAACTTTGCTGACTTTAAAAACAAATAAAGTGTATCTTTAACTAAACGTTGTCGTTTGAGAGCAGTATTCATTTTTTTTTTTCATTATTCAGGTAGTGAGTGTTTTGATTGATAAAAGTAGGTACCAAAGCACTTTCTGCGCAAGAATCAATTTCTTTTTTTTTTTGTTTAAAATACATTTTGTTTTGGTAAAAGTATGTATTATTTAGATAAATTGATTAAGATCAATGATTAATGTTGCACCAAAATTCTTTTATTTGACCAGAAAGATATATATAAAACGTGTTGAACTGTTAGTGTGTAGGACAGTCATTTTTGGAATGTATATTATTTTTTTTTTTGTTAAACATGTTCTGTGAGCACTTCAAGTATAAGTAGCTTGAAATGTTGAATGCTTTTTTTGATATAAAAAGCTTTAAATTTAAATGCATATATAATTTAAAAAAAAAGAGTTATAGACATATGATTTGCGATTATATGGTTTGTGAAAGTAGAGAAAGAGTTATACAAAATAGAATTTAGAAAGGAGAAAATTAGATCAGGACGAGAAATTAAGCCTCTACTAACTTTAGGAACGATTGTGCTCGACCACCACGACCATGCTATATATTGAACCGACAATTTCGATTACATGAATTTTGTTTTCTTTGGTTGAATTCTGTTTTGTGCGAGAAATTATTGATTTAAATCAAGATTAACAGGGGAGAAAATCAGTGGCACTTTTGGCTTGGAGTATCAAAATATATAGAGCCGTTGCGAATGAGGAATGACCATAACGGAGACTACTACAACAACCAAGAAAGAGTGTATTTCTCAAGTGTAATAAAATATCGTTAGCTCACCGATTGAGCCCATTAGACCATACTTATGTATTGGGCATTCATCAGTGGAACTGATTTTGGGGCTCTCAGCTCTACTACTAAGTATTAACATACACAAATTCTCCTTTCGACAATTTTACACTAATTTTTTTGTTTCCAGTTAGCAAGAACTCAAAAATAGACAGACCTTTGACCCTTCCACAAGACTTCACTTTTATAAAACTTACAACCACTGATAGTATATCCTAAGTTTGACGAGTTTTCCGGTATAGTTTAGAGGTGAAGAGTATAAATGGTTCTGGTTAGGTTTGTGTTTGAAGTGCATACTTTATTTTAGTTAAAACAAATTATTATTTTTCAAGTTAAAAACAAAGTGACAAATGACGATTAAATAAAAAAAAACTCATACCCTAATATATATTTTCGATATATTCTTATCTACACTTCTGGTATGAGACATTCTAGTAAAAAGTAACAATGTATGCATAAACTGGTATAGTTTTAGCCTTTTAGGCTGATATGTACCCTACAAGAATTCAATATATACTATGCAATAAGATAAAATGACATCAAACATAAAACAAAATGCGAACTGTTACTATAGTAATATAACTGTGTTTGGTTCATGAATGTGACACACACCCCGAGAAAAACGGCAAATTATATTGAAAAAGTCGTATCAGATAAGAAAAGCATATCAGATGAGATGCACTTAACCTTAACCCAATAACCAATTCTATGACACAATTAAATTCCATATAACTACCTTAAGCTTGAAGATTGAAGTAGTCTTCGACTTCTGAATCCGATTGAAGTCTTTGACCAAAACAACACAGAGACCTACTTGTTGTTTCACTGCATCATCATCATCCATATTATATTAAACACCAAAACATAACAAAAACGACAAGTCGTTTCTTTTCTCCCTTTCCCGAAAAAGGGCAAAAAAAAAAAAAACTGTACACAACAACTAATTCAATCTCTAAAATTCACCAGAGAGTCTGATCAATGTATCTAATTAGCCTATCTCTCAAATTTTTTTTCACATTAATCATTATCATCATTAGATATTTTTATCTTTATATAGTATATAAATTAATTAAAACATTATCTTCTTCATCAAGCCACTCCCATTATACTATCTCCATTACTCGACATTGCCTCGAACCCCGAGGCAAGTGATCCGCCACGTGCCTTCTGTTCATTGGACGATGAAGACGAAGACGTCGACGAAAGATTCAACGACAGCGGAAACATCTTCTCCGTAGTTGACGCTGGAGCTTTCTTGCTAAGGTTAAGACCAGCCATTTTCCGCGACGGTGGAATCGGAATCGGAACTGGACGGTTTAGTTTAGATCCTAGAGGTATCCCTTCAAGTGGTGTTCGCATTTGACTCTCTTCTTGTATAGATTCTATAAACTGATGACAACAGAACTGTATGTGTCAGTTTCATATGTTCTTTTATAATTCAAGATTTTGATAATGAATAGTTTTTTTTGTTACCGAATCAGGAGTGATATCGAAGAGGCTAGATCTACGACGGCGACGATTCTGATTTGTCCGCCGGAGAAAGTATTTCTGAGCATGACTCGCTACCTGAGTCGGAGTTCGAGTTTTCACAAAGTTTCTTGAGATCCCTCTCCAGTCACCTTTTCCAACTTTATGCAGTCCCGTGAGGAACAATCTATGTTCATCCTCTGTCCATGGAGTTCCTAAAAATTTCAAGAAAATGGGAAAAAAAAAG
Source organism: Camelina sativa (assembly GCF_000633955.1). Lineage (NCBI taxonomy): Eukaryota > Viridiplantae > Streptophyta > Magnoliopsida > Brassicales > Brassicaceae > Camelina > Camelina sativa. The sequence goes on from NC_025691.1 coordinate 20,065,333, forward strand.
TAAGAAAAACTTTATAAAATTTCAAGAAAGTAAGTAAAAAAAAAAAAAAAAAGTTAACCTCGTTTGCGTTCACGGTTTCTACTACCGGAAGCGTGAACGACGTCGTCTGAAGCGTAACCACCACCGTCTTCAATAGGGCCGTTGGAATCGAGAGTTTGATCGAGTTGAATGAGATTGTTCATACTGACAGTTTTTCTAACAGAACGTGACGAAGCTTCCGTGACGCGGACGCCGAACAGCATGATGCCTTTTTCTCCGTCGCCGGCGTTTTTGTTGTCGTCGCCCGTGGTGGTTATTTCTGTGGGACAAGTGCGGGAGTTGTGGCCGTTGTTTCCACACTGTGAGCAACTACGAGACATCGAAGCTGCTCGCGAAGAGAGCAAAACACTACTTGATCGGAGATATAGAGACAGAGAGATATTTTGGAGATGAGAAAAAAAAAAAGGTAAAGAGAAAGAGAAGGAAAGAGAGGTTTAGGTTTGGTATAAATAGGAATGATTCCACTTTTATGTTGTGTTGAAGAGCCCTTCACCACAAAAACCTTTTGACTCTTGTGTGTTTTATCTCAAATGACTTTGTTTGTCCAATACAATTATTTTCTTTTGTCATTTCCTTTTTTCATTGGTCCAATGAAAAAGAAAAAAATCTCCTCTTTTTACTTTAGTCTATCTATATATTTTTATTCAATTTTTTTCCATAACGCCAAACACGGTAAAAACTTCTCAGTCAAAGTAACAGTTGCATGAGACGATTGGAAGAAACGACTGAAATATGTGGCTGCAGAAGACGGTTTCAAAAAGTTGTCGAGTATCGACAACTTAAAAAAGCAAAGGTGAGTTAATACATTTAGATATTTTTTTGGATTTTATACATATTTGAGATTTTGTGTCGTTTTTCTTTTTATTATTTATTTAAAACACTCCAATTTTTTTAAAAAAATCATCTTTATTTTTGTAACGGCTAACCACGACGATTAGAGTTCAAACACACTAAAAATTATCGGTCAAAGAAATGGTTACATGAGACGATTGGAAGAAACGACTGAATATGTGGTTTAAGAAGACGGTTCCAAATAATTGGCAAGTATCGACAACATAAAAAAGGTGAAGGCGAGTTAATGCATTTAGATTTTTATTATTTTTTTATTTTTTATTTATTTGAAATTTGTGTTGTTTGTACTTTACAATTTTGTTTAAATACTCCAAAAAGATTTTAAAAATCATTTTTTGTAACAACAACAACGATTAGATTTTCAAACGTAGTAAAAATAGTAAAATAATGAGAAGATTGGCAAATTTAGTTGCAGAATATGATTTCAAATAATTGGCGGATATCGACAAATTTAAAAAGCAAAGCTAAGTTAATCTTTGTATTGTCTTCCAAACAATATCAATATTTTAGTGATATTTACCATGATTTTATTTTGTGAAAAGTCTATAAAATCATGAATCAATAACATAATAATTGAATTCATTAACAATCATATATTCTCTTGTTTTAATTGAATAACACAAAAATTTTATTGACTTTATAAAAGTATGATACAATAACCCAAATTTATTAAGATTTTAAATGACTTTTTATAAATCACAAACTAATAACACTGAATTTTAAGAAAGTCTAACAACATCTTGATCTGATAACAGTAGATTCTACATAACATTTAAAACCTTTAAAACTTTATTCAATTTACAAACCAATAACACCCCCTTAAAGATTTAGTTTAAACACTCCAAAAATATTTTGTAAAAAATAATTGGGGTGAACAAACTTTTAATATGGGTAGAACAGTAACTTATTTTTTTTGGACAAACAACAATAACTTCTTCTATGCAAGGATATTGCATTGAAGTTTGCCTAAAAAAAAAAGGATATTGCATTGAAAACATCGAAAGACGAATTTGAACAAGAACTAAATTCCTCAAACCACAAACTACTATCAAATCCAAGAAATATCAATTCGTTTGTTTCAGCAGAGAAATAAATAACATAAATACTTCATTCAATTCATAAATAAGTGATCTAAGTGGCATACGATTCTATTGGCAATATTTCAAAAGTTTCGAAAACCTCACATTTGCTATATAGAATAATTTCTGTAATTGATAATTTTAACACTTTAAATCTTCTTATCTATGTTTTTGCCAATCGCCACTTACAAGCGTGGCCAGTTTTCGACCGTTTGAAGAAAGAAGACGTGGTTCGTATAATCGTATATACATGTATGGATTCGTTGTCGTTACGTATATAAGTATTTTAGTATTTGTGGCCAATTGTTAGGTTCGTGGACTTTTGTGAATGCTAGTAGTTATTGACATGTAAGTGCAAGTTACGAGAAGCCCGAGTGGATGAAGTTTTCTTTTGTCGGCGAGTGTATGAAGTTTCGGAGAAGATAACTGTAATTTTTATCGATAACACACAAAACAACTTTGCATCAAAACGTAAGCAAAAAGAGGAAAACTAGACCGTCGATGAAAATTTCTTTCTATTTCATAGATTGATTTTGATGATCGGCAGCTGACTAAAACAATTGCTATTTAAAAAGAAAAAGAAATGTAGCGATATATCGTGAACAAAATGTAACCATGATGTTTTAACATTCATCAAAATATGTTTGTTTGATATTTTAGTGTATGTGACTAGATTATATTTAACTCGATAAATATTATACAAAAGTTCAACATAACAAATACAAGATCACACACATGTATGGTGAAAATCTAGTTGATCTAACAAATTAGTTTAAACTATCAAAATAGCATGGTATAAAAGAATTTAAATGGCTATTTGTCATTTCCCTCAAAAACTATGTTTTCTATTGCCATATAATTAGTACAATTTTCTTATAAAATAATCGACCGTCCACGTAACTCCGAGTGGATGAGACGGTCCATCATTGCACTCTCCGCTCCATCATTGCACTCTCCGGGTGAGGATGCTCCTGCTCCATCTGAAGCGAGTTTAGTCCGCTTATGGCTACACTCCTCCGTGATCCATTTCTGATCATGCTTCAGTTCCCTCCAGCAATGTCCTAGCAGAAATGGCTTGCCCTTGTCGTTCTTGTAAAGCTCATACGCCATGCTCAATACATCATCTTCTGATTCTCCACTCTTTCTTCTTGAACTCGCTTGTGCGTAACAGCCCACAAACTTATTGACTCCATGGTTTATCTTGCTCCACCTAGCCTTACATTGTGTAGGCCCTCTTGCATTTGAAACAGATGACCCATAGTTAGCTTTGTAGTAGGCAGCAACCCTCTTCCAGAAACTTTGTAGCCGCTGCTCATTACTTACAACTGGATCCTTGCTTGTGTTTAACCAAGCGCTTATGAGGTTAACATCCTCCTCTGCAGTCCACCGCTTTCTTATTCCCCTTCCTTCGTCTTCTTCATCCTCATCAACCTCAACCTCGATACAATCATCATCTTCAGATGCCGGCCTAAACTGAAACGGCTGAGAAGAGAATCTAGGCCCACAGTTGACAGGCTGAGAAGAGAGGGTTTGGGTAAAGTTGACAGGCTGAGAAGAGAGGGTTTGGGTAAAGTGGACAGGCTGAGAAGAGAATGTATTTGGAAGAATTGGATTATCTTGGGAGTTAGAGTCTTTTTGAGAATTCATAAGATCAACAAAATATGTATGTGGATTACGAATAAGGCTTCTAGGATCCATTGGTTGTTTTAGTGAAAGCTGATGTTAAAAGAAAAGGGTTTGTATAGAAAAAGTTAATGGTTTATGTTAGTGCTAACATGGAGGGTTTATATTGAGCTCAAGTGGTTTTGGGTTTTCAAATTTATGGTTGTAAATTAACTACAACAACCACAAATTTATTACATTAAAACAACCTACTCGACAAGTATCTCTCTAATCAAGTACTATTCGTATTTAAGAACTCCAACAAACAAAAAAGCAATCATCAATGTCCTGACTTGACTATTACCTAATCTAACACTAATTCATCCCAACACACAATCGCAAACAATAACTATCAACAACATATGAAAGCTGTCGTACCATACCTTTTCAAATAAGAGAATCCAAAACGCTGCAGTCCGCTTCATGAATAATCATTCCAAATGATCTCCATTTGACCTCGCACAAACATGTAAAAATAGTCAATATAAATCACATAAACAGAAACAAAAACATTGTACTCTTAACAAGAACAACAGAATAATCTCATAATAAAAAGCAAACCTCTGGTGGTTTCGAGAGGAGCTTAAAGAGCCCCACGAAGTTTCACCTTTTGCAACCTCTCCATGTTTACACTCTTTGGCTGCTCTAATGGCAATCCAAGAGCCTGTGCACAAATCAGCTGAAACTAGAAAGAGAAAACATCATCAGAAGCAGGGTTAGTAGTATAACTTGGTAAATCTCAAAATTCATGTAAAAGAAGAAAGAGAGATGAACATAGTTAATCAGTTAACTTACATAAGCCACAATGATGGTCGTCGGTTTTTCAACTCCTAAGAGGAAAATAAAAAAGCCATATCAACAGTTATTTCACTATATCAAAAAAGAGAGTAAATATGGGAGAGATTAGGAAAACAAACAAAGAGAAGACTCCACTCTTTCTCAACCATCACCGAGAGATCTTAGTCCCAGAAACCACAAAAGGTCTTGCGCTTTGGCAAGTCATCATCTCCATTGATGCCTTTATCTGCTAGTCAAGAGACAAATCCTTGAGGCTGATGCAACAAAAAAGAAAAGAAAACATGCATACCAAAAGTTAGCTAGAGACAAGAGATAAGAAACAAAATAACAAGACATATATATAATAAGCAAGTCTAAGCTCATGGCTGCAAACTTACTTGTCCCTTCATATTGCTGCTAGTTGTGATCCATCCTTTGACAAAGCTTGCTGTTCGGGAGTAATTCCAAAAGAAGACCTGCAACAAAGAGAGAGAGAGTGAGACCCCCCCAAAAAAGAAAAGAAGTCGTTAAAATCAAACAGAGAGTGACAAGAATGAATAAAAACCCAAGAAGATCTTAGTGCCCTCCTCCTCAATCAAACCATCAGGGAGAGATCTTAGTATCCTCCTCAATCGCCGATCGATCAATACTACAGTTATCCTCCGCAATCAATCAATCTGGATTTACAAAAAAATATAATAATAGAAATATGAGTAAATATAAGGAATTCGAGTGAATGAAAAAAAAACCCTATGTAATAGAAATCAATTTAGAGATCAAACCCTAGAAGAAGTTGAGATTTCAGAGACGAAAGCCATGCTTCCAAAAAGCACCTGCGAGAGACAGAAGGAGAAGAAGAAGAAGAAGAAACAAGTTAGTAAAAAAAAAAACAGAGGAAGCAACACGATAAATCAATCACCGAAAGATCAAAGCCAAATCCTAGAAGAGGAACTCACCTAGAGGCCGTGTGAGCGACAATCAGATTAAACTTGCTTTAAAAAACCTGCAACAAGAGACGACGAAGAAACAAAACAAAAAAATCAGAGACGCGACGCGTTAAGAAAAAGAATAACAGAGCGATGCAATTGGATTGAGAGAGAGAGAGAACAAACCCTAGAAGGATAGGAACGAAACCCTTAAGAATGAAGAAGATCACTTGGGCAGACTGCTTAATCCAATTGATAACTCGATTCTTCTCTCTTTCTTCTTTTCCCGATTACATATGAATCGCCATTTCTTTCGCCGGAGTTCTCGAGAGAGAAGAGAGAGAGACTTTGGGGAAGAAAAGAAAAGAAAATGAGTAAAAAATAAAAAAAAAACGCTTTTATATTTAACAAACACCCATTCACAAGTCGCCACGTAGCGTTCTTCAAGTGTTGCTCAAACTCCTTCCCAGGGTATCGATTCTTCGATAATGGACCCATTTTTGGGTTGTTTAATATTATTTTGGGGCCCAAATAGTGGAGTAACTTTGTGAGTACTCCCCACTAATCATGCTCTGATAGATTAAACAATCTTCGGTTCCAATTAAAATATAAAGCTACGACCATTCAATTTTCATTAGATGTTTCTTATTTTTTTTGTTAGTGACAATTATTGATAGAGACTAGCAGAGTTAACTATTGAAATGCAATTTTAGATGCTTTATTGGAATTACTGATTGTATAAGCAACTCATGCGTGTCAAAATTTTAATGTTAGTTTTACCAAGAAGACACAGACACGTTTTCCTCACTTGAATTGAACTAGTCCCAAAATTTTATCATTATTATGGCAAAATCATAAGAAAAGATTCGATGCGTTTTACTATTTGGGTTAAAAAGTAAACACCCAAAATTTGATATGGTTTGGTGTACACATGACCTGCTTGAGTGCACTAACCCATGGTATAGGAGCATTTTGACAAACTTATTTTTTTTTTGGTGTTGGGACATGTTTCGTATGTTAGTATGGTTAATTCAATTAGAATTATCTTAAAAGTGGCCGCTCTAATTATTTTATCCTTTTTTTATGTAGTTTTGTTCTTGTTAATCACTCAGTAATTTAACATAAAATTTATTTATGCTTTAACTGTACTTGTCATAGTGGTTACATTATTACGACTGCATGCCATAATCACACATTTAGTTCATTCATTGTAGGTGGACCTAATACCGAACATGTCAAAATTTACTTTAGAAAAATGTAGATTAATTTAAAACCCACTCATGCTGAATTTCTTATAATACAATTTTCAGAAAAAGAAAAAAAAATCTAATCGTTTTGGATTTCATATAATACTCTTGAAGCTTTATTATGAAAATACAAAAATGTTTAACTCCTAGATACATCTCCCAGTGCTAATGTAATGTCATCAAGTAAAGAAATAAATATAGAGCGTTCGTATGTGTAGTAGTGTACGTGCTTAAGTGACCTTCTACCAAAGCTGTTTTGTGATTGGTTGATAGTGATATGTCATGTGAAAGCCTCCAATCATATTTAGATAATATTTGTCTTCTTTCACTAATTTATAAATGAATCTAATTTTAAGCGTATCAAAAGACGGAAAGGATGAGCAGTATTGGTCCCTTGAGTACTCCAATGATGCATTACATTATATATATATATATATATAAACTAGTGGAAAATGTCTTTTCTTTCTTATTTTGTCCAAAAAAAAGAAGAGCAAGTGCCTATACTTCTGTTGCAATCTATTTTCACCATTTGCACATTCTAAATTAACAAAAACATTCACTGTATAAAGTATTTGATGTACAAGATCGTAGCTCTTTGTTTGTGCTCGTGACCTGATATAGATTTCATGAGTTCTAACAATTTTGGTATGATGGACATTAAAAAAAAAAGAATGAAAAAGATAACTATATACCATACATCTCATTTTCTGTTATATAATTTTATTCAGTATATAACCATCAATTTTTAGTTTATAATTCCAAAATAATTATGTAATATGCAGCTATATATATATCCACAAAAATAATTCTACAAATCTATCTACTAATACGTCACTGGACAAAATTTCCGACCGAATAATCTGAAACAAAATGTCTATATACACACTAATGAAAGTGATTCTTATAAGAATTCAAAGTTTTATGGCCAGATCCAAAATTGTAATGAGTGTATTTAGAATCAAATAAGAAGACAACAAATGGGTTGAGAAAAAAGAGTGGTGGAGGGAACAAAGAGTGAACGGACGGTGAAGGAGGCATATTCGGTCGCTTCCCTTTTCTTTTGTTGAAAAAGATTTAGTTGTCACTTACTGCCTTCATTCATTCTTTCTTGTCATGGTCCCTCACCCTCACCAAAATATTCACTTGTTCCCAACTATAATATTTTAATCCCTTTATCAACATTTCACAATTATTGTCTACATATTTTTTTGTATGGTTTTGAATTAAAATATCAATTGAGAGACATGTATTATATGATTAACTTTCCCAGAGTTATGTGGACACAACCTTCCTACTTTGTCTAACATGCATGTAGAAAGTGACCGTCAGAAAACGATCCTAGACAATATAATATATTAATATGATATTTACCAAAAAAAATATATATATATTAATATGATGATACATTGTGATCTGTAAAATCATTATACAGTTCCCATACGCCATACCCCATGCGCAATATTTTTTTTTTCTTATAAAAAACAGCATATCGTTTGATTAGTTTTCTTTCAAAAAATTATTCGTGTCAAGAATTAATACCAAAATAGAATTTTATTTATTGTTAGAAACTATACCAGCTTAAGAGCCAATATATATATATATATATACACATATATATATATATATATCTTTTCTACCGCATACATCTCCTATATAATAAAACGAAAGTAAACAACATTGTTTTGTATACTATATAATTTTAATAAGTTGGTTACAAATAGGTTATAGATTAATTGGTTACAAATTAAATAGTGAGTACAACCTTAATTTATTTTCGGAAGATTTTATTATTATAGCACATTGTTTCCAAAAATCTTAAAGAGAATATTCTGAAGAATCATTTGATATAATCTAACTTACCATATTAATTTCTTTTATTAAATTATTTATCAAATAAAATCTTTTGATATCTAACTTAACATATTAATTTTTTAATTATCATTATACTTCACATCTCATTTTTATATATGAGTCTATTTTGTGAAACAAATAAATTATCATATTATTTATTATAAATAAAAAAGAATCTAATTTCCGGATATAACATAAGTTGAATTCTTAAAAACAAATATAAATGGTTCAATCTATAAAATATTCAAGTTTTAGTAATATTATTCTTTAAAAATAATATCTATTGAATTAAAATAATATCAATCCATCTCCAATAGTTTTCCCTATTTTTTTTTATCTATAATAGAGAGCTCTATAATAGAGACATTTTTGCTCCAATCCACCTCTATTCTCATCTCTAAAATAGAGATTGCTATTTTTTCCTTTATATCTAGAGGAACTCTATTTTTTTCCTCAATAAATAGAGGAAAATATAGCAATCTCTATTTTAGAGATGGGAATAGAGGTGGGTTGGACCAAATTTGCCTATAAAATATATTGCTATATTTTTCTCTATTTATAGAGGAAAAAAATAGAGATGCATTGGAGATGCTCTTATAATCTCTTATTTGCAAAACGATATGGGTGTTTCTTTTTTCTATGTTCCTTACTAAATCTACTTATTTATGCAAATACCATCAAATTCTTCCGCTTATTATTATTTTGTAATTTTTTTAATCCTTGGTATATATCTTTGTCCATGCACAAAAGAAAAAAAATCGTTGGTACCTAATACAATTTATGTTTCTTGATAAAATTATTTACGTATATAAGTAGACTAGGTAACAACCCGCACTATATGCGGGATAAATCGATTTAAAGAAAATTATTATAAGTAAAATTATTATTCTAGAACTAGTATTTGTTTGTGTCAAACATAATATGTAACTAAAGTTTTATTTATTTATTTAAAGCTGCAGTTTTTCATGTAAAAAATATGTTTCACCCGTGAAATCTTTAAATGTGTAAGAGAAAATATTGAAAAAATATTACTATTCATATCACTTATGTTTTATTTTGTAGTCATAACAATTTTACATGTTTCTTATGTAACCATAACAACATATACTAAATTACTCAGTAGTTTAATTAATTTTATTATATGTTAGTAACAATCGGATTCTAAACTAAATTTTCTGAAAATAATCTAATTTACTGATTTAATATATGTGAGTAGGCTATTTAAATCTTTTGAGTTAGTCGGTTTGTTAGTATTTTCTATAAATAACGGATTATTACTAAAAAACCATTATGAAAAAATTAATGAAATTTCAAAATCAACGTATTCGTGTAAGAATACATTTCACCCGTGAATTATGTGAACGTGGTAAAGAAAATATTTATAAAGTGTTACAATTTATGGAAATATATATTTTTTGTGTGCTTTAAAAATCAAAATTTTATATTTATGGTTAATCGAGTAACTATAACAATCTTTCATAATCTAATAATCACTCATTTTAAATATATTATGATTTTTTTGGGTACTAAGTTTATTTATAATGATAAGATTCATTTTTAATAGCACATAGACTAATGTACAATTAAAACGTATATTCCTATTCAATTATCAATATTTCCATTTTTAACGAATAATCACACTAAATGTTGAGTTTAATTAGTTTACACACTTATATATATATATATATATAAATAATCACACATCATGATATTCCCTAATTTATTGTCATTTTTATATTTATTTATGAATATATATAAATCTATATTTCTTGGGAATTAAGTTTCCTTTAATGAGTTGGAGATAATTCAGGAGTAATATATTTCTTTTTATAACCAATTATAATAACTATTGAAAGATTTTTATTTAAATTATTATGGTAATAATACTAACATAAAAATAACATTTTTTATATGATTTTGTTAATAAGTTATATGTTCTTTATTTTTATTAACTTTATATGTTTTTATAGCCTTTTTAGAATATTTTACTTATATTGATTTTAAGAATCAATATTTTATATTGATTTTTTAAAAATAATATAACTTTGACTTGTATATTTGTAATTAAATTTTAGTGAAATTTTGACTTAAAATAGTATGTAATTATTTAATTAGTTTTAATATGTGATATTTAAATTTGTGTGAGAATTGATGATATATCTAATTATTATTCAGTTAATTGTTTTTTTTTTTGAAAATATAATGGCATGTTAATGTAATTAAGTAGAAAATTTAAGGTTTTTTTTGCTAAATGTGTCTCGAGCTCTCTGGCAGCGACACATCAGCTTTTTGAAGACAATGTTTCTCTATTAATATATATGTGATACTTGTTGTTAGAAAAGAATACTACTGTAGTAGTTTTTCTTGTCTGGAGGGCAACTACAGTACTACAATTTGGGTGGCGACTAAGAAAATACTGATTCAAAAAGATTATGCTACCAAATTGGATGGTAAAGGTATTTGTAGTTTACCAATTATATATATTCAGAGTTTTCCAATCTATATTGGGAAATAAATAGAATATAAAATTGTAAGATATTATTTGTGGTGTGAGGACAGTGATGCTGGGCGAAGATAACACAACATGGACCCATAGATCATCACCTTCTTAACCTTTTAAAGTTTTATACAGTTTTTGTTTCATTTATTTATTTGTGCAGATTATGTTTTTTTTTTAATTATTCTTCTCTTTTCATATGTTCTTCCAACAATTCAAGCACATTAATTAAACGGGAATTAAACTGATAACACACCAACTATTAATAACTAATGTAAGAGTAGTACTTAGACTTAATGACAAAAAGATAAAATAAAAAATAAATGACATAAAAGAGAAAATATAGGTAGCAAAAATACTAATATAGAAATGATATGGAGCTAGAGCTTATGCAACGGTGAGAGATTCTTAATTGATCATATTATAATAAATAAATTATATATTTAAATTTAAATAATAAAAATCAAAAATAATTTATTAAATATTGACAAATGGCAAGCAACATTTCCTAAGTTGCTTCAATAAGCACGATACTCTCATTTTCTCCATCTTTTTCTCTTTTTTTTTTTTTTTTTTATTATTATTATAATTATAAAATGGTACAAGAAACTCACATCAGTGGACATTGGTAAAAACTTTTCACTTTCAAAAGGTCGCTCTAATTCTCTCCCACCTCTCTCCTCTCTAAAAACCCAAAACAGCGCCGCTCTTGTTAACCGCCAATGTTCGGTGGCTTTATAGCTCCGGCGTTGTGCTTTTTTGTCTTTTTATTTATGTTTTTTTCTTATGTATCTCTATCTCTGGCCATTGATTGGTTTCTTTTGCTGTTTCGGAGGAGTCTCGCTTTTCCCTTGAAGATCCAGATCTGGTTGTTATGATGCTCGGTAGTTTATGTCCGAGGTTTTTCTTCTTTTGGGGAGGTGTGGTTGATTCTCTGTCTGGTAATTGATGTCAATTTCATCAAGTTAAGCGTGTATGGTATATCCCATGTTTGCTTGATGGAGGCTTTAGTATTGTAGCGGGTTTGTGTAGTGTGACCATGGTTTCATTTTTAGGATTGTTTAGTTTATGTGAGGTTTAAATTGATGGATATGACTTGTTGTCGAGTTTGAAATTGGATCTTTGCTCTATCTCTCCTTCAAGTCCTCTTGCCGGTTGTGTGTTTGCTCTAGATTCGTTCTTGGTGTGAGCCATTTGGAGGGATTTCGTTGCTGAGTCACCTACTAGCCTCTCTTTGAGTTTTCTTTGGATTCTTTGGAGTTATGCTTTAGCCGAAGCAGTGGAATCGGTCTCTAGTTCTTCTCTTGCGAGGACGTCACCAGTTTTATGTCTGTAGGTGGCTGAAACTGTGGTCGACGAGTGTCCGCGTGTAAGAACAACTGATCTTGCATGGTTTGTCTCCGGTCGATATCAAAGTTTTTTCTTTGTCCCTAGGGTTTCATGCTCTCTACATCTGGCTGGTGAGGTGCTATAGGAGTTGTATTTGTGTCTTTGATCGTGTGGGTATCTTGCTTTCCTCCCTGTCGGTCTGCTTCTGGTTTGGCTTCGGTCTAAGGTCTATCCGGCTTTATTGGTGCTCCCGGTGTTTAATGGTTCTATAGGGAAGCTTTGTGAGAGTCGCTCATGCCATTGTTCAATTAGTGGGCTTAGGTTACAGTTTTCCATTGACTTTGCTTTTTGGATTTGTGTTTTGTGTTTGTTCTTAACATGCATTTTCGTTTCTTGAGCTTTGTTTCTTTTTTAGACCGCGGGAACATTCAGTAGTCCGTCGCCTAATGACCGTGAGAACTTCAAATTGTCCATCGCCTCTTGTAATCTTAACTTAGTATCTTTTCTGGTGTTCAATAATAAAATTCAGATGACAAAAAAAAAAAAATATACCACTGAACATGCCCTAAAGACTAAAGAGAAAGCTGTTTTTTTTTTGCTCGTGTTGGTTCAATCAATTCTTTATATATTTAGGTACGTCGAAGATACAACGAAACAGCTGTATTGTATATCATGAAAATAATATTACCTTGCTTTAAGAGGGTAAACGCCTCCCAAAACCTGAATCGGGCAGTTTCTAGGTTCTCTACAAGAGTTTGTATTATTATCTTATCGTAAAGCATGCGAATATCTTATTTTCTGGACTTTAGATAATAGATTATCACACACACACACATGTACGTATGGTGTGTGAGGGCAAAAAAGATCATCAATATATATATATGTGTTGGGATACGAGATCGAGTACGAGAAAAGATTAAGGTGTTGATTGGTTGCTTCCAGTTGTCATCTTCATGACTAGTAGAACATACTTTAGAATACACAAGCAGTTACTTTTAATTTGAGATGCGGCGGTAGGTTAAAAAATAAAATATAATATTAAATTTGCTTAATTCTTAAAAAAATAATAATTACAATTATTCTTAGTCTTCTTTCTATGATTCTTAGCCAAAGAAGCTTGGATAGCTCAAGTCATAAGTTTTTATCATTTATGGTACTTATTACTCAACATTGGAAGAGATTAGGGTTGTGTAATTTATATTCGTTGGCCACATCATACTCCATCCACATCTACATCCAAATACTCTAAAGCCCAATATAAGGAACCTCTGTCTCACAACTTAATGTTATTTTCTAATTTTTCTTGTTGCTATACAATTCAAGTGTGTTTTCTCTCCCATACACGAGAATCGAGGAGATCTCATCAGTGTCTTCCTCCGACGTCGGCGAAGGAGAATTTAGCCGGCGTCGGGACATAACTCGTTTTCTTTCCCTGTTTTCTTGCACTCTTTGTTGTTTTTTCTCCTTAGTTTTCGTTAAAATTTTACTCCCCTTTAATCCCTCTAGTATCCTCCCCAACCACATGCATTCAATAGCCTATTTCAAATCCAAGGAGGTGAACAATTGGTCGATTCTTCACAGCTCTTATCCACTAACCGCCTCTTTCTCGGAAAAGCTATCCAAAGAATCAGCAACCGCCAGATCTAGGCTTTTGATCCACCAAGAAGAGATCCCATACCAGGTTCCAACGATGGCAGGAGTGAATCTGCTCGGTCCATCTCTTGCGTCTGGCCTGGTGGAATCGTCGACGGCACACGACGGCCAGCTCATCTTGGTGTCGACTCCTAGAACCGGAGACCTTCAGCTCCTTCTGATTTCTTCTGAGGCCTCAAGCTCTGCTATGAATCGACAACCGACATCCTTTCCCCTTCGGAGACGCTCAAACCCTTTAATCAAACCTCGTCTCCGTTTGGCCGCCGCGTGAAAACCCACCCGTCCCCGATTGGAAAACTAGGGTTTCCGTTTGTTGGCTTACCTTTTCTCGGCCCATTAAGCTTCTCGAGCCCATTAACAAACGATGATCCGCAAATTCTCCTTCTGCGTTTATCCAGGTTCGTTCGGAACTTAAATCTTTCCCACTCTATTCAATCTCTGTGTAGCTTTATGGAACCATCTCGGAACTTAAATCTTTTCCACTCTAGTCAATCTCTGTGTAGCTTTATGGAACCATCTGTTCGAAGACTGCATTTGGATGATAAACTGCCTTTGTTGATAGTTTGGTTAAAGATTTTATTAGACAACCTGTTATTAGAATCATCTAGGACTCTTGCCTTTGAAGTTAGCATCTTGAATGACCTCGGCATTATGATCCAGTCCATTCGGAACTGTGATTACCGAAGTGTCTTCATGCTCCCTTCTTCAATCCGACTGATTCATAAGCCCGTTAAACCGCCTCTCATCAACTTTTTGAAGTTCACACCAAAAAACCTGAAGATTAGTGGCATTATGATCCCAATTCAAAGTAGTTGGGGTTACCACAACATCCTCAAGCGTTTCACCCCTGAGACTAAGACCTCAACCAACCCCAGCTCTATCTTCAATCAGAGCACTCCTAACCCTGCTCCAACCCTTGGCAAAGCTCTCCTTCGGGTAGACATCCTCATTCCGGTGAGGTTCTCAGCTTTAGTCTTCTCAACACTACTTAGTCTTCGATCTAAGACAATGGTCATCTTCTCCTCCATCGAAGTATTCATGGAAGAAGCATCGTTATTTCTTGACCTCACAAGTTCCAAAACCCTTGCAAGGAGTTGGTGCATAGCTCTCAAGTCTACAATTTCGATGACCCTTATCTATTTTTATCTCTTTGTTGTATTTGCTTTGGAGATTGTCTTACTTTGCTGTTTCTTAAAACTCTGATCTTCGTGCTATATGTTGTATTCTATTTTAATGGAATGAAACATATCTTTATTAAAAAAAAAAAAAAAGGAACCTCCGTCTGACTAACTCGAATTGACAATGCAATCAAAATACATACGTAAATACGTACTTTTTAATACAAAGTAATAATAATAATACTATTTTCAGTATTCATCCCGTTTGATTCTCGCAATGTTTGATGTAATTTTCAGATCAACAAGACAAGGTGATGATGATCGTCGTGTTGTTTTTCATCATCATCTTAATTGTACATAGAGAACAACAAAACAGGGATGAAGAATNCAAACGATGATCCGCAAATTCTCCTTCTGCGTTTATCCAGGTTCGTTCGGAACTTAAATCTTTCCCACTCTATTCAATCTCTGTGTAGCTTTATGGAACCATCTCGGAACTTAAATCTTTTCCACTCTAGTCAATCTCTGTGTAGCTTTATGGAACCATCTGTTCGAAGACTGCATTTGGATGATAAACTGCCTTTGTTGATAGTTTGGTTAAAGATTTTATTAGACAACCTGTTATTAGAATCATCTAGGACTCTTGCCTTTGAAGTTAGCATCTTGAATGACCTCGGCATTATGATCCAGTCCATTCGGAACTGTGATTACCGAAGTGTCTTCATGCTCCCTTCTTCAATCCGACTGATTCATAAGCCCGTTAAACCGCCTCTCATCAACTTTTTGAAGTTCACACCAAAAAACCTGAAGATTAGTGGCATTATGATCCCAATTCAAAGTAGTTGGGGTTACCACAACATCCTCAAGCGTTTCACCCCTGAGACTAAGACCTCAACCAACCCCAGCTCTATCTTCAATCAGAGCACTCCTAACCCTGCTCCAACCCTTGGCAAAGCTCTCCTTCGGGTAGACATCCTCATTCCGGTGAGGTTCTCAGCTTTAGTCTTCTCAACACTACTTAGTCTTCGATCTAAGACAATGGTCATCTTCTCCTCCATCGAAGTATTCATGGAAGAAGCATCGTTATTTCTTGACCTCACAAGTTCCAAAACCCTTGCAAGGAGTTGGTGCATAGCTCTCAAGTCTACAATTTCGATGACCCTTATCTATTTTTATCTCTTTGTTGTATTTGCTTTGGAGATTGTCTTACTTTGCTGTTTCTTAAAACTCTGATCTTCGTGCTATATGTTGTATTCTATTTTAATGGAATGAAACATATCTTTATTAAAAAAAAAAAAAAAGGAACCTCCGTCTGACTAACTCGAATTGACAATGCAATCAAAATACATACGTAAATACGTACTTTTTAATACAAAGTAATAATAATAATACTATTTTCAGTATTCATCCCGTTTGATTCTCGCAATGTTTGATGTAATTTTCAGATCAACAAGACAAGGTGATGATGATCGTCGTGTTGTTTTTCATCATCATCTTAATTGTACATAGAGAACAACAAAACAGGGATGAAGAATATGAGCGTATCAGAAACTATGTCCCGGATATTATAATACCATCTATGGATTTAGTGCTTAATCTGACGGAGACTCGTCGTAGTGTTAAATGGGATTTAGTGATCAGGATCCCTTCAGACCTTCCTGGTTACTATACGTGTCTCAAAGGATCTTTTCAGACTTTCATACTTTACCAAGGTGTTAACATCGCTAATTCATCATTGAGGTTACACTTTCTTTCTTAAAAATTCTGTTTTCTTATATTTTTATTTTTTTTCTTAAACGATTTAACTTATATGTTCACATATTTTCGTTTTAACACTTTTTTCTAATGACGTTCTATCAGTTACAATCTGATACCAAATTGGCCTCAGCTGCTTAATACGTCATCGGTTGCTTTCGAAGGTGATATGGACAGTGTGGTTGTGAAAGACATTATGGAGGATATTAAGGAAAGAAGAGACATGCGGTTCGGAACACAATTGCTTTTTCCGGATTGCAGATCTGGAAGGACGATGAACTATACGTGTGATGAAACCGCGTTGCGGTTCGAGCCTGGCTCTCAGAGGAAGGCAGCTACGTTTGAAAAAACCTCCCCTGTATGCCACTATATTCGCCCTTAATTATTTTTTCATCAATATTGCTTCCTCTTTTTTTTTTTTTAGTTTGCAGATGTTGGACCTTCTTCTTTTGCGTTTCGATATATGAAATTGTAGCACATCGGACATCCAATGTTACACATTTACACTCTTTTACACTATGTAATATCTTTCTTTTTTTGGACAAACATTGGGTAATTTTTGATATAAAATCTTAAACTCCACCAATCCACCATCAACAAATTTGTGCGCCACGAAATTCAGATCATCTTGGCTGCTAGTGATCTTATTAGCCCATATTAACAGACGTCTGATCTTCATCACAACATATTATGAAGGAGGGATCTGATGTGTAATTCCTATATAGTTGTTGTATAGTTTGGTTATTTACTATCCGCTCCTAGATTTTGGTTTTTGATCAAATTCCAAATATCTCTTGGAGTATTTTGATCACCAACTTGGAGAATAAGTGATTCGGAAATTGACTGGAAAATCTATGTTGTAGCAATGTCGTTATTGTCAACATTGGTTGAACCAGGTTCTATCGTCTCCCAAACCTTATGTACGCGCAGCACAATCCTCATTTGCATAGCCCAGACAATATAATCTGTGGCAGTTAGCATAGGGCATTGGTGTTAGCTGCAACAATTTTTTCACCGTCAGCCATGGCTCGGCCGATGATATGTTCAAGGATCGATTATCCTTACAGCTCTGATACCAAATAAAGTTTCTCAAGCACAAAAGTGTTTATATAATTCTTGATGTTTAGTAATATAGCTCAAAAACTAAACACCTCTCAAGCTCTTATACTTTTCTTAATGATTATCACAACTCAACAATCTTATTTATAGAACTAGAAAACTTTTACTAATCCTATTCCTGTTAGAACTAGATACCTCCTAACTCTTAATAAGATTATGATGAGCCTCTCTTGTCATTATCCAACTTGATAAGGATATCTTAGACTCCAAGCTAGTTGAAGCTTATCCAACAATACCATCGCTAATTCATCCCAAAATCTAAATTTGACAATTATTACTTTCTAGGTTCTCAAAACGAGTTTATATTATTGTAAAGCACGCGAATATTTTTAGTTTTTGAACTTGAATTCCACATAAATTACTAGTTAGTACTCCTTAATTAATTAGGAAAATATGCCAACTTTTCGACACAGAAAAAGAAACCTAAATCTGGTGTACATATAAATATACACATCTCTTTCTCTCTTCTTACTCTCTGCATGCGTTACAATGGCTTATGGAAACGAAGAATTAGCTCCCAAATCCAACTTTTGTGCTAGACTTACACCACAACAAAATACGATATTGGAGATCTGTCTCGGGCTTTTCATTATCTCTATCATCATTGCTGGTACCATCGTTTATGCCTGCTTTGAAACAAGACGCTTCCGTGAAGAACAGCGTAAAGAACAGCAGTTTATAGAAAACTATGCCCCGGATATTATAATACCATCTATGGATTTCACGGTCCTTAATCTAACGAAGACTAGTCTTAGTGTTAAATGGGATTTAGTCATCAGGATCCCTTCAGACCTTCCTGGTTACTATACGTGTCTCAAAGGATCTTTTCAGACTTTCATACTTTACCAAGGTGTTACCATTGCTAATTCATCATTGAGGTTACACTTTTTTTTATTAAAATTAAAAAAGTTCCATTCATCTTATTTTTTCTTATTTGTTCACATATTTTTGTTTTAACTCCTTTTCATGTCGTTCTCTCAGTTACAATCTGATACCAAATTGGCCTCAGCTCCTTAATACGTCATCGATTGCTTCCGAAGGTAATATGGACAGTGTGGTTGTGAAAGGTATGATGGAGGATATTAAGGAAACAAGAGACATGCGGTTTGGAACACGATTACTTCTTCCGGATTGCAGATCTGGAAGGACGATGAACTATACGTGTGATGAAACCGCGTTGCGGTTCGAGTCTGGCTCTCAGAAAAAAGCAGCTACGTTTGAAAACAACTCTCCTATATGCCATTA
>NC_025691.1:20085316-20085984 GCF_000633955.1 Camelina sativa
ATGGAGGATATTAAGGAAACAAGAGACATGCGGTTTGGAACACGATTACTTCTTCCGGATTGCAGATCTGGAAGGACGATGAACTATACGTGTGATGAAACCGCGTTGCGGTTCGAGTCTGGCTCTCAGAAAAAAGCAGCTACGTTTGAAAACAACTCTCCTATATGCCATTATAATCACCCTTAAGTACTTTGTCATCAAAAATTGCTTTTTCTTTTTTTTGGTCTTGTTTGCAAACGTTGGACACAAGTCGAACCTTCTTCTTTTGCAATTTGATATGAAATTTTAGCACATGGGACATTCAATGTTACATTTACTATGTAATATCGTTTTTTTTTTTTTTTTCCTTTTTTGTTTAACATCTTCAGATCGACAAAACTTGATCCGTCAATCTATTATGCGGGTAAAACACTAGAGAAATACAAGCAGTACCTAAAATCCTGCTTACAAGCAGTATCTATTACAAGTGCACCAAATATGGTGTATTCAAAGACCAAAGGTCAAAATACAAGCAGTACCTAAAATCCTTTTAGAGAAATAAACCATTTACAGATCATATACCAAATCTTAAGTCTATATTGGTCTGTGCTTTCTTTGTTGAAGTAAGTGCAAAGGGTTTGATTCGAGATTTGAACCTTAACTAAAAAAGATTTGAATTATAAATATAT
>NC_025691.1:20086019-20094308 GCF_000633955.1 Camelina sativa
ATGGAGGATATTAAGGAAACAAGAGACATGCGGTTTGGAACACGATTACTTCTTCCGGATTGCAGATCTGGAAGGACGATGAACTATACGTGTGATGAAACCGCGTTGCGGTTCGAGTCTGGCTCTCAGAAAAAAGCAGCTACGTTTGAAAACAACTCTCCTATATGCCATTATAATCACCCTTAAGTACTTTGTCATCAAATATTGCTTTTTCTTTTTTTTGGTCTTGTTTGCAAACGTTGGACACAAGTCGAACCTTCTTCTTTTGCAATTTGATATGAAATTTTAGCACATGGGACATCCATTGTTACATTTACTATGTAATATCGCTTTTCTTTTTTTCCTTTTTTTTTTAACATCTTCAGATCGACAAAACTCGATCCGTCAAATCTATTATGCGGGTAAACTAGAGAAATACAAGCAGTACCTAAAATCCTGCTTACAAGCAGTATCTATTACAAGTGCTTCAAATATGGTGTATTCAAAGACCAAAGGTCAAAATACAAGCAGTACCTAAAATCCTTTTAGAGAAATAAACCATTTACAGATCATATACCAAATCTTAAGTCTATATTGGTCTGTGCTTTCTTTGTTGAAGTAAGTGCAAAGGGTTTGATTCGAGATTTGAACCTTAACTAAAAAAGATTTGAATTATAAATATATATATATATATATATATTACATTTACACATCTCTCTCTTTCTCTCTTTGAATTACAATATAATGGCTGAATTCAAAGATTTTAGATTCCTCTTCGTCTTTTGCACGCTCATATTGTGTGGATCGCTCGTTTTTATCTACTTTGCAGCCGTGCAAGATCGTAAAGAACATCAGCGTATCAGAAATTATATCCCGGATATTATTATACCATCTATGGATTTCACGGTCCTTAATCTAACGGCGGCTAGTCTAAGTGTTAAGTGGGATTTAGTCATCAGGATCCCTCCAGATCTTCCTGGTTACTTTATGTGTCTCCAAGGATTTTTTTTCAGACTTTTATACTTTATAAAGGTGTTACTATCGCTAATTCATCTTTAGAGAGGTTACATTTTTTTAAAAAAAAAATTCTATAATCATTTTGTTTTTTTTCCTTAAAACGATTTAACTTCTCACATATCTTTTTTTTGCTAAACTTCGTGTTTTTCTAATGTTCGATCAGTTACAATCTGATACTAAAGTGGGCTCAGCTGCTTAATACGTCATCGGCTCTTAAAGAATATGGTTTCCAACAAAGTTTAAAAGACTACTCGTTATTCACCTAAACAATATGGTTTCCACCAAAGTTTAAAAGACTACTCGTTATTCACTTATGCGAAGACGTATCCATGTTCTTGTCTACGTCGATGATCTCATTGTCACTGGGAATTCTTGTCAGGTTATCACCGAGTTTGAGGTGTACTTGAGCTCTTGTTTTCATATGAAACGTCTTGGTATTTCTAAATATTTTTTTGGCTATTTGAAACGACCCGATCTATTTTTTTTTAAATAGTAAATAATAATAATAATAATAATAATAATAGTAATAATAATAATAACAATAATAATAATAATAATAATAATAATAAATAAACTACAACTAGTGATTCCATACCAACTAGCCACCTAACCACAATCACAACCAACAACAGAAAAATAAGCAGTACCAATATCTAATAAATAACCAATAATAAACCTAATATTATAACATAAGCAATATCCAAATACCAAACAACAGGAAACATGAAACCAGCAACCTAGCAATGTTTCTAATGACCCAACTCTAGCAACCTAACAATACCAGACAACATCCAATCGAGTCCCTAGAACATCCTCCTCTTCATTGCCTTGATTGCACTATCACACTTTGCCTTTACCTGCACCACAAACACAAATTGAGATGCATGAGTATTTGATAAACACTCAGTGAGGCAATCCTCCCATCTACTGGGCTATACACACAAGCAATAAGATCTCTACATGCCACAAACAACAAACAATACAAACAAACCAGGAAGTATGCAAAGCATCACGTCATCGTTGTAACTGAAGAAGGGTGTCGACCGACACCAGGTGGTGTCAATCGACACGTGCTCGACAAAACCCGAAACCCTAGTGGTGTCGACCGACACCTCCACATGGTGTCGATCGACACTCGCTAAAGTTGTCGAGCCGTCCTCGTGTTGGTGTCGACCGACACCGATGCCGAACATCGTTTTCCTTCGATTAGAAACTCCGAATCTCGCCTCCAATCTTCTCCAATCTGTTCATGCATCCCTAGAAGTAAAACCCAGCCAAAACAACGACGAAATACCATAGAGAACTCAAAGGAACAACCACCTAAGCACCAAAACACACAAAAAATAGAGATCTTAGCTTAGATAAGACATGGTCATGCACTCACCTCTTTACAGGAAGTTTCTGACCAACAATGAACGAATCCACACTCCCAGCAAGCTTCTCACACGTTCCTAGCCTTGAATCCTCACTCCCACAGCAAGATCTCACCCACAAAGCCTTGAAATCTCACAATCTTTCTCTAGAACCTCAAGAACAACTTTCTCTCTTTGTTTTTTCTAAAAATGGCGAGACAAACACCAAAACACGACCTAGGTCGTTTTCCTCACTTAAAAGTCCGGTTCTGTGGTTTTCTCTAAACCAAACCGACCAAAATCGACGATTAAATGAATCTGATCGAACCAGATAGCATTGGTGTCGACCGACACCACCCTTGCTGTCGATCGACACCCACCCCCAAAACACAGAGTTTTGGTTCACGGGTGTTACAATATTGAAGTGGCTCGGAATTCTACTATCATCTTTCTCAACGGAAGGATACTCTTAATATAATTTATGATACGGGTGTACTTGGGACACAACCCGTCTCTCATCCGATTGATCAAATTCATATGTTGGCTAGGGCTACAGGTGAACTATTACCAGACCCGTTCTGTTATCGACGCTAGGTTGGTCGCCTTATCTATCTTGGTGTTACTAGACCAGAACTTACCTATGCTATTCATATCCTGTCTCAGTCTATGAACGCTCCAAAGATGGAATATTGGGAGGCTGCTCGTCGGGTGGTCTGTTATCTCAAGGGTAACCCAGGTCAAGGTATTCCTCTCCGGTCTGGTACTGATCTTCGGATCACGGCTTGTTGTAATTCTGACTACTCAGGCTGTCCATTGACGCGTCAATCACTTACCGCTTGGTTTATTCAACTCGGTGGTTCTCCGGTTTCTTGGAAAACAAAAAAGCAAGATGTGATTTCTCGCTCTTCTGCTGAAGTGGAGTATAGAGCCATGGCCGAGATAGTTTCCGAAATTTTATGGTTCGTAAGGTGCTAACCTCCATGGGTGTTGATTGCTCTGCTCCTGTGCCACTGCATTGTGATAATCAGTCTGCGATTCATCTCAATAAGAACCCGGTGTTTCATGAACGGACCAAACATATTGAATCGAATTGTAATTTCATTAGGGATTAGATTGTGTGTGGGGTTATTGTCCCTCAATACGTTTCTACTAAGGTTCAGTTGGCCGATATAATTACCAAAGCACTCGGTCAAAAGGAGTTTGATACTTTTAAGCTCAAGTTGGGTATTCGAGACTTTCATACTCCACCTTGAAGGGGGTATAATGAACGAGGGATCTGATTTATAATTTCTATATAGTTGTTGTATAGTTTGGTTATTTCCTATTATGTATCTAGGCCAATGTTGTAAGCACATATATAAGGCGCAGCCCTCATGACATTATGAATAAGAAAACTTTTTACAGTAAACAAGGTTTTTGACACAACAATAGATTTTTTTTTTTCCAATTAAGCAGCAAGGTTCTCGGTCCGATCCTATGAAAACTTTGATATGTGGAACAGGAGACAATCCCTCATATTGCCTAAGACCATCTCCATCCCTCATCTTTATAGAGAGATATATTCATATTAAAAAAAATTATAGATAAAAACATAATATTGATTAAATTATTTTGGAATCTTTAAACTTAAGATATTGTGTTTTTAATGTCTTGGTGAAGACATTTATTACACAATGTTCAAAGTTTAAAAACACCAAAACAATTTAATTAATATTTTTTTTTGTTTATTATCTGTTAATCTAGAGACATCTCCTTCTAAAGATGAGGGAAGGAGATGCTCTAAGGTTAACTTAGGTTAGCAGTAACATGGGAAGATTAGCGCATGCATCAACCAAATTTTATTTGTGGTCAAATACAAAGTCCAAATGCCCCTAAGCAGTTCTTGTGTTGGGGATTTGGGTATAAGATTACAATTTTTTTTCTATTTATCAAAATCTTCTTAGAGAAGAAAACTTAATTACACGTGTACTAAATATGGTGTATTCAAAAACCAAAGGTCAAAAATAAGCACTTACTAAAATCCTTTTAGAGAAATAAATCATTTACAGATCATATACCAAATCTTTTCAATATATATATAAATACATAACTATATACATATATACATCTCTCTCTTTCTCTCTTCATGCGTTACAATGGCTTATGGAGAATTAGCTCCCAAATCCACCTTATGTGCTAGACTTACACCACAACAAAAAAAAATAGTGAAGAGGTGTCTCGTATTCTTCAGTATCTCTATCATCATCGCTGGTACCATCGTTTTTGCCTGCTTTTATATAAGACGCATGCGTGAAGAACAGCACTTCATAGAAAACTATGCCCCGGATATTATAATACCATCTATGGATTTCACGGTCCTTAATCTAACGGAGACTAGTCTTAGTGTTAAATGGGATTTAGTCATCAGGATCCCTCCAGACCTTCCTGGTTACTATACGTGTCTCAAAGGATCTTTTCAGACTTTCATACTTTACCAAGGTGTTACCATTGCTAATTCATCATTGAGGTTACACTTTTTTTTATTAAAATTAAAAAAGTTCCATTCATCTTATTTTTTCTTATTTGTTCACATATTTTTGTTACTCTTTTTCATGTCGTTCTCTCAGTTACAATCTGATACCAAATTGGCCTCAGCTGCTTAATACGTCATCGATTGCTTCCGAAGGTGATATGGACAGTGTGGTTGTGAAAGGTATTATGGAGGATATTAAGGAAACAAGAGACATGCGGTTTGGAACACGATTACTTCTTCCGGATTGCAGATCTGGAAGGACGATGAACTATACGTGTGATGAAACCGCGTTGCGGTTCGAGTCTGGCTCTCAGAAAAAAGCAGCTACGTTTGAAAACAACTCTCCTATATGCCATTATAATCACCCTTAAGTACTTTGTCATCAAATATTGCTTTTTCTTTTTTTTGGTCTTGTTTGCAAACGTTGGACACAAGTCGAACCTTCTTCTTTTGCAATTTGATATGAAATTTTAGCACATGGGACATCCATTGTTACATTTACTATGTAATATCGCTTTTCTTTTTTTCCTTTTTTTTTTAACATCTTCAGATCGACAAAACTCGATCCGTCAAATCTATTATGCGGGTAAACTAGAGAAATACAAGCAGTACCTAAAATCCTGCTTACAAGCAGTATCTATTACAAGTGCTTCAAATATGGTGTATTCAAAGACCAAAGGTCAAAATACAAGCAGTACCTAAAATCCTTTTAGAGAAATAAACCATTTACAGATCATATACCAAATCTTAAGTCTATATTGGTCTGTGCTTTCTTTGTTGAAGTAACTACAAAGGGTTTGATTCGAGATTTGAACCTTAACTAAAAAAGATTTGAATTATAAATATATATATATATATATATATATATATATATTACATTTACACATCTCTCTCTTTCTCTCTTTGAATTACAATATAATGGCTGAATTCAAAGATTTTAGATTCCTCTTCGTCTTTTGCACGCTCATATTGTGTGGATCGCTCGTTTTTATCTACTTTGCAGCAGTGCAAGATCGTAAAGAACATCAGCGTATCAGAAATTATGTCCCGGATATTATTATACCATCTATGAATTTCACGGTCCTTAATCTAACGGCGGCTAGTCTAAGTGTTAAATGGGATTTAGTCATCAGGATCCCTCCAGATCTTCCTGGTTACTTTATGTGTCTCCAAGGATTTTTTTTTCAGACTTTTATACTTTATAAAGGTGTTAATATCGCTAATTCATCTTTAGAGAGGTTACATTTTTTTTAAAAAAAATTCTATAATCATGTTGTTTTTTTTTCCTTAAAACGATTTAACTTCTCACATATCTTTTTTTGCTAAACTTCGTGTTTTTCTAATGTTCGATCAGTTACAATTTGATACTAAAGTGGGCTCAGCTGCTTAATACGTCATCGGTTGCTTCCGAGAGAGATATGGACAGTGCGGTTGTGAAAGACATTATGGAGCATCTCAAGGAAAAAAGAGACATGCGGTTGGGATCACGGTTGCTTCTTCCTGATTGCAGATCTGGGAGGAAGTTGAATTATACTTGCATGTGATGAAATCATGCTGCGGTTTGAGCCGGGCTCTCAGGTGTTGATTGGTTCTTCCACTATCTCCCGCAAACGCTGCCTTTGCAGGTGGTAGCGGTTGCTAGCGATCGGTGCCAATCATACAAACCGTTTTCAATCGCTTCTAACCGCTCCCAACCACTGAATTCAAAAAGTTGATTCCCGCAAGCGTTTGTGGTTGCAGACACTTGCGGTTGGAATTTTTTTTAAATAAAAAACAAATCAAAAATACTAAATTACTTTTTTCTTATATCTTCAACCTAGCCGTTGTATACATTAAAGATGAGAGAAAATTAAGTACAAATACGATTGAAAAGATTAGATTATAAAAAATACAAGAAAATAAGATTCCAATTAACAAAAAAACAGAAAACATGATGTAAAACTATTGGCATATCACACATACGTTAATATAAATAAATATAATATTTCATCAGAAATTTAAGAAAATAAGATTATTTGTGAAAATATCAAAACAAATCACCAATAACTCTTCTCAACTCTTTCATAATTAATTACCTTTAGCATTATAATTCAATGTGAGGAACTTATTGAGCGTGTGAGATTTACCTGAGAATATGTATAATCTAAAGCATTTATTTTGTCAATTATCACATTACTTGATTAAATTTTGGGTGAAAAGCCAAATGCATAAAGTAATAAGTGTTTGAATATGAAATTTATTTGTTTTTTTAATAATTATTTTAGTATTTTAATAATTTCTAATTATAAATCAGATTTAATAAAGTTTTTGGTGTTTTTAAACATCTATATAATCATATACTCCCTCCGTTTTAAAATATAAGATGTTTTAGAGAAGTTTTTTGTTTCATAATATAGGATGTTTTCAATTTTCTATGCAACTTTTAGATAAATTTAGTATTTTATATTATGCAGTATTGTTTCTGATTGGTTGAACTTGTTAAAAGTAAAGACTTCTTAATCTGCGTGCTTTACTTAAAACATCCTATATTTTGAAACGGAGGAAGTATTACATTTATTATGTTTTAACCGCTAATGCAACTGTTGGTCAACTAATCGTAAAACTCCCGTAAATGCAACCATTTTAAAACGCTAATCCAGTTATTCAAAATGCTTAATAACTCTTGAAACCGGAATCTTTTGCTTTCGTAATCTCTTTCAACCGCAATTGCAAACGCTGCATTTGAACCAGTTAGACCCTGATGGAAGGCAACTGTGTTTGAAAGCAACACTCCTATTTGCCATTATGTTCGCTAAGTATTTATTGTTTAGTTTGCAAATGATTGATCTTTGAGTAATACTTGGGTTCACCCCTAGGGGTGAACCTCTTCATTCACCCCCATATAAAATAAGGAAATAAAATCTGTACATATTTATTATAAAATTAGAAACTTAAACCGTTTTTTATAAACCCAAACCGATATATAATTTTGTTGTAATTATAAAATCTAAACCCTAACGATCTCATTTGTAAACCCAAACCGAAATATACTTTCGTTCTAATTGTTAAATCTAAACCCTAACCATCTCATTTGTAAACCCAAACCGACATATAATTTTGTTCTAATTGTAAAATCTAAAACCTAACCACCTTATTTGTAAACCCCAACCGACATATAATTTCGTTTTAATTATAAAATCTAAATCCTCATTCTCAGTTATAAACCCAAACCGATATATAACCTCGTTTAATTGTAAAATCTAAAGCAAGACAATATTTAACTTTCTTTAAATAAAAATATACAGAATTTGTTTCCTTAATTAGTTTTGCTTTTTAATTTAATTTTGATTTATTTTTTAAATAAAATATTAGATAGAACATTCTGATTGGTTGAGAGGGAAGGGGGTGAATACAAAGGTTCAGCCCTAGGGGTGAACCTAAGTATTTTTC
>NC_025691.1:20100606-20107520 GCF_000633955.1 Camelina sativa
AAAATAAGATTATTTGTGAAAATATCAAAACAAATCACCAATAACTCTTCTCAACTCTTTCATAATTAATTACCTTTAGCATTATAATTCAATGTGAGGAACTTATTGAGCGTGTGAGATTTACCTGAGAATATGTATAATCTAAAGCATTTATTTTGTCAATTATCACATTACTTGATTAAATTTTGGGTGAAAAGCCAAATGCATAAAGTAATAAGTGTTTGAATATGAAATTTATTTGTTTTTTTAATAATTATTTTAGTATTTTAATAATTTCTAATTATAAATCAGATTTAATAAAGTTTTTGGTGTTTTTAAACATCTATATAATCATATACTCCCTCCGTTTTAAAATATAAGATGTTTTAGAGAAGTTTTTTGTTTCATAATATAGGATGTTTTCAATTTTCTATGCAACTTTTAGATAAATTTAGTATTTTATATTATGCAGTATTGTTTCTGATTGGTTGAACTTGTTAAAAGTAAAGACTTCTTAATCTGCGTGCTTTACTTAAAACATCCTATATTTTGAAACGGAGGAAGTATTACATTTATTATGTTTTAACCGCTAATGCAACTGTTGGTCAACTAATCGTAAAACTCCCGTAAATGCAACCATTTTAAAACGCTAATCCAGTTATTCAAAATGCTTAATAACTCTTGAAACCGGAATCTTTTGCTTTCGTAATCTCTTTCAACCGCAATTGCAAACGCTGCATTTGAACCAGTTAGACCCTGATGGAAGGCAACTGTGTTTGAAAGCAACACTCCTATTTGCCATTATGTTCGCTAAGTATTTATTGTTTAGTTTGCAAATGATTGATCTTTGAGTAATACTTGGGTTCACCCCTAGGGGTGAACCTCTTCATTCACCCCCATATAAAATAAGGAAATAAAATCTGTACATATTTATTATAAAATTAGAAACTTAAACCGTTTTTTATAAACCCAAACCGATATATAATTTTGTTGTAATTATAAAATCTAAACCCTAACGATCTCATTTGTAAACCCAAACCGAAATATACTTTCGTTCTAATTGTTAAATCTAAACCCTAACCATCTCATTTGTAAACCCAAACCGACATATAATTTTGTTCTAATTGTAAAATCTAAAACCTAACCACCTTATTTGTAAACCCCAACCGACATATAATTTCGTTTTAATTATAAAATCTAAATCCTCATTCTCAGTTATAAACCCAAACCGATATATAACCTCGTTTAATTGTAAAATCTAAAGCAAGACAATATTTAACTTTCTTTAAATAAAAATATACAGAATTTGTTTCCTTAATTAGTTTTGCTTTTTAATTTAATTTTGATTTATTTTTTAAATAAAATATTAGATAGAACATTCTGATTGGTTGAGAGGGAAGGGGGTGAATACAAAGGTTCAGCCCTAGGGGTGAACCTAAGTATTTTTCTTGATGTTTACTAATACTACTTCATCTGTTCCTTATTAATCTAATTCCTAGAAAAAGTCAACTTTTTTGTCCTTTCAGTTTTCTATACATTTTTTATTAGTTTTTGAAGATAAATTATAAAATTTAAGAAAAAATATTGATCATTATTAGTTTAGAGTTATAGAAAATTGTTTTTTTTTTCTTTTTTTATTCGACAACCATGAATTTTCATTCAAATTAAAACCCATAAAGGGTTGTGTTCTTACAACATAAAACCAAATAGACATAGAGAGCTAAAGATAAGGGCTCCATGAGCTTAACAAAATGATTTTCACATTGAAAAGGTTTTGAGAAGTCTATTGGATCCAGGACGGATTCGTTCTTGAAGTCAGGCTTCACGAAATCCTCGACCAACGGGTGGTCATGAGCGGCTCTAGTGGATGGCACCGATGAGCTTTTAAAAGGGTGTTCCACGGAGGGAACGCTTGAGGGTTTTTCCGCCAACCTGAAAGGGTTCAAGGGCATGGGATAGTTTAAGCTTTGAAGAGCAAACATAATGGTTGTAGATGAAGCTGTATTCGGGGATCGTAGGCAGAGGGTATCAAAACATAACAAAGCAGGTGGGTCATCCCTCTCATGGCAATGGAGGTAAATGAAATCCACACAAAGCTTGTAATCAGTTTGGCCCTGGAAAGTGGAAACAGACCCAAGCTTTCGATCTAATGGCAGTCGGTGGTACAAGGGTTCAACGATTTTTGTCGCCAACCTGAGAGGGTTCAATCGCATGGGATACTTAAAGCTTTGAAGAACATACCTCATAGCTGTAGATGAAGCTATAATCGGGGATCACAGGAAGAGGGTGTCAAACTGTAACAAAGCAGGTGGGTCATCCCTCACATGGCAATGGAGTTAAATGAATTCCACACAAAGCTTGTAGTCAGTTTGGTCCTGGAAAGTTTCAACAGACCCAAGCAATCGATCTACTGGTGGTAGGTGGTACAAGGGGTCAAAGGGTTTAAGCAAGGGGGTCAAGCAAGCTATTGGATTTGATTCATAACTATGGTTATACAAGAACGGCATCTGGACAAAGCTACTAAGCTGACCTCGACAAACAGATTTATCAAGCAGTTCTGAAGACACCAACATTCTGCTACCGAGGGAAACTCGACTTGATCCAGCAGAGACTATTGATACTAAAGAACTGGAACTTGACTTAAGCTTCTCAATAACAGGTCTAGGTAGATAAATTCTCACACTAAGCAAGCATTGTCGACAATGGCACAGCAACTTCACATACACAGCAAGCAACGACCAAAGAGAAACCGACAGCAGGCATTTAATATGATTGAACGGATGCATCACAAGGACAAACGTTCGTGTGGAAAATGAAAATACAGACCTGGGCCTCAAAAGATTGAAACAGGGATCGTTGGCTTTGGTAGTGGGCCGAGATGAGGTTATTGGGCCTAACAATGGATACAAATCTATTAACAGAAACCCTAGGAAACCACCGGTTGAGCAGGGGGTGGCGATGGAAAGGTGGCATGGTGACAAGTAGCTTTTCCGACTGGATCCACTGGACACTGGGAGAGGCATGGACAGCAGAGATCTTGAGTCCTGAGGCTTCGCGGTGGGAGAGAGATTGAAGAGTAGA
Organism: Camelina sativa; assembly: GCF_000633955.1. Taxonomy (NCBI): domain Eukaryota; kingdom Viridiplantae; phylum Streptophyta; class Magnoliopsida; order Brassicales; family Brassicaceae; genus Camelina; species Camelina sativa. Next base: position 20,103,667 of record NC_025691.1, read on the forward strand.
AAAAATAGCTTCGTTATCTCAGCTTCTCGCGGACATGAGTTTCTTAGCCAGAAGGCGACATCACCGAGAGTCGTCGTCTTACACCCCGGACATAGAAATTCAGGCAAGACGAGGATTTGTTCGGATCTGTACACTGAGAGAGGGGTCAGGTCTACTAGCCGCATCATGGGATTTGGGGAGAGGGGTTGATTCGGGCTGAGGGTCAGCAGAGCGATCCCTCGCCGTCTGACTTTGGATGAGTATCGGATAAGAAAACTTTCCAACGGGGGAGAGGAGACTTGAGAATGAAACTGAAGGAGAATGATTGATTGAGATATGCACCAACACAGAATTAAAAGGAAACAGGACAAGTAAATAGAAGCAGAAAGAAGACGAAGGACCCGACGCCGGCAAGCCGGAGCTTTACCAGCGTTAGAGCAGAATTCGCTTGAGGGGTTCTCGATATTTGTGCTTGAGAGAAAAATGTTTTTTTTTTAATTATAATTATGTATATTTTTCTTTTCTTTTGCTTTTTAGATCATAAATTTCACATAAATAATAATCTTGTACAACAAACAACGTCGTTGCAGTGACTAAAGAAAGGATTCCTCTATAGAAAATTGTTAATCACACAAATAATGCAATTATAGTTAGTTTTCAATATGCATGAATATTTCTTTAAAATGTATTAATAAGAAACAATGGTAGTAATTTACGACTGGCGATAGTTAATTTAGATCTTACAGATATAACTAATTTAGATTTTAACCTTCCCAAACAAAATTTAGGGCTGAACCGCTTCGAATATCTGAACAATCATGCATAATCTAATCAAATTTGACTCTGAAGGAAATATGTCATATTCTCTAACCAAATTTTAAAAATTAGTATATAAGTTTTAAAATTAACAAATTAGTCTAAAATTAAATCTTAAACCTCTAAAATTTAAACCAAAGCTCAAAAATATATACCCTAATTAAACGAAAATCCTAAAATCTTAAGCATAGAAACCAAAAAATTATAAACGCAAAATGTGTAGTTTATTGATTTGAAGGAATTAGTTTATTGTAAGATCTTTTAAAGCCTTTTTCTGAATTGTGGATATATAGCGATTAACGTATAACGAGTCGTTTTTTTTGGTATATAGAAGAAAAAGAGGAAAAAAAAACCCAAAAAAAGGGGAGAAAATCGAATCGTTATGTTAACAAAAAGATTGTCTTTAACGTACGTAATATTACGTCTCTTTATAATCATCATCATGTAGTTTGTGTACAAACCTAAAAACCCTTCGACTTTTTTTGTGTAATTCTTTTTGTATCTGGCTGTTACCGCACGTGTAAGGTAACGTGTCCATCTACACTTGTGTATCGGCGAACTTTGATCGATCCACTTCACTTTATCTTCTTTTTGTTTCTAGTTCGTGGATCAAAAATACAAACTAAGTTAGCTTAGTTACAACTGGATCTGATGCTCGTTAGTGTTTTTGTTCGTAATTGGGATGATTTTGAGTTTGATTCTTTGGATCTTGAATTTGCAATTGATTTTCATTGTTATATGTTGTTAATATTTGAATTTTTACATTGATCTGTTTATTCTTTCTTTGAATAAGCTCTTGCCAGTTTCAAAACCATGGTTGCAAATAAGAAGCTAACTACAAGTGACGCACTTGCTTTCGTCCGTCTTGTAAAGACTAAGTATCAAGATAACCGTGAAATATACGATAGATTTCTTAAGGTCATGAAGGACTACAGAGCTCAGAGGTATTTGTTTTTTTTTCTCCCTTATAATGTTGGTTCTACTTTTACTCTTTCATTAGTTTCTATTATATATATATATATATATATATATATATTTTTTTATTGTAGGGTTGATACTCGTGTTCTCATATCAAGAGTGAAAGAACTCTTCAAAGGGCAACCAGAGATACTCTTAGCTTTCAATGTTTTCTTGCCAATGGGTTACGAGATAACACTGATCAAAGATGACAAACATCCACCAAAGAAGTCTACTGCTCACTTTGACGATGCTTTTAATTTTGTCAACAGTGTCAAGGTAGTTGTGAATACTAGTAGATAGGATTTACAGTTTAATTTTGATTAGTTTGTAAAAAGGTTTTGATCCAAAATGATCTAGAAAGCTACATGTAAAAAATAGTTCGAAACCTTTTTAATCTATCAAAATTAGAGATATTCATAATCTTGGTGCACTCTAGAGTTAAATATTTTTAATGTTTTAAGATTTAAAATCTTTCTGGTGTAAGGCATAGTTCTTGTGTAAATATTTTGAATTACTTCATTTAGATTTACTCTATTGCGGTATATTTTTTTTATATCTACCAGAAATTATATTCTTCTTTTTCTGTGTGTTTTTTATTTAGATTTATCTCTCTTTCTAACTTTACTATCGTTTTATCTATAGTCAAGATTTGAGAATGATAAAACATTCGACTCATTTTTAGAAGTTTTGAACACATATAAAAAGAAAAACAAGAGCGTTGCTGAGCTCTACAATGAGGTATACATATGTAATACAGTATGTGCTTCGATATGTTTTTTTGTCTTCTTCCATATTTTCTCGTATTGGATTTAATGATATGTCTAACTTTTGCAGGTGGCTATCCTTTTTCGAGGCCATCAAGACTTGCGTGAGGAATTCCATCACTTTCTTCCTCGTTGTGGATGAATGTTTTTGGTTCGAGCCACTTCTATATGCTTCAATCTTGACTCAAGTAATGGGCATTATCATTAGTTTGTTGCTGAACTGGTAAAACTAGTACTCTATTTTTCAAGTTGTTTTATACTATTTAAACTGAATATTATACTTAGATATCAATATTACTTACACAAATATGCCTAACACAAGTTCCATACGAGTTTGGTACATTCACAATAATTTTATCGTATGGTATATGAATGTTACGCATATTTCTCCTACGCCTTAAATATGGAGGAGAAATCTTTAATTAACTAAAAACAGTTGTATCCTTACTTATTTTCAATATATTTAACTATATTTTAATTTATTGACATATCATATAACTAAATTAAGTATAGGTTAAAGTTATTTTTCTTTAATTTTTTTTTTTTTTATTGTTATAGTAGATATATCTTACAGTAGAAAGAGTCCCCGACATATCTTACAGTAGAAAGAGTCCCAAACATAAGAGGAGTTGAAAACACACTTGTTTTCTCAATCGTACTTGAATTGAATTTGTATTAAATCTCGAGTCTATATATATATTCAATCATACTTACGCATTAATTTACGATCTTTAACATTACTAGCTAAACTCTCTTATCATCTTTTTGCACACCAAAAAAAAACTCATCGTCTCTTTTCAATCAATCGCTCGGAATGGCACACCAAGAACCGCACAGTCGTACATGGGAAAAGGTCGTCTTCTGGCTCTTGATTATTTTCATATTTGCCGGTGTTATTGGGACTATTGTTTATTTAGGCATAAAAGAATCTCGCCAAACCTCATCAGTGCCGAAAATAGAATTAGTTTCTATGGATTTTGCGGTGCACAATATTACAGAGACTCGTCTTAATGTAAAGTGGGATCTGTCTATAAGGATCCCTGATGATCTTGCTCCTCTTTATATAAGTCTTCAAGGAGATGTTCAAGCTTCCTTGCTTTACAAGAATGTCACTCTGGTTATCTCCCCACAAAAGTAAGCAATTTTTTTCCTCCTATACTATTTTTTTTTTTTTTTTACTTAAAGCTGTTTTGAATTCTTTAAATTTGTTTGTCTTTTCGGAACTAATTGAACTCTTCTATATGATCAGATACTACAATCTCGAGCTCTACAATCCTAAGATTCTTAAGGTTTCAGCTCTTGTTTCTGATGATGATATCAGCATTTCGATTGCAA
>NC_025691.1:20107559-20107725 GCF_000633955.1 Camelina sativa
CTATTTTTTTTTTTTTTTTTACTTAAAGCTGTTTTGAATTCTTTAAATTTGTTTGTCTTTTCGGAACTAATTGAACTCTTCTATATGATCAGATACTACAATCTCGAGCTCTACAATCCTAAGATTCTTAAGGTTTCAGCTCTTGTTTCTGATGATGATATCAGCA
>NC_025691.1:20108075-20153820 GCF_000633955.1 Camelina sativa
AAAAAAAAAAAAAAAAAAAAAAAAAGGAAGGAAGTGCAGTTCGCATCGCGGTTTTCTCTAACTGATTGCAGAAAAGAGATGCCACGAGTTATGAGCTATGCCTGCGATGAAGTCACCTTGAGGTTTGAACCTGGATCAGAGATGAAGGCGAAAGTGTTTGGGAAACATCCAAACTGCATCTATATCTGACCAAAGTCCGTCCATGTCATCACCAATTCATTGCTTTTTCTTTTCATCAACAGTTTATTGTTAGGTTTTTGTGAAATAAAGGCTTTGTCGAATCATAAATTTGGTTTTTAATTATCTAGATGTTGTCAGATTTCTGATAGAGTTTGAAATTTTTTTCAGAGCTATTAAAATCTAATAACGGTTGGTTTCAAAACAGTGTCTGTATTTAAATTAAAACCTTATCACCCTGGTTTCTTAAAAGAATTCTAATATAAGTTTTTAATAAAAAAAATTATGCACTTAATCTCCTCTTTTAAATCTGTCTCTCCGATCCTGTCAAGAAACTCTAAAAAATCTTGACAATTATTTTCTAAATAAATATATATATATATATATATATATATATATTTCCTAACAAAGCTTCATAATATTACTTATTACATTTATATTTATATTGTCCTTTAATTTCGATAAGGCATTTTCATTTTTGTTTTTGTTTTTAGTTGATAAAGTAGGGCAATTCTTCGGATATTATCTTCGAAATTTAGTTAAATGTTAGCCAAACTTCTTTCGTTTTTAGCTAACGTTCTATTCCCCCTTGGAACTATCACATCGTACCAGATCCATCCCGATCTTTGACTTCGTTCCTACTCTACCTATTTTTACTCGAATTCATAGTTCTATTGCTATTTCTCCATTGACCTTTTAAACGGTTTTGAAATTAAATACGATTATAAACCCACATAAAACCGGTATGAAATCAATTTATAACCCAAGTAACATATACAACCGACCCACCATGTTCTTCACTTGAAATCAAAAATCCCTAAATTTGTTTTGTAAAAACCCTAAACGGCTAAACCAGAAGAACAAATCATGAACAATTTTGAGGCAAAGAATATTAAATTGTTTCAGAGAATGAGAAGAATAAGGATATCGAAATCAAAACATATATTCACCAACGCTTAGGCTTAGCTGATAGCTAATCTGGAGTCTACAACAAGTCAAGCTAAAAAAATGTACTCATTCTCCATGAAGGAGCTCTTGAATCTGCAAACACTGACACGATTCCTGGATTTTTTTTTTCTGGATCGAGTCCATATTGATCTCTCTACAAACGGATAAAAGAATATCACAATCTCTCAGCATTTTTGTTTATTTCTTTGGTGGTTTTTTCAAAGTCCATCTCTCTCTTTCTCTCTTCAGCGTGATTGTGTGGAATTATTTTATAAGTTTTGTTATGGATTGTGTGAATTTAAAAACGATTATTGATCTCTCTCTTTCTCTATTTTTTGTGTTGATACGGGGGATAGTTTATCATCTGCGTATATGGTTAGACTTCGTATTGATTCTCCAATAATCGCTGGATTGTCGAAAATTGATAAACAGAATAATTTGTTTTTAGGTATATGTGTATACTTAAAAGTCACTGTTTTGATTATCTGTCTTTTTATGATTGTTTGCAGGGTTTTGAAAAGAAAAAAACGAGAGGAAGAGGAAGATAAATCGATTTGGGAATTTTTGATTTTAGAGTTTTTTTAGGTTTAGTTTTGTAATTGGGTTGAATTTTGGTTTAATCTAGTTAAATGGGTTCATTAGTTGGTTAGTCAAATAGTAAACCAACAGTAAACCGTATTAACCGAAATTCATGGGGTAATAGATGATATATGACATTCCCATGGGGAAATAGCAATAAAACTATGGATTGGGGTAGAAATAGGTGGAGTAGTTAAGTTTGAAGGAAATATAGAATGAGGTCAAAAATCGGGGTGGATGATAGTTCCGAGGGGGAAATAGGATGTCGTTCCCGGAAAAAGTTTTACTTATACGTATTGTGGAGCAAACCAGATCAATTTACTGTAGAGCTTTCTAAGTTTAAGGAGCTAATAAAATAAAAATCAAACTCAAAGACCTTATTGCTTATCTATATAGACCTAGCTTTGGATTTGTATATAGAGTACGTAGTTTAAAAATTGAAAGAGTTCATATAGGAGTGTAACATCCGCGAACCAAAATCCCGGTTTAGGGATTGCATCGGTCGATGCAAAGCCGGTTAAGTGCGGACGAGTTTAAGTTAAATGCTGCGTTTTGGGTTTAAGAAAAACTCGTAAACTCGAGTTTTGTCTCATTCGGCGAGTTTGGCCGTTTTTGAGAGAAAAGAAAAGAGAGAAAAGGTTCGTGAGTGTTCTTGAGGATTTTGGGTGATTTGAGGCTGTTCCTGTAGAGATCTGTAGCTGGGATCGTTGTAGGAGCTTCTTGGGAGCGTTGTTTTGCTTGTTTAAGGTTCAGAATCTTCTTTGCAAAGGTAAGTGCATGACCATGGCTTATCTAAGCTGGAGATTTCTTTGATCTGTTTGTTTTTGTGTTGTTTGGCTTGTTAGTATGTTATTCGGGACTTTGTGAGGCTTTCTTCTGGCTTGGGATTGAGTTGTTGCTTGTAGGAACGAAGATCCGGCGAGAAGCTTTGGGGAAAACGATGCTCGGCATGTGCGTCGCTCGATGCATTTTGTGCGTCGGTCGATGCAATGCGAGGACGACGCAGATTGACCTAGGAGCATCGGTCGATGCCATGTGGAGGCGTCGGTCGATGCCATGTGGAGGCGTCGGTCGATGCAACTAGGGATTTCGTGCTATGTCGGGCATGCGTCGGTCGATGCAAACCCCTTTGGCGTCGGTCGATGCAAACCCCTTTGGCGTCGGTCGATGCAGTGCCTGGTTTGTTTGTTGATTGTTGTTTGATGGTTAGAGTATCTCTATTGCATGTGTGTATAGCCCAGTAGATGGGAAGATTGCCTTACTGAGTGTTTACAAAATACTCATGCATTGTAATTTGTGTTTGTGGTGCAGGTAAAGGCAAGGTGTGTAAGTTTTAGAGTATATGGAGTGTAATGAGATGAACACAAGTGAAGAGAGATTGCGAGAGAGAGAGAGAGAGAGTGTGTAAAAGCGTAAAGTGTAAAGGAGAAGAAGGATTCTCTCTTCTTACTTCATTTAGTTCCTAGGTACATTCTAATTATAGACTTTACAAAGAGGAATATGCTGTACAAAGATTCTATGCACAATTATCCTAGGTGAAAGTGACATGTCTAAGCTTATACAAACATGTGACTTTCTTATTCTCCCACTTGCCAAACTCGCCAACGGTTATATAGGAAGGATCTAGATAGTTGACTATTCTTCTCAAGTGGGTTGTGAGGCTTCTCTTGGGCTTCATGGCCTAAAGGCCAACTGGTACGGACGGCCCTCCTTTCACGTGTACGGATGAGTGTTGTACGGACATCGGTTCTTCATGATCCTAACTTATACTCCCCCTCAAGCTTAATCGTCGAGTTAACAGAGATTAAGCTTGCACTATGATAGCCTACCTCATTAAAAAAAACCTTGGTATAGAAAACCACTTGGCAAAAACTATACATAAGGGAAAAAGAGTGTAGGGATCAAGTCAATGGGGAGTCATGGTCTTGTGAGATCCATGAGTCCAAGCTTTGAGTGAATATACTCACACACTTGAGGACTAGCTGCTTTGGTGAGAATGTCGGCTAGTTGCTCGGAGCTGTCGGTATGACATGGGAGTGTGACACCAAGTTGAATTTGTTCTCGAACTTTGTGACAATCAACTTCGATATGTTTGGTCCTTTCGTGGAATACCGAGTTAGGGCTATGTGGATGGCTGCTTCGTTGTCACAGTGCATTGTGATAGGCTTTGTTGTCTCGATTCCAAGGTCCTTTAACAATGCTTTAAGCCACATGAGTTCGGTAGTCAACTTCCTCATAACTCTGTATTCGGCTTCAGCGGTTGATAATGACACCACCTTTTGTTTCTTGCTCTTCCATGTCACCAGGTTGCCTCCTAAGAATGTGCAATATCCAGTGGTCGATCGTCGGTCTTCTCGATCTCCAACGTAGTCAGCATCGCAGTATCCCACCAGTTACGTGTTCTCATTTCGTCCCATCCAAATGCCTTGTCCTGGCGAGCCTTTGATGTACTTGAGGATCCGGTTCACCATGTTCCAGTGGTGTATTGTAGGATGTTGCATATGCTGTCTCACCTGGTTTACAGCAAAACAAAGATCAGGACGAGTAATGGTAAGGTATATGAGCTTACCCACTAATCGGCGATATCTTGTAACATCTTCAAATGGAGCTGCTTCAAGCTCCCCCTTTCCTTCTGTCTTGTAGTTTCCATCAAGTGTTGTTGTTACTGATTTTGATCCAAGTTTTCCTGCTTCACTTAAGAGATCAAGAGCATATTTCCTTTGTGATAAAAAAAATCCCTCATTAGACCTATATACTTCTATCCCAAGAAAGTATTTAAGCTCTCCAAGATCTTTAATATCAAATACTGATTTTAGGAAATCTTTAGTATCTTGAATGCCTACCTTGTCACTTCCAGATATGATGATATCATCAACATATACTAGAATGACTATAATACCTTTATCACTTGGTAGTGTGAATAGAGTGTGGTCAGCCTCTGATTTGCGAAAGCCTCTCCCAAGTAAGGTAGTGCTTAGTTTATGGTACCAAGCTCTTGGTGACTGCTTTGGTCCATAAATGGCCTTCTTGAGCTTGAATACCTTTCCTGGACCAATGGTATTCTCTAAACCAGGTGGAGGTCTCATATACACATCATCTTCTAGTTCTCCTTGTAGGAATGCATTCTTGACATCCATTTGCCATAGATCCCAACTCAGATTAGTAGTTAATGATAACACTACTCGAACGGTGTGGAGTTTGTCTACTGGAGCAAACATATCAAGATAGTCCTCCCCATACGTTTGCGTGAACCCTCGTGCAACAAGACGCGCCTTATAGCGTTCTATCTCCCCATCACTCCTATATTTGATAGTGAAGATCCACCGTGACGTCACAACTTTCTTGCCCTTCGGTAGGTCAGATTCATCCCATGTATGGTTTTGTTTCATGGCCGTTGTCTCAGCCTCCACATCATCACACCAAACTTTGTGCTCCTTGGCTTCTTCATAGCTTTGTGGTACCCAATGTTTGTCAACTTGTCCAAGAAACACTTGGTGTTCGATAGGAAAATGTGCAAGAGTGCAAACGGCTTGTATTGGATGTGCAACAGCGACATTGTTGTAGTATACTCGAGTGTTTGTCCAGTTGGATGGGGGAAACTTAAGACGCTGACTTCTTCTTAGAGGAATGACATCACTAGAATTGTCTTCTTCATCTGATTCAGCCGTAGGTTCAGTTGGCTCAACAATTTGTTGAGAGTATTCATTGTTAGTACTTGGTTCTGGCTCGCGGTGATCAAGGTTGATAGGCACATCACCAGTAGGCGTTGGTTCAGTTGAAGTTTCATCAGATGGTGGTGGTGATACATTCGGTGGGGTTGTATGCTGTCCAATACAGTCATTCGTGGCTCCAAGTCGTTCGAGGATAATGCGAAGGTTATTGGAGTGATCAGATGGTGAGTGTGACAGATCTTTAAGCTCTTCCCAATTGCTTTTGTCATAGTAGCCTCTAGATTCGACAAAATTGACGTCACGTGATACCAAGACCATTTTTGTCTCTGGTTCGTAGCATTTGTACCCTTTTTGTGTAGTCGAGTATCCAATGAACATGCCTTTGGTGCTCTTTGCATCGAGTTTGTCACGTAACTCTCCAGGTTTTAAAACAAAGCAGACACACCCAAAGACTCGTAAGTGATCAATAAGCGGAAGTTCTTTGTTCAATACCTCAAATGGAGAGACATCTTGGAGAATTTTGGTCGGTAGACGATTGATCAAATAGCATGCGGCTAGAACAGCATCTCCCCAAAAACGTTTTGGAACTTTTGTATGGAACATCATGGACCGAGCCACTTCCATCAAATGTCGTTTCTTTCTCTCTGCCACACCATTTTGTTGGGATGTGTAAGGACAGCTAGTTTGATGAATAATGCCATGGTTTGAGAGATGTTGCTTAAAGGCATGACTTGTATACTCCCCACCATTATCTGATCTAAATATTTTAATCTTGTAATGGTTAGTTACATAATTTTGAAAACTAATAAAAGCTTCAAGAACTCTATCTTTTGTGGGGGAGAAGAGTTATCCAAGTGTACTTGGATTTTTCATCAATAAATGTCACAAAATACTTTTGATTTTCTCTAGATAAACAAGGGGAGGTCCAAACATTTGAGTGAACAAGATCAAAGCAATTTTCATACATAGTTGAAGACTTAGGAAAAACAGATTTGCAATGCTTACCAAGAATACAAGCCTCACACTCATCATTTTTAAAAGAAATATTAGGAAACACTAATTCTAAAGCTCGAGTGTGAGGGTGTCCTAGTCTAGCATGCCAAATGGAATCATTAGGTTTAACAGCAACCGAATTAAAACATGATGAAGTAGAGGATGGGTTCAAGTCCTTAAGCACATAGAGATCATCCTTAGTGACTCCTTGGCCAAGAACTTTACTTGTCTCAATATCCTGAAAATGAACATTGTTAGGTCCAAAAATAGCATAACAATTTAAATCAGTAGTAGCCCTTTTAACTGATAAAAGATTAGAAGTAAACTTAGGCATATAGAAAGCATTAGTATTTTTATCAAACAATTTTAATTTTCCAATTCCTTCAACAGGAATTTTCTCACCATTTGCTATAATGACACTAACAACAGTCAGTTTAATTTCAATAATTAACTTATGGTCACTAATCATATGATGTGATGCACCATAATCAACAATAAGTGGTTTGGTGTTTTTAAAAGATAGAAAGGAGTTACCAGATGCCTCTTTGAGGGCTTTGATAAGTGCATCAAGGTCAGCTTTTCTCACTAGGTCATATGAGGCTGCTAGTGCGGCTCCATTGACTTCAGTACCTTGAGCCTTATGTTCGAAGGTTGAAGTTTCTCCAACCATCACCGCCTGATGTGCTCTTGGTCCTCCATGATGTGTGTTTGGGCGGTTGATACGGAGGTGTGGGTGGAGGATCCAACAACGATGCTTAAGGTGACCAGGCTTCTTGCAATGATCGCAAATGGGAGCATTCTTGTCGTCGTACTTGTAGTACCCTTTGTTTGCGGAAGCAACTTCCACCTTGTTGGCAGTTACTAGCTCCCCTTTGCCTCCAAACAGCCCCATAGAACCATGTTCCTTTTTGATCTGGTTGCATACATCATCAAGACTTGGTAGTTTCTCTGACCGCAAGATGTGCTTGATAAGATCATTGTAGGATGGATTCAGAGTTAGAAGGAGTCCAAACACCTTATCCTGCTCTCGTCGTTCATTTAAGATGGCTAGATCAATGGTTCTGGGACGGAGCATCTCTAGTTCAGCCCAAAGAGATCACAAAATGTTTGGTAAACTCCATTTCTTCTTGGCTAAGATTGTTGATGGCCCTCTTGATTTCAAAGACTCGGTTTAAGTTGGTGGTTTTGCCGAACACCGTTTGGAGAGTATCCCATAAGTCTTTGGCCGTCTCGTAGTAGGAGTATGCTTCAAGAATAGGGGCATCAAGAGAGTTTTGTATAAGAGCCAAAACACTTTGGTCTTCTTGAAACCATTTTTCTTCACCACCAAGGACAGCTTCTTTTCCATCTCCTTGAGTGGTTGCTTCTTTAGAAGCCTCGCTTGTGGTGATATGGGACCATAGCCCACGGCCCATAAAGCCGTTTTTGTGGTTCTTGCCCACAACAAATAGTTCTCTCCCTTGAGAGTAACTGGAATAATCAAGGTTTTGTTACCTTCCATAGTAAACGGACCGTTGGTTAATGATATTGTCCAACGGTTAAAGAGAAGTGTTTAGGAATTTGAAGATGAATGAGTGAGTATAGGAACTAAGAAGTGAAAAATGATGAGTGTGTTTAGAAATAGGAGCGAACTCGCTCTGATATCATGTAAGTTTTAGAGTATATGGAGTGTAATGAGATGAACACAAGTGAAGAGAGATTGCGAGAGAGAGAGAGAGTGTGTAAAAGCGTAAAGTGTAAAGGAGAAGAAGGATTCTCTCTTCTTACTTCATTTAGTTCCTAGGTACATTCTAATTATAAACTTTACAAAGAGGAATATGATGTACAAAGATTCTATGCACAATTATCCTAGGTGAAAGTGACATGTCTAAGCTTATACAAACATGTGACTTTCTTATTCTCCCACTTGCCAAACTCGCCAACGGTTATATAGGAAGGATCTAGATAGTTGACTATTCTTCTCTCTCAAGTGGGTTGTGAGGCTTCTCTTGGGCTTCATGGCCTAAAGGCCAACTGGTACGGATGACCCTCCTTTCACGTGTACGAATGAGTGTTGTACGTACATCGGTTCTTCATGATCCTAACTTATAAGGTGTGATCGTGGAATCAAGACAAAGAAGAGGAGGATGTTCTAGGGAATCGATTGGTTGTTGTCTAGCATTGCTAGGTTGCTATAGTTGGGTCATTAGAAACATTGCTAGGTTGCTGGTTCTATGATTCCTGTAGGTTGATTTTTGGATATTGTTTATGTTACAATTATTGGATTATTATTGGATATTGGTATTGGTTATTTCCGCTGTTGATTGTGGTTATGGTTAGGTGGCTAGTGGGTATAGGACCACTAGTTGTAGTCTACTTATTATTATTATTACTATTACTATTATTTATTATTTAAAAAAAAATACGGGTCGAGTCGTTTCAGTTTGGTATTAGAGCCCTTACGGTTCTAGGTTTGGGTTCACTAGGCTTTGTGTTGTAGATATTTGGGATTGCATGTCTTGATTGATTATGTGAGTTAGTCAATTGTGTGTGGCATGGAGTCCTAGAACATCCTCTTCGAGCATGCAGTGTGATTCCACGGTGAGTTTATGTTTTTGTGTTATGTTAATTGCGTGCTTAGCCTTCTGTTCATGGTAGTGCAGATGGTTAGAGGGGATGCTGTTGCTGGTCATGGTCGTGGACGCGGACGTGGTCGTGGTAGGGGCAGAGTCCCAGCGGTTAGTGAGACTGCGGACCAGAGTGTGACAGCTGAGGGTGTTGGCGAGTCGCAGGGTGTCCAGGAGGTTTTCATGAGTGTGGCCGGAGGGGCGGTGTTGATGCTCCAGTGGCCGGTGATGCTAAGGTCCCGGGTGTGGGAGTCCCAGCGGGTGGAGTCCGTGGTGTCGATCTTGCGGGCTTGCTAGCATAGATGTTAGAGCGGTTACCGGGAGTGGTACCGGATCCGGCACCAGTAGTGCCGCTAGTGGCAGCGGGGGTGCAGCAGCCAGTGGCTGCGGATGTAGGGGTTCACTCTCGTTATGTCAGTATGCTGAGAGAGATGAACGATATTGGTACCAAGCGGTTTTCGGGAGGTACTGATCCTACTGTTGCTGATGCGTGGAGGGCGAGAGTGGAACGCAATAACTAGTCTCTCAGATGTCCTGAGGAGTTTTGGGTTGATATAGCGGTTCACAACCTTAATGGGGATGCTCAGTTGTGGTGGAGTTCTGTGGCTGCTAGGAGAGTGCAGAGGGAGATGTCTTGGGCTGACTTCGTCTTGGAGTTCAATCGCAAGTATTTTCCTAGAGAGGCACTAGATAGGTTGGAGGTGCAGTTCCTTCAGCTAGCTCAGGGGACTCGGTCAGTGCGGGAGCTTGACTTGGAGTTCAGTCGACTTCTGAGGTATGGGGGTCGGGCTATGGAGTCTGAGTAGGCTCAGATCATGAGGTTTTTGAGGGCCCTACATGACGACTTGAGGGTTCACTATAGAGGGCGGAGTTATGCTACGCGTGTAGAGCTGGTTGAGACTGCGGCAGAGATCGAGGAGGACATCCAGACATAGTCAGCCTAGTAAGGTTCAGCATCATGGAGGTTCTAGCAAGGGCGGCAAGCCAGCGCAGGGAACCAAGAGGAGGTGGGAGGCTATGCAGAGGCCGAGTGGTGCGAGTTACTTCGGGTGTGGGAGCAAGGATCACAGGGTTGCTAGTTGTCCCAAGAGGAGTGCTTCGATGGTAGCGGCTCGTGTATGCTATCATTGAAGGGAGCCAGGGCACATAAGGCTCTTCTGTCCCAAGTTGCAGCCGGTGGCAGTGGCAGCATTATAGCAGGTGCAGCCAGAAGGGCAACATGTGGCACGGATTGAGCAGGCGCCACGGGTTTACACGACTGCAGAGACTGGTGGAACCAGTGCCGGAGCGATCACAAGTATAATTTCTGGTACTCTGTCTTTGTGAATTCTTAGTAAGTTTAGATTTTATGTTTGCCTGTGATAAAGCGTTAGGTTCTCAACACATGGGGTTTGTGTAGGGACCTTGTTGGTGGGCGGGTTTAATTCCCACGTTATGTTTGATTCTTGAGCTACTCATAGCTTCATTACACCAGAGTGTGTAGAGAGTGCAAATATTAGAGGAGATCCCGAAGAGCAAGAGGGAGTGGTCAGAGTTGCTGGAGGCAAATTTCTGAGAGTTATTGGACGGGCGAGGGGTATCGATATTCAGATCGCAGGAGAGTCGTGGCCAGCGGATTTGCTTATCAGTCCAGTTGAGTTGTATGTCGTTATCTTGGGGATGGATTGGCTGCATTGGCATATGGTGCATCTTGATTGTCATCGGGGTAGAGTGGAGTTTGAGCGTCCAGGAGGGAAGTTGGTTTTTCAGGGTATTAGACCGACTTCAGGGAGTCTCATGATCTCGGCCATGCAAGCTGGGAAGATGATCGAGAAGGGCTGTGAGGCTTATTTGGTTACTATTTCTATGCTAGAGTCAGTAGGGCAGTCTACGGTTAGCGGTATTCAGGTTGTGGAAGAGTTTTAGGATGTATTCCAGTTGTTGCAGGGGTTACCACCTTCTCGGTCTGATCCTTTTACGATTGAACTGGAACCAGGAACGACACCGTTATCCAAGGCTCCTTACAGGATGGCTCCAGCAGAGATGGCCGAGCTGAAGAAACAGTTAGAGGATTTGTTAAACAAGGGATTCATCCGTCCTAGTGTATCACTATGGGGAGCGCCGGTGTTATTCGTTAAGAAGAAGGATGGGAGTTTCCGCTTGTGTATTGATTATAGGGGTCTGAACCGGGTCACTGTAAAGAACAAGTACCCTCTTCCCAGGATCGATGAGTAGTTGAATCAGTTAAGGGGTGCTACTTGGTTCTCCAAGATAGATCTGTCGTCAAGTTATCATCAGATTCTGATAGATGAGGCAGATGTAAGGAATACTGCGTTCAGGACGAGGTATGGGCATTATGAGTTTGGGGTGATGCCGTTTAGGTTGACCAACGCACCAGCAACGTTTATGAGGTTGATGAACATCGTGTTTCAGGAGTTTCTGGACATGTCTGTCATCAATTTCATCGATGATATCCTGGTATATTCTAAGAGCCCTGAAGAACATGCAGTGCATTTGAGGGCAGTTTTGGAGAAGCTGTGGAAACATAAGTTGTTCGCTAAGTTGAGCAAGTGTAGTTTCTGGCAGCTTGAGATGGGTTTTCTGGGTCACATTGTGCCTTCAGATGGAGTTTCTGTAGATCCGGAGAAGATTCAGGCTATCATGGATTGGCCTAGTGATAACTCTGTAATTTACATGTTTTAAGCATCACTTTTTGTCCATATTTTGCATTGCTTCTACCCTAACCTTAGCATTTTTAGGTCATTTACTGTAGAAATCCACATTTAGGCCATTTAGGGTGTTGCATTCTTGCATTTGCATATTTTGGATGAAAACTGGTGCTTAAGAGCCGGAAACGGGGAGAAACAAGGTCAAATCCGAGCATGTACCCGAAGGAGCTATGGAGCAGGAAGAACAGTCCGAACACCAACCCGATCGAAGAAGATCTAAGAACAGAAAGAACAATCGGTGGACCTACTCCAAGAGCAACCCGAGCACATCCTCGTGCACCCCATGGAGCAGACCCTCGGGCAGGACTGTGAAGCTAGGGTTAATGGGTTTCCATATATAAACCCCCTCTTCTTCCTCCCGCCCTAGCACGCCGCAGACCCTCAGAACAGAGAGCGAGAGCTTCTGGGAGAGAAACTGGGTGACTCAAACATTTTTCTATATTTGTTAGGATTTAATTTACTTCTTTTTGTTATTGTTTTAGATTTCTACTTTGCATTCTTCTCTTCTACTTTATATTTTAATACAATGCAATATTTGTTCTTCTATGCTTTTATGTTTTCTACAATGAAATCTGAGTAGTGAAGTAGAGTTTCTAGGGATGGGATAGACGATTTTGTGTTCCTGATCGGTTATGATGTCTTAGTTTGATTGTTTATGTTTTATAAATTCCCTTCTAGATTGGTGTTCTTAATGCTATCAACAAACCGAGAGGGTGAAATTAGATCTAGGGTGTTTTTCCACTGAGAGGTGTAGATGAAATGCTTGAATCAATCAATGCTAGAGATTTACTCACTTAGCCTAAGATATTAGATGAGTAAGGGGTTTATTGAAAATAATGAATCGGTTTGTATTGCCTGCTTGTTCATGTTTCTCCAACGAGAGTTGGGTAGGGGAGTGATTAAGGTTGATTGTTTCTATCATGAGAGTGTTTTAACAAGATTTTAGAGATTCATTGTCTAGGGAATATTTGCTTGAGGCATGTAGGACATCCATATTGGTCAGGAACACTTAAAAGTCGATTACCCCATCCTTAGGAGCTTTCGTATTTAGATTGATTACATTTTTATTCATAACTCGATCACTTACCCGAACAGGTACACGATCACCTGCTTCGAGTATATCTTCGAGCTGTTCTTGCTTTTCTTCTTTACTCGATCACCCCACTCGATCCAGTACTCAAATGCTTGCATCGAGTGCTTAGGTCGTGTGGTTCTTATTTATTTGCTTTCTTTTATTTATTTTAGGATTGTTAGATCAAACCCATTTATTGCTTGGCTTGACTTGCTTGTTTCTGATCGCATCTTATCTGCTAGCATAACAACTGTTTGGATTGATAACCCTTTGTACTACAACTGCATAGGGAATTGATACCCTGGGTGAAAACTTTATTATCAATTTGGCGTCGTTGCCATTTGGTTGAATTTAATTTGCTACGTTTAAGATTTCAGCACTTGCTAGATCAAGTTCTTTAATACACTTTGGTTAGGTACTGACTTGTTTGCTTTCATGTTTGTTTGTTTTGCATTTCAGGTACAACCCGAATACCCACCCGACCCGTCACTCGATCACCTGGATCGAGTTGATCCTCGTGTACTAACTTGGTCAGCTGATTGTACCTTCAGCTCCTCAAGCAAGGACCAACATAGGAGCAGGAGATGCTCCATCTACTCACACTCAAAGACATGGCATTGTGCCACCTGCTGTCCAGAACAACAATTTTGAGATCAAGAGTAGTCTCATCCAGATGATACAGAGCAACAAGTTTCATGGTTTGCCAATGGAGGACCCATTGGACCATTTGAATGAGTTTGATAGGCTTTGTAGCCTAACCAAACTCAGACTTTTCCCATTCTCTTTGGGTGACAAGGCACACATCTGGGAGAAATCACTCCCCAAGGAGTCCATAACCACTTGGGAAGCGTGCAAGAAGGCGTCTCTAGCCAAATTCTTCTCCAACTCCAGAACCATAAGGCTGCAAAATGACATCTCCAGCTTTGTTCAGAAAAACAATGAGCGTTCAGTGAAGCTTGGGAACGTTTCAAGGGATACACTACCAGATGCCCTCATCATGGTTTCAGCAATGCTTCATTGCTAAGTACACTATACCGAGGAGTGGTCCCTAAGATACGGATGTTGCTGGACACCGCAAGCAATGTTAACTTCCTCAACAAGGATGTCGATGAAGGTTAGGATCTAGTGGAGAACTTGGCTCAATCTGATGGGCATTACAATGAGGAGTACAATCGCGCTGTGCGATCTACTGGAGAGGAAGACGCCAAGTACAAGAGGGACATGAAAGCCCTCAATGAAAAGCTCGATAAGCTCCTCAACCAGCAGCAGCATGTCCATGCAATATAGGAGGAAGAGCAGTTTCTACAACAAGATGGGGAGAATGCTCAGCTACAGGATGTGAACTACATCAACAACCAAGGAGGTTACAACAAAGAGTACAACAAGTACAAACCAAATCCGAATCTATCCTACCATAACCCAAATGTTGCAAACCTTCAAGACCAAGTCTACCCATCCACCGTTCAAGGAAACCAGCAAAAGCCTTTTGTTCAATACAATCAAGGCTATGCCCCTAAGAAGCAATATTTTGGCAATTACCACCAACCAATTGCACCACCTGGATTCCAACCACAGCAAGGCCCGCAGAACCAATCCCAAGAAGCTGAACTTCGCGGCCTAATTCAACAGATGCTCCATAACCAAGCATCTGCTGCTATGAACAACGCAAAACGGTTTGCCGAGATGAGCAACAAGATCGATTCTGGATACAACGACTTGGCTGCTAAGTATGACTCTCTCAACACCAAGCTGAGATACCTCGAGGGCCACCACAACAACCAACCACCTCCAAAGATCAACCAGCTTCCAGGTAAAGCTGTTCAGAACCCAAAGGATTATGCCACTGAGGACAGTGATGTTCAAGATGGGGAGGCTATGGATCATTCTGGGATGAATGAGTACCAGTACTACATATCCGAGTATGAACCAGAGCCTTTACCCGAGGAGACTGATTGAGTCGATGATCGAGCACAGGTTCGAGAATCACAAATCGAAAAACCACCCGAGGCAGAACCTGATGACGGTGATCATATAATACATCGAGTAGATATTCAGATGACAGATCAACCTCAACTGCTTGTACCAAAAGAAGGGGAACTAGAGAAAAAGTTCAATGCTGCTCTTGACATCCAATTAGAGGCGCTTGCAGAGCGTATGGCAAAGCGAAAAGCTCCACCTCCTAAGCTCTTGCCACCACACAAACTTCGAGGGGAAATAACCAAGGAGGCAACTCAGCTGTAGATTGAGGTTAAGGAAGGTGTCAAGGAAATTGGGAATGCAATATTGAGGAGTGGAGTGTGCTTAGATCCTGAGCTATGAATCAAGAATAAATTGGAGGACCCCGACTCTTTTACTCTGCCGTGTTCAATAGGACTCCGGCTTTTCGACAACTGTTTGTGCGATTTGGGAGCTTCAGTCAGTATCATGCCACTGTCAGTTGCCAACAAGATGGGTTTTAGCAGTTTTAAACCTAGTAGTCTGTATTTGGTTCTAGCTGATAGAACAATCAGACACCCCATTGGCGTTCTGGAAGACTTACCTCTCAGGATTGGAAGAGTGGAAGTTCCTACTGACTTCATGATCCTTGATATGGATAAGGAACCAGATGATCCACTGATCCTAGGAAGACCATTCTTGGCAACAATGGGAGCAGTGATTGATGTGAAATATAGGAAGATCAGAATTGAGCATGGAGAGCATTTCAAGATGGAATTCAGCGTCAGGAAAGGAATTAAAAGGCCAACTATTGATGGTCAAGCTTTTTCCACCAAGACAAAGCAAAGGGAAGAGTCAAGCATCTTAAAGAAGTCAACACTACATTTGCTGTGGAACCAGGACAAGACCAGGGGGATTGGTTGAGCCAGAACTTCTCTCTTCTAAAACCCATGCTTAAAGAGCATGAAGAGTCAAGCTTAGTGACTTTAAACAAGCTCACTTGGGAGGAAGTCCTAAAGGTATCTTTTTTTTTTTCATTTATTTATTTGTTTACTTTGTATTATTTTCGATTTTTACATATTTATCATTAAAAACAAAAAAAAAAAAAAAAAAAAGGAAATTTTGGGGAACCCGAGGCTCTACCCGAATCCGTACCCGACGCGCCTGGTCGTGTCCCCCTTCGAGTGGCAAGTGGAGTCCAAAGTCCAAGTTGCTAACCCTCTTCTATTTAAAAGGGACTAGAACCCTTCTCTCTCAGCAGCACAAATCGATAAGTCTCTCAACCCTAAAAGCTTTTTGCATTCCTACTTTCTATTTTTCTCTCAAGAGAATCGAGACTCTTCAATTTCTCAGGAACTAACCCTACTAATCTTGAAGTTTAGCTTTTCTCTCTTTTCAAGGATTCACTAATGGCACCAAATATGAAGACCTACCAAAAGAAGGGGAGCAGATCAACCTCCGCCGCTGCCATAACCGGAGGTGAAGCCGCCAAAGCTCGTGATTCCTAGGGAGGAGGAGACGTTTCGCGTTCCCAACCGTTGAGTGGACGTTTCGCATCCCCAACCTGATGCTCAACCCGATCCACCACCCGAGAAGGTGCTCGAGCAACCGATCGTGTAGAGACTCGTGTTCTCTCTCCCGACCCACTAGCCGTTGCAATCCTCCATTCTCCTCGACATAGGGACCTGTCTACGTCCGAGCGAACCATTACTAACCCAATGGAGGTCGACTCAGATGCAGAAAGAGGAGAACCAAAGGAGATCCAATCCTCTAGGTTAAGAAGCAGATATGCAGTTACGAGGGGGAAGAGACCAGCCTCTGAAAGGGCTGAAAAGGTAGCCGAGTGAGCAGCTGAGGAAGAGGATGAAGACACAGAGGAGGAGAGCCGTGACCGAGAGGAGGAGCAGAGAGAACGCACATGCCAGGCTTCGCGGAGGCTGAAGCAGAAAGAGGTGGAGACCCCAGCCAAGCTCTTCAAGGTCCTCCGAAAGATGAACTTTGTTGGTAAACCGCTATCCCCACCGAGAAACAATAAAGTAGTTGGGCATCGCTAGAGACATCGAGTTCCTGTTCGACATGTGCCACTTGGGCAAGATGATGCGAGCCAACCTCGAGGCTTATGAGGAGGAGATGGTAAACTTTCTATCCACGTTGCGGTTACACTTTTTTGAGGACCACCCGACCCTGCTACCCGATGGGGGGATCGGGTTCATCACCTTCTCCTTGCGCAACAAGGAATACCGACTCACCTACAAGGAGATGGAGAAGCTATATGGTTTCAAGACTGGGAGTGGAGAGAACATGGAGGTGAGAAAGGAAGAGATGAGGTCCCTATGGCTGACAATAGGCGACAAGCTCCCTTACAAATCCACAAGCTCCAAGTCTGCTCAAATAAGGAGCCCTGTTTTGAGGTATTTTTACAAGTCGCTCGCCTGCACTCTTTTTGATAGAAAGGAGACTGGGAATGTGAATGATCATGAGCTCCAGCTGCTAGAGATTGCCTTGTGTGGAGTCTTAGACAATGCTAGGGATAATACAACACTAGAAGGAGATGTTGCGGATACTAGCATGGTATTTGTGCTGCTCGATCAGTTCCTCTACCTGAAGTTTTGGGCAATGAAAACTGAGAGAAGGGATGGAGCTGGAGAGATCTCCATTGGAGGATTGGTCACACCGATTTTGGTAGCTTGCGATGTGCCCCTATAGGGAGTGGTTCATGAGCCAAGATGGCTAGACATCGAGTACCTAACACTGACGAGATTCTTGGCCTATGAGAGGCCAAATGGCATGTCGCTCTTCAAGTTTGTCCATCCAGCTGCCGGAGCCGCCCAAATGATCCTACCCAACGTAGTGTGCACCAAAGTCCGGCTAGGGGACAACATAGACTTCACACCACCTTTGGAGGAGCTGTACAATCCGGAGGAGGAATCCAAAGCTGAGGGAGAGCAAGCAGAGCAAGAACAGGGACACAACTCGGATGAGTATGATTTTGAGGAGTATGTCTCTTCACAAAAGCAGCCTGTTGGGGTGAGGGGGGAAGCTCACAAGAGGATCGGATGGCTGATGAGGATGAACACGTTTCTGGTTAGGAAGGTGAAGGATCTTACCGTCTCAGTGAAGGTGATGGGAGGTCAGATTAAGGAGCTGCAAAACAAGGCAAGCTGTGCCTCAGCGCCCACCTCGGCATATGCACCATCATGGATGGGGAGAAATGGACCATTGGGAGGAATCCGTTGATTAGCACCTCCAGAGCCTCACAGAGCATCCTCCTACGAGCCCCAAGCAGAGGAGGATGTCACCAGACTAGATAGATCGTGGTGAAGCCACTCGGATGCCTATCCGATGCATAACCCGATGGGGTACACGATGCCCTACCCGATGCAACCTCCGAGCACACATCCGGGTGACCACTCAGGTACTTTCCCTCCGCCTTACCAGATGCCATATCATAGGTCCTACTCGATGCACCCTGCAAGCGGCTATACGGGTGATCATTCTGGACCTCTCCCACCATACCCGTCGTACTACCCAATGCCATACCCGATGACCTACGCGACGCCTTACCCGATCAACCCCTCGGATGCTAGTCCGAACAGGTCGTCCGTGCGCATAATCAAGCTCTATGATGAGCGAATCCCGACACTTGCTGAAGCCAGTGGCGACCCTGGCTACACGTTGGCGAGCATGGAGGCTGATACAACCTTCTTTTTCACCAACCCATGAGGTACCACATTCATCCAACCTTTGTAAATAACATTGCATTTAGTTTTATTTCATTTTGTGTGATTCTTGGATTCTCTTTCAGACTTTTATTTACACAGGAACTGTGTAATTTAAGTTTGGGGGAGGGTTATAGAATGTATATAACATTATGTTTTATTTTCTTATTTCAAATTTTTGCATGCTAGTTTTCTTCATTTGAGTCTGCATCTATTTGCATAAAAAACTCTAAAATTTTGAAAAATTTGAAAAAAAAAAAAAAAAAAAAAAGAGTGTTCTTGTAGTTGCATTTTCATATTAGGATTGAGTCTAGATTGCTTCATATAGGATTGTTGCATATGCATTTTACGGGACGATGATTAAAACTACCTTGTTTAAAGCCAAACCTTAGGATTGAAGCTATAGCCCTTAATCACAGTTCATTGTTGCTAGATCAATCTTTGGAAAAAAATGAAAAATCTTTGTTTAAAACCTTGTGTCTTTTGAAAGCTTCCTCTACTTGTGTGAAACTTGCTTGAACATTGCATCATCTCTATATTATTGGACTTAACCTGAACTTAAATTGTCTTACTTATGGAATTTGAATACTTGCTCATGGTAACTCTAAACTCGGGTTAGCACTCCATTTTTACCAATCTTTTCGTTTAACCTGATCTGTTTTTCCTACCCTTGAACCCAAACCTTTCTTTCAAACCTTGTTCTGAATTGTTGAGTGAGGCCTTTTCATTGTGCTATAGGTTGTGAAACCTTGAGAGTATTGAGAACGACAATGACTGGCTCTTGTTTTAGCTAAGTTTAGAATCATTTGGACTAGCTAATAGAATCGGTTTTGAAAGATAGGTGGTTAGCATGTTTATTTTGGGTTGAGTTGAGAAATGAAACGGAAAAAAAAAGAGAAAAGAAGTCCCTAAAGTTAGAATCAAGTAGCTCTAAGTCTCTTAGCAAAAAGAAAAAAACAAAAGGAGAAAAGGATCTTGCTACAGTCTCCTAGAAAAAGAAGAAAAATATATATATATAGGAATATTATTAGGAGCTTAGCAAAGAAAGAAAAAGAAAAAAAAAAAAAAAAAAGAGAGAGAACTAGACGTTTAAAGTTTAGACCTTAGGGATTATATAAAAAAGGAGAGTTAAAATCAAGGTTGTGGGTAGTTTAATTCTAGGGGGGTTTAAAAAAAAAAGAGATGAATGAGAAAAGAGGTAGATTATCAAGAGCTAAGCTTTGAATGCCCTAATTGTTCTCAATCTTAGATAGTTTTCACAACTGTCTATCATTCCTTCTTTTGAGAGTGGGCCACCCAAAGAAATTGTTCAAAAAAAACCACCCTACTAAAAGCCTTATCCTTGAAACCGATTGAACTTGATTCGCCTTCCATTTGCAAGAATTCGCCAAACACTTTAATGAATGTGAAAGATATGTTCTTTAGAATTGCAAGTTTTTACTTTTAGTTGGAGGATGAACTAGATCGATGCATGGTGACAAGCATAGAAAAATATTTGTAAGTATGTTGATTGATCTTAGCACCATTAAACTATCTTTAAGGACTATAGTTTGAATCCTTCGCTTAGCTCAAAAGGTTATGAGTCCCATTTTTAACCTCTTCCTCCTACTTCCTTGCTAGAGGACTAGCAAGATTTAAGTTTGGGGGTTTGATAACTCTCTAATTTACATGTTTTAAGCATCACTTTTTGTCCATATTTTGCATTGTTTCTACCCTAACCTTAGCATTTTTAGGTAATTTACTGTAGGAATCCACATTTAGGGTTTTGCATTCTTGCATTTGCATATTTTGGATGAAAACAAGTGCTTAAGAGCCGAAAACGGGGAGAAACAAGGTCAAATCCGAGCATGTATCCGAAGGAGCTATGGAGCAGGAAGAACAGTCCAAACACCAACCCGATCGAAGAGGATCTAAGAACAGAAAGAACAATCTGAGGACCTACCCGAAGAGAAACCCGAGCACATCCTCGTGCACCCCATCGAGCAGACCCTCGGGCAGGACTGGGAAGCTATGGTTAATGGGTTTCCATTAATAAACCCCCTTTTCTTCCTCTCGCCCTAGCACGCCGCAGACCCTCAGAACAGAGAGCGAGAGCTTCTGGGAGAGAAACGAGCGACTGAAACATTTTTCTATCTTTGTTAGGATTTAATTTACTTCTTTTTGTTATTCTTTTAGATTTCTACTCTGCATTCTTCTCTTCTACTTTACATTTTAATACAATGCAATTTTCGTTCTTCTATGCTTTTATGTTTTCTGCAATGAAATCTGAGTAGTGAAGTAGAGTTTCTAGGGATGGGATAGACGATTTTGTGTTCCTGATCGGTTATGATGTCTTAGTTTGATTGTTTATGTTTTATAAATTCCCTTCTAGATTGGTGTTCGATACTAAGCTTTTTGTGTGTCTATCCTAGCAGGTCTCAATTAACCTTATGCAGTTGTAGTACAGAAGGTGTCAATCCAAATGGGAATCTTTACTATCACTCAAGATGCAATCAAGCAGTCACAAGTTAAGCCATATTCGAAATGAGTTTTTGTCTAACAACCTAGAGTGAACGAGATGCAAGAACAAAACAAGTTTACAGAACAAGAGCTAAAATGCAATAACTTAAGAGAGCAAAAACAAGCTAAACGCGCAGAGACAAATGAGCAAGCTATTAGAACAGAAATAAAGAACAAGCTTAAGGATGCAGAAACAATCAGATAAGATAGAAGTCCTATGGATGGGAGTAATTGATGTCGGTAGAGTATCCTAGTCTACAGAGTGTTTAACATGCCACAAACAAACTATCCCTAAACAATGAACATCACAACTTAGCTAATCCAATCTCTTGACAATTGCTACTCAAACTCAACCACTTCCAAACCTAGCTCTCGCTAGAGAAACATGATCAAGCATGGCATGAAAATCAAGTCCATTCACGTCAACAAACATCCTAGACAACTAATCTCTTAGGCTAGGAACGTAAGTCTCTGGCACTAGTTGGTCAGACATTTCATCGAACACCTTTTGGATGCGGAAATGTCTAAAACCCAATTCCAATTGATCAGAGAGAAACTAGTATTTCTAACTCTAGTCCAGAAGGGAATCATACAATCAAAGCTTAAATACTCTACATCCTAAGATCCTCCACCTAATCTATCCCATCCTCAATAACTACCACACTACTCAGATCCGAAAATCATAGTCAAAGATATAAACTCAGAAAACATTAATTCAAGCATCCTAAGATAGATAAAAATGAGATGAACAAGTTTTAAGAAGAAATCCAATCAAAATACTGAATAAATTCAAAGATATCGGGATACAAAGTGTCAAGCGTTTTTGGTGGCTAGGGTAAACCTTAGGGGAGAGAACAAAAACAAGATAAAAGATATATGTTCGAGTGAAAACTTAACAAAACGTATTTATAGTAAAACATGGAAATCCTTCTTGGATGCGTCTTCGGGACAAAACCAGGATGTCAGTTTAAGAGCATCGATTGAGTTGCATCGTGAGAGTGTCGATCGAGTCGCANGTAAGTCTCTAGCACTAGTTGGTCAGACATTTCATCAAACACCTTTTGGATACGGAAATGTCTAAAATCCNGATCGAATCGCGTCTTGAGGGTGCTCAGGAGCCATCCTGGGATGTCTTGGTCGAGTCGTGTCTTTAGGGTGCTCAGGAGCCATCCTGGGACGTCTTGGTCGAGTCGCGTCTAACATCTGATCGAGTGGGAGCTCCCCTTTGCGTGTGGGTCGAGTCGGACTTCTGAACGTACGTGCATTCACTAAAACGGACATAACTCATGAACGACGACTCCGATTGGTTTGAAATAAACTGCAATGGAAAGATGACTCAATTCTCTACAACTTTGATGAAGACGTCGAAAGCTGAGTCCCAAAGTAAAATCTTCACTAGACTCGATCAAAGACGTGGAAGCTTGTGTCGCTGGGTAGTGTAGATCGAGTCGCTTAACTGCTCTCCTGATCCTTGTTTGCATTTGATGGTTTGGACACCTCCTAAAACACCTGAAACAACTCTAAAATGCAAGATGCGTGCAAGACCAATGCAAAGACTACCTAGATATGCATGTTATGCAAAAGAGACTAAAAATAATACAAAGCAATGAGTTAAGAGAACAAAATGAATGACAAATGCATCATCAAAAGGTGTAAAATTTATACATATCAGTGTTCTTAATGCTATCAACAAACTGAGAGGGTGAGATTAGATCTAGGGTGTTTTACCACCGAGAGGTGTAGATGAAATGCTTGAATCAATCAATGCTAGAGATTTACTCACTTAGCCTAAGAGATTAGATGAGTAAGGGGTTTATTGAAAATAATGAATCGGTTTGTATTGCCTGCTTGGTCATGTTTCTCCAACGAGAGTTGGGTAGGGGAGTGATTAAGGTTGATTGTTTCTATCATGAGAGTGTTTTAACAAGATTTTAGAGATTCATTGTCTAGGGAATATTTGCTTGAGGCATGTAGGGCATCCATATTGGTCAGGAACACTTAAGAGTCGATTACCCCATCCTTAGAAGCTTTCGTATTTAGATTGATTACATTTTTATTCATAACTCGATCACTTACCCGAACAGGTACACGATCACCTGCTTCGAGTATATCTTCGAGCTGTTCTTGCTTTTCTTCTTTACTCGATCACCCCATCCGATCCAGTACTCAAATGCTTGTATCGAGTGCTTAGGTCGTGTGGTTCTTATTTATTTGCTTTCTTTTATTTATTTTAGGATTGTTAGATCAAACCCATTTATTGCTTGGCTTGACTTTCTTGTTTCTGATCGCATCTTATCTGCTAGCATAACAACCATTTGGATTGATAACCCTTTGTACTACAACTGCATAGGGAATTGATACCCTAGGTGAAAACCTTATTATCAGCATCACTTGACCTTGCTCGATCCACCTTGCTGCACCGACTCGATCGCACATGTCAGGAAGATGCTCCGTCTCACACGCTTCAGGAGATTCCCAAATCGACTCTTTACCTTGTCGTTTTATGTTTTAGGGCTTTCCATGTTGGACTATATATACATTTTGTTAAGTCTTTGCCCAGACATCTTTTATCTTGTTTTGTTCTTTTCCTTAAGGTTTTACCTAGCCACCAAAAACGTTCTCAGACTTTGTAATCCGACATCTTTGAGTTTATTGAGTTTTTACATTTGATTTCTTCTGCAAAGTTGTTCATGTCATTTTTATCTATCTTACTATGCTTGATTCAATGTTTTCCGAATTCGTATCTTTGATGATGATTTATGGATCTGAGTAGTGTGATTGTTCTTGAGGATGAGATAAATTAGGTGGAGGATCTTAGTATGTAGAGGGTTTAAGCTTAGATTCGTATGATTCCCTTCTGGACTAGAGTTATAAATACTAGTTTCTCTCTGATCAATTGGAACTAGGTCTTAGACATTTCCACACCCAAAAGGTGTTTGATGAAATGTCTGACAACCTAGTACCAGAGACTTACATTCCTAGCCTAAGAGATTAGTTGTCTAGGATGTTTGCTGACGTGAATGAACTTGTTTGTCATGCCATGCTTGATCATGTTTTTCTAGTGAGAGCTAGGTTTGGAAGTGGTTGAGTCTGAGTCAAGAGATTGGATTAGCTAAGTCTTGATGTTCATTGTTTAGGGATAGTTTGCTTGTGGCATGTTAAACACTCTGTACACTAGGATACTCCATCGACATCAATTACTCCCATCCTTAGGACTTCTATCTTTCTGATTTTTATTACATCCTGAAACCGTTTCTGATCCTCGTATCTAGTTCATGCTTAGAATCATTTTTGCTTTTTACTCATATTTACTTCTTGTCATACATTTTCGTTTCTAGTTTTGTAACTCATTTCCGTTTTGCATTCTGATCATTCTAGGATTGTTAGACAAACACTCTTTTGAATTGGCTTGACTTGTGATTGCTTGATTGCATCTTGATTGCTAGCAACATCCCATTTGGATTGACACCTTAAGTACTATAACACATAAGGTTAATTGAACCTACTAGGAGACACAAAAAGCCTAGTATCAATTTGGCGTCGTTTCCATTCGGGATTCGTTTTGCTACATTTAAGATTTCAAGTTTTGCAAGATTAAGTTCTGTTACATTTGTTATTCTGAGTATTGACTTGTTTTGGTTGTCTGCTTGTTTGTTTTGCATCCGAGGAACCTGTTAATTGCAACCTTGCATGCACCCCAGATCAAGAGGAAATCAGAATCTCCTTCCTGCTATTGACGACATCAATCAGTTGCGAAGACCACGACAAGCTCGTATTTTCACTGATCATCCTGCACCAGTCACTATGGAACAACCTAACGGACCCAATCAAAGACCGCGACACATTGGTGCTGGAGATGCACCGAACACTCATACTCAGCGTGCTGGAATCGTCCCTCCTGCTGTGCAGAATAACAACTTCGAAATCAAAAGTGGTCTGATTTCCATGATCCAAGGGAACAAGTTTCACGGGTTGCCTATAGAGGATCCACTCGACCACTTAGACAAGTTCGACCGTCTGTGCAACCTCACCAAGATCAACAAATTGAGTGAGGATGGTTACAAGTTGCGACTCTTCCCATTCTCCCTGGGAGACAAAGCTCATCAATGGGAGAAAAACATTCCCCAAGGATCAATCACCACTTGGGACGACCGCAAGAAAGCCTTCTTGGCCAACTTCTTCTGCAACTCCAGAACAGCATATCTCAGGAATGACATCTCTGGCTTTGCTCAGAGGAACTCAGAATCATTATCTGAAGTAGTCCTGGGCAATCGGGTACCCAATTGGGTTTCGGTTCTACCCAATCGGGTTTCGGGTAAATCGGTATAAGACCTATAGATCCCATCCGGTAGTTTACAAAAACTCGGTTCGGTACGGTTAGTAACTGGCCGGGTTCGGAGCGGTTTTATACTCTAATACAAAATCCGAAATAACCCAAAAAATTTCCGGGTTATAATCGGTTCGGTTATTTTCAGTAACCAAAGTACTCAAATAACTGACTAAAACCCGAGATAACCAATTGAAATTATAAATACCCTTGTAAATAACCAAAATAACCGATTAAACCATAGCCCATTCGGTAATTCTGCTTAACCAGAACCCTACCCGATACCGCTTTTATCGGTTTGGTTCTTCGGTACCGGATATTATGCTCAGAGCTAGCCTTACTGGGT
Source organism: Camelina sativa (assembly GCF_000633955.1). Lineage (NCBI taxonomy): Eukaryota > Viridiplantae > Streptophyta > Magnoliopsida > Brassicales > Brassicaceae > Camelina > Camelina sativa. The sequence continues at coordinate 20,133,656 of NC_025691.1, forward strand.
CAAGGCCTTATTAGGCCTTTAGGTTAAACGGATCTAAAACGGTTGCCTAATATACTTAAGTTACAACCCGAACCCGGACCGAAGTCCATTTTACCAAGGCCTCTTAACCCATTCGGTAATTCTGCTTAACACGAACCCTACCCGATACCGCTTTTATCGGTTCGGTTCCGGTACGGTTCTTCGGTACCGGATATTATGCCCAGGGCTAATGTGAAGCCTGGGAGCGTTTCAAAGGTTACTAGAGCCAGTATCCACATCATAGATTTAGCAACAAGTCATTGCTGAGCACTCTCTACCGTGGTGTGCTACCAAAGATACGTATGCTGCTTGACACTGCTTCAAACAGCAAATTTCTGAACAAAGACGTCGATGAAGGATGGGAACTTGTTGAAAACCTCGCCTAGTCTGATAGCAATTATAACGAGGATTATGACCGCACAGTTAGAGGAGAGTCTGGTTCTGAGGAGAAGTACAAGAGGGACCTTAAGAATGTCAATGACAAGCTTGACCGCCTCTTGCTCAGTCAGCAGCAAACCGTCCACTTCGTCTCTGAGTATGACCCTTTTCACGTTCAGGATGGGGAAAGTGAGCAGTCTGAAGAAATCAGCTACGTCTAAAATCAAGGTGGATACAACAAGGGTTACAACCTCTACAAGACGAACCCCAATTTGTCTTACCGGAGCACCAATGTTGCAAATCCACAGGATTGTACCCTCCTCAGCAGCAACAACAAGGCCAACAAAAACCTTTTGCGCCTTACACTCAAGGATTCGTGCCTAAACAACAGTTCCAACAAGGTTATCACGCTCCTTCTGGACCACCACCAGGATTTTCACCTCAACAAGTTCAACCTACTCAAGCTCCAGATCAAGAAATGAAGCACATGATGCAACAACTTCTTCAAGGTCAACCTAGTGGTTCTCTGGATAATGCTAAGAAGTTTGCTGAACTCCGTCAGCGAATGGAATGTTCTTACAATGATCTGAATGTCAAGTTTGAAGCTCTTAACTCCAAGATGAAGTATATGGAAGGCAAGACTGTTTCTACTTCTACCCCAACAACTGGCCAACTACCTGGAAAAGCAGTTCAAAACCCCAAGGACTATGCTACTATCCATGCCATCACCACCCAAGCTATAGATGTACGGCTCACTGAGGACAATGAGAGTTTAGATGGACAGGATTTTCTTCAAGATGAAGTTCAGATAAAGGATCTTGTCGAGGTGCTCAATGATCCAATTAAGTCAGCTAAGCAATCTAATCCTGAAGCTACTAAAGAACCCACTGCTCCCAAGGATAAACCCATTTCGGTAGACTGATTGACTAGCCAGTATTCCTCCACCATACAAGCCACCTCTACTTTTCTAGTGAGGTTTAAGAAGCAGCTTACTGAGAAGTATAAAGCTCTGTTTGAAAAACAAGTCAAGGAGATTGAACTTAGGATGCCTTTATTTGATGCATTTGCACTTGTGCCTCAGTATCAAAAGTTTTTAACTGATTTGGTAACAGAAAGGACCAAAGAGAAGGAAGAGATAGCTAAAGGAGATCAAGCTAAGGCTTTGGAAGATGAGAGGGTAGTGCATGTCATAGGTGGGGTTATTCATGAAAGTAAGGCTGTTATTCAGAAGATGATTTTCCCAAAGAAGCTAGAGGACCCTGGTTCTTTCACCATGCCTTGTTCTCTATGTCCATTGGCCTTCAAAAAGTTTCTATGTGACCTTGGTGCTTCAGTAAGCCTCATGCCACTCTCTGTAGCTCAGAGGCTAGGATTCAACAAATACAAGTCATGCAACCTCCGCTTAATATTGGCTGATAGGACTACTAGATTGCCTCATGGTCTACTAGAGAACCTGCCCATCAAAATTGGACAAGTTGAGATTCCTACTGACTTTGTAGTGATGGGAATGGATGAAGAGCCTAAACATCCACTAATCCTGGGAAGACGTTTCTTAGCTACAACTGGAGCAGTCATTGATGTCAAGAAGGGGATGATCGATCTCAATCTGGGTAAAATCTTCAAGATGAAGTTTGATATCAAGGATTCTAAGAAGAAACCAACTATTGACGGACATACCTTCGTGATTGAAGAGAAAGATCAAAAAGCTATGTTTGACATCTTTGAGGGTGTGAATAAGGCCGAAACAGAGGTTTTGGTAACCAAAGAGAAAACTCAAAGTGTCACTCGACCATTCTCCAACTCGAGTGCAATCGTTACCCTCCCTAAGCATCGAGACCTGCTTCATGATCACTAACCGCAAGAGACAAGTCCTCCCGCGCTTGACAGTTTGTCTGAACTCCAAACAACCAAGATTTTAAGGGATACAGTGACAGAGTTAACAGCCATGTTGGAGGAGATGAGAGGGCAAATCATGCAGCTCCAGAGTTAAGTTAAAAAAATTTCTCCAAGAAAAGCAAGACATAGGTTGGGGATAATGAAGAAGAGAAGATCTTTTCTTATTGAACTTGGGCAGAATGTTAAAGAGTATCTGGCTAGACCAAACATTCTAGAGGGGTCTCCAAAGCCTCTCTATGACCCTCCCAAAGCATAAGGAGTATGCAAAGTCAAGCTCAGGGACTTTAAACAAGCTCACTTGGGAGGAAGTCCCAAAGGTATCACTGTAAATATTCTTTAGTATCTTTGTGTTTTTATTTTTCGTTTTTAGTTTTCTAGTGTTCGGGAATCTGCAGAAGGGAGTATGGGCAACAAAAAAGGAAAAGTGAAAACATCACTCATTGACTCGATCTCCCATCTCGCTCGAGCCGCGTCTACTCCACTCACCCACTCGAGCCAGTACAGGACCACTCGATCGTCGGACTCATCTCCCCTGAGTCGACTTGGTCTGACTCCACCGACGTCATAGTCTTGCAAACTCCACTCGAGCTCCTGTCGTTACTCCTCACTCGAGCCGCGTCTCAATCGACCTTGTAAATCGAGCCAACACCTGCATGACTCGATCAAAGCTCTCTCATCGTTACCAGCTTCACTCAAGTCACTACAACTCTCGCCGTTATCGCCAACATTGTCCAAACTCACCAGTCGAGCCACTGCCAAACTCACCAATCGAGCCAATGTCAGGACGCACCTCCACGACTCTCGAGCTAACTCGTCAAAGAACACTCTCTCCGGTTCCCTCCCCAGCCTGTCAATCTTAATATGTGTCACGGGGCGTCAGCCTTCACCTGTTCCTTCGCGACACTCGTCTCATGAGTCCAGGAAGTGAAAGAGACAAGGTTCGCGTGGTTCCAGAGTCTCCTCAAGCCGTCGGTCTGCGCGTCGTTCTGCAGCTCGAGATGAGAATGCGCATGAGGTTACGGTTGAGCAGCAAGATGAACATCAGGGTGATTATCAGGGCATGCAGGAAGTTGAGCAGCAAGTCGACCAACCAGCTGAGGTCACTCCTGCGGATCCCGAACAAGGCGAGGGACAGAGTCAGTTTCACGCACCGACTCCTTAGGCGAGCTCCGACTCCTTCTACTACTGAGGTACTCCTACCCTCTCTTTGTATATACCATTTCATTCATGCATTGTTTTTGTTGTGATTCTCAAATCCTTCTGCAAATTTCTCTTACACAAGAGACTATTTAATTTAAGTTTGGGGGAGGATTTGAGATGATGTATCTGATGTTGTGTTTTGTGATTCGTATTTCAAATTTTTGCATCATATCATGTTTGAGTCTGCATCCATCTATTTGCATAGAAAAACCATAAAAATTTGAAAATTTTTCGAAAATTTCCACAAAAATGGAGTGTTCATGTAGTTTGCACTTGCATGTTAGGATTGAGTCTAGTGTTATTCATATAGGGTTGATGCATTTCGCATAGGGGATGATGATGATTGTAACCTTGTTTGCATGTTGAATTCAATAGGATAGGATCAAGGCACTTGTTATTAGTTCTTTGATGCATGTTGATTGAACTTGAAAATGTAAGATTGAAGCATGTTTTGAATTGACATCATTTCCTATCTACCTGAATCTAATCCTGACTTGCAATTATCCTGTTATGCATTGAAGTTGAACTCATGGATACCATATACATACTTGGATTATCTTTCTCCTTTTTACCACCCTTGTTAATCCAAGTAGTTGATTCCCATCTTTGGAAAAATGCCCCGCATCCATAACCAACCCTTCTTTCAAGCCAATTGTATTCTTGAGTGTCAGGCCTTTTCTGAGTTGAGCTTGTTAGAAAGTGTTAGGTTTTAACCGACAAGAGTAGGATCCTGTGTAGTTCAAGTTCGCGTTATCCAGACTAGTAGGAGTAGGTGAGAACTCGATTTTGGGTATTGGGATGGGATTTCTGCAGAAAAGTGAAGAGTAAAAGAGAAAGCAAAAGGGTAAAGAGTCTTTAGGAGGGAAATGCGTTTTCGAGGTTTACAAGTCTAGTATAGGATTTGGGTTGAGCAACGTTAAAAAATAAAAAAAGATTTATTGGTTCAGGGCATAAAATGAAAAATTTAGACAAGGAAGAGAAAGTAAAACACTTAAGATGTTTAGAATTCAGAAAAGAAAAGAAAGAGAACCATAGTGATAAAAAAAAAAGATTTCCCAATCTGCTAGAATGATAATAAGTGACCTCCTCCTAAGACTAAGTGCAAAGTATAAGAGAATGAGTTTGAGAAGAGATATTGATGAAGGGTAGAGATAGGACCAACTCCGGGGTTAGAATGTTAGAGCTAAGTTTCCTTGGGACCTTTGGGTAGACAGGATACTACTCTTGTATATATCAGTTGGTTTCAACCTTTAGCCTTCTCTTAAGCTCAACTCCTTTTCATGAGAGCACCTTGTTATGTATTGATGGAACCACTTGAGAAGGAGACCACATATTTCTCTAACCTTTTACCTTAACCAAATGAGTTTGACAACATTGCATAGCTTCTTGATTCACGGTTCTCTGTTAATGAATGTTAAAGGGAGTGATTGATAGGATTGCATGTGTAGATTAAAGAAATAAAGTTCCTTCACCATGCCTCATAGAACTAAAAACAAGGACCTTGATTCTAACTATTTCATTCAACATGTTTTAGGTTCTGAGACCCCATTTTCAAACCTCTCTTCCATACTTTGTTCTTGTTATTTGCTTGAGGGCAAGCAAAGGATAAGTTTGGGGGAGTTGATATGTATATATTTTACACTCTTTCTTCATGCATTTGTTATTCATTTTGTTCTCTTAACTCATTGTTTTGCATTGTTTTTAGTTTCTTTTGTATAATATGCATATCTAGGTAGTCTTTGCATTGGTCCTGCATACATCTTGCATATTGGAGTTATTTCAGGTGTTTAGGAGATGTCCAGACTGTTGGAACCGAATGGAGGTTGAGACATGCGGCTCGACCAAGCATGACCGGAATGGACGTCATCTGACTCGACCGACATGCGACTTGGACGCGCTCCCAGGAAGAAGCACCAATATCCCACTCGATCCATCATGCCTAGAATGAATGTCATCAACGCTCGAGCCACGCTCCAACATCAACGCTCGAGCCACGCTCCAACATCAACGCTCGAGCAACGCCCCAACATCCACGCTCGAGCCACGATCCAACATCCACGCTCGAGCCGCTTTCCGAACTCCCTCACTAGAGCCGCTCGACAGCCGACGTTCCGAACTCCCTCTCTTGAGCCGACTTCATCCACCGTTCGAGTTCCAAACTCCCTCTCTCGAGCCGAATTCATCTCCCGTTCGATCCTCACCAATCAAGCCAACTGCTGAACTCAATCAAGCCACTCACGCTGCTGCACTCAATCGAGCCAATTTCACTCACGCGCTCGAGCCACCACTCGAGCCACCAGTCGAGGGATTTAGCTTTCGACATCTTCATCCAAGTTGTTGGTAATTGAGTCCTCTTTCCAATGCCGTTTATTTCAAGCCAATCGGAGGTGTGGTTCAAGAGTTATCATTGTTTTAGTGGATGCATATACATCAAGCTCGAGCCACGTTTCGAGCCACGTCTTGAGCCACTCATCACGTGCATCACTTGACCTCGCTTGATCCACCTTGCTGCACCGACTCGATCACACATGTCAGGAAGATGCTCTGTCTCACACGCTTCAGGAGATTCCCAAACCGACTTTTTACCTTGTCGTTTTAGGTTTTAGGACTTTCCATGTTGGACTATATATACATTTTGTTAAGTCTTTGCCCAGACATCTTTTATCTTGTTATGTTCTTTTCCTTAAGGTTTTACCTAGCCACCAAAAACGTTCTCAGACTTTGTAATCCGACATTTTTGAGTTTATTGAGTTTTTGCATTTGATTTCTTCTGCAAAGTTGTTCATGTCATTTTTATCTATCTTACTATGCTTGATTCAATGTTTTCCGAATTCGTATCTTTGATGATGATTTCTGGATCTGAGTAGTGTGATTGTTCTTGAGGATGGGATAAATTAGGTGGAGGATCTTAGTATGTAGGGTGTTTAAGCTTAGATTCGTATGATTTCCATCTGGACTAGAGTTATAAATACTAGTTTCTCTCTGATCAATTGGAACTAGGTCTTAGACATTTCCACACCCAAAAGGTGTTTGATGAAATGTCTGACCAACTAGTACCAGAGACTTACATACCTAGCCTAAGAGATTAGTTGTCTAGGATGTTAGTTGACGTGAATGAACTTGTTTTTCATGCCATGCTTGATCATGTTTCTCTAGCGAGAGCTAGGTTTGGAAGTGGTTGAGTCTGAATAGCTTCTGTCAAGAGATTGGATTAGCTAAGTCGTGATGTTCATTGTTTAGGGATAGTTTGCTTGTGGCATGTTAAACACTCTGTACACTAGGATACTCCATCGACATCAATTACTCCCATCCTTAGGACTTCTATCTTTCTGATTTTTATTACATCCGGAAACCATTTTTGATCTTGGTATCTAGTTCATGCTTAGAATCGTTTTTGCTTTTTACTCATATTTACTTCTTGTCATACATTTTCGTTTCTAGTTTTGTAACTCATTTCCGTTTTGCATTCTGATCAGTCTAGGATTGTTAGCCAAACACTCTTTTGAATTGGCTTGACTTGTGATTGCTTGATTGCTAGCAACATCCCATTTGGATTGACACCTTAAGTACTACAACACATAAGGTTAATTGAACCTACTAGGAGACACAAAAAGCCTAGTATCAGGTACCATCTTTAACTGTACAACTAAAATAAGTGATCACACACAGCAATATTTTACTGGCATGTTTACATCAACTGGACATCAAGTTTCTACACACGATTTTGCTAACTTTATTCCAACTGTAACTTATGAAACAAATGCCGACTTGACCAAGGATTTCACTGATCAAGAAATATATGAAATTGTATGTTTAATCGGGGAGGACAAAACGCCTAGACCAAATGGTTTAACGGCTAGAATCTACAAACAATGTTGGGCAACGGTTGGTAACCATGTGATACATGAAGTAAAAGCTTTCTTTGAAACATCTAACATGAAACCGAGCATTAATCATACAAACATTTGTATGATACCAAAGATTGATCACCCTGAAACTCTATCAGATTACCGCCCAATAGCGCTCTGCAATATTTTATATAAGATCATTTTAAAATGTCTAGTCAAACGGCTTAAGTCTCATCTCAATGGCATAGTCTCGGACGTGTAAGCTGATTTTATTTCGGAGAGAATAATTCAAGATAATGTTTTGATTGCACATGGAGTTATGCATTCATTGAAGGTTCGCAAACGAGTTTCTAAAGCATATATTGCACTAAAAATAGATGTTAGCAAAGCTTATGTTAGAGTGGAGTGGAATTTCTGTAAGACCCAATCCAGCCCACTAAGGGCCCAACAGTTTTGATCGTAAACCTACGTGCGCATGTGTACATATGTATATATCTCCCTCTACCTCCAGCCGCTTCTTTGCACAGCGAAGACAAAACCCTAAAGCATCAGATCTCCTTGGTTTCAATCCTTCATCGCCATCATTAGTGATCAAGAGTTGACGTTGTGTTTTCTATTTCCTTTCGGGATCACGTTAAGCGGAGAGAAGAGTTGAACGTCTCGTTTTCACCGTTTAACACCGGCTTCATTTAAGTAAGGCAAATCTATCATGGATATGCCTTTATTGGTTACTGAGTTCGTAATTTATGACACCACAGTTGGTTTTAGTGAAGAAGAGAAATTCAAAAACAGTGTCAAGTAGTGGTTTTGGTGATCTGTTTCCCGTTGGATCTGAAGGAACCAGATCACGCTTTTGGTGTCGTTGGAAAGATATTTCTACAAGGAAGAAGCAGCAATAAACGGTATTTCGATCCGAGGTAAGATCGAGCCGTAAAACATGATCAAAGTTAGTGAAAAATCATTGTTTTCTGAGCCCAGAAATTAACTAAAGTGTCAGATATAGTTTGCAGTTTCGACCTAAGGTTTTGGTGGAAGAATTCCGGCGTTACCTGAGCACATAAAGTCTGTTCGACGTTTGTTACAGATAAAAGGGGTGTTAGGGAAGCCACCTGAGCCTTCGTTATCACCGTAAAAGGTACACCTTAGCTTCTATGTTGATTGCTTGTCAGACAGAAATCATCTGCTTCTGTCAAAAACTAGGAACCCTAATCCGTGTTGAACTGTTTTCCTTCTGCTGCAAGTTTCAGATTGTTGCCAGTTGCTTCAGTCTTTCTTTCCAGTTCTTGCCAGCTCAAAGTCAGGTGAGGGTGGTATTTGCGGTTATGCAGTAGCCTCTTTCCTTATATATTTTTTGATAGTTGCTAAGTATAGGCTCGAGAATTGTCTTTGGGTTGTTTGTGATTACATGATGAAGTTAGGTTGTTAGTAACTTGAATGTGTGATGTTAATGCTTAAGGATACATGTTAAAACAAGTTAGCGAATTGCATAAGCATATGCATGAGAACGAGAATGAGAATGTTAGTGTGGGACTAGTTGTGCCATGAGGGCCTTGCTCTGAGTGTGGGAGTAGTTGTGCCGCAAGGGCCTTTCTCTGAGTGTGATATTTAAGGTGCATGATTGCATGACAACAAGATAAAGAAGAGTATAAATAAGTACGTGTTGCATATCCTCGATGTGATGATTGTTGATAGTTAGAAGTTTTGATTCTATGCTAAGTAATGGTCGAGTTTATGTTTGAAACGTGTTTATTGTATGACTGGTGGGCAGAGTCGATCTCCTCACTAAGTAAACTCTTTTTACTCACCCCTTTCTCTTTTCTCTTCTTCAGGTCAGGAGAGAAATGTGAATAGCTACGCAAGTTGGTACTTTCTTTTGGTGTATTTTGGGATTGGGGTGTTACAATTGGGGGGGGGGGGTATTCAATCTAATATTCCAAGAGATTTGAGTTTTCATAAGATTTTAAATGATTTTGATGATTTTAGGGAAGTTGTTATTATTTATTGTAAAAAAAAATTCAAATTCCACCTAAAACCATGATATTTGGATTTATGCATATTCAGTTTTTAACTAAACAAATCCTCTCAAATCCTCTAGAATTCTTAAAAATCATTCAAATCCAATCCACAAAGTGTTTTGAATAACAGTAGATTTTAAAGTAAATTTTTAAATCAGCACTTCAATAACAATAGATTTTTAAATTATCAATTCAATAACAGTGGATTTTAATAGACTTTTTAAAATCAATGATTAAATAACATCGGATTTGTATAATCATAGCAATATATAACGTTATATATCATTGTTTGCCCTAGCCGTCTCTCCTCTCTGGCACAACCACCGAGGTTCTCTTCTCCGGCGGCGCCGAGTCCAATCGGCGTCGCTGGGACCTGTTTTCTTCATCTCCGCTGCCTCCTTTTCCCTTGTAGTATGTTTAGTCTAGTTTCAGCTCTATCGAAGGTCTTCAGTGATCCCAGATCTCACCTCCGCCCATGCGTCAGCTTCAACCACCCTCTTCTCCTCCGCTTCTAATAAGTCTCCTCGTTGAGTTTATTCCATCGAGTTCCCAACCCCCAGGTACCGCTACCAAGATCCATAAGAGTCCCTCTAGGCCCAGTTTCCGTCTGTCTCACCGCCTCCTCTTGCCGTCAACGTCAACATCTTTCCGCTCCTTGGATCTAGATCCTCTCACCAAGTGTTGTGCTTGGATGCAGCTGGACGGAAGCTCTGTTTTGACGCTGGAACCGGTGAACTTTCTGACGACGAAACCTTCATCCTTGACGACCTCTTCTTCTCTTTCGTTAACCCTTTGCTCCAGGTTTAATCTCCATTCTTATCTCGAAACCCTGGAAGATAGTTTCCCTTGGATACACTATAAGTCATTCCTGACTTGGAAGAGCCTTAGATCCATGAGCTTTAACTTCATATCAAGGCCAAATCGGCTAGTATTAGTGTATCCTGCTTGGTCAAGTCGAGTTATACTCGGTAGCAGATCCCTAGTTACTTTGATTTTGCTTGAATCTCCTTTGTGTCAAGGCCAGTTGAATAGCTTGGTTTGGAAGTTTGCACTGCTGTTCTTTGTTAGTGAATCTGAGCCAATCGAATTACCTCTATTGCTTGCTTTCTCTGAACTTTATCCTCCATATCACCAAGAGCTCAAATATTCTAGTGTCGTCTTGTAACTAGGTTTAGGCTAAAATCCACTCTCCCCCTATCTAGTCAACATGTGTTTAGCTTAAGGATATCATTAGTCCGAAGACTGCTAGTGAACCTTAGCCAACCCCTATTGCTACTTTGGTCTAAGAGTCCTTTGAGAACCTTGTTACTAGATCCACTTAAGGATGAACCTCTAGATGAAGGTTATAACTTGATGAAGATTGGCATTATGATCCCACCTCTATTGAGTGGGGGTTACCTCTGCTTCACCAGCCTCCTCTATCTCCATCGCCTACTGTTTATGGTTTCCACTTTGCAACTCATCAACTTCTTGAAGTTTCCTCATTTAAGCATGTTAACTAGCGACATTATGATCTCTACTCAAAGAAGTAGCGGTTACCGCAACCTCCTCAAGCTACCCTCATCCAAACCCATAATCGCAACTACCATTGTAGTCTTATCTTTTCGGTCAAGGGTCATGAGAGAACTCTAGAGTTAAGCGTGTTTGACCTGGAGTAGTCTCAGGATGGGTGACCTTCCGGGAAGTGACTGTCGAAACTGTGTGAGTGAGGACAAAACATAGAGAAAGATCACATGGTCATTTGTAGGGACGGTAACAAGTCTTTAAAATCTCTCGAACGTAGCAAACCAACCTTCAGATATGGGTTAGCTCACGGGCCTAGTGAGAGGACGTGAGGCCCATTGACTGGGAGTGGACATGGGATCTACTGAGAGGTGGTGGTCGGGGCGTTACAAGTGGTATCAGAGCCGAACCCAGACGATTGTGGAGTCCTGAGAGAACTCCAGAGTTAAGCGTGCTTGGGTGACCTTCCGGGAAGCAACTGTCGGAACTGTGCGAGTGAGGACAAAACACAGAGAAAGATAATGTGGTGATTTGTAGGTACGGTAACAAGTCTTTAAACCCTCCCAGACGTAGCAAACCGGCTGTTGGATATGGATGGGCTCACGGGCCTAGTGAGAGGACGTGAGGCCCATTAAAGAAGATGGGTCCATGGACTGGATTTGACATGGGGCCCACTGAGAGGTGGCGGTTGGGGCGTATACACCGGTTTTCAGAGCAATACCAACCTTGCTCACACCTTTAGCGAAGCCTTTCCGAGAGTATCAGCTTTGGTCGTTCCTTTGCCACTTAGTCTTTGTTCCACGACAATGACCATTATCTCTTTCCTTGACCTGCTCATGGAAGATGCATCGATATACCTTGGTTTCACAGGTTCCAAAATGCTATCAAGCCTTTGGTCCATAGCTCTCAAGCTCCAAGTATCTGTTTCCCCTATCTATCTTTGTTGCCTTGATGTTTTAATTTCTAGGAAGCCCCCACTTATGTTCTCTTTTAAGATATCCTATGTACTTTGTATGTTACTCTTTCGTTAAGAAATGATAACATATGTTTGTCCAAAAAAAACAAAAAACGTCGGATTTGTAAATTTTACACAAATCACTTAAAATGTCAAGTTGAATACATCTTCTTAACTTAAATGGTTGATAAATTAAAAACTTGATTTGCTCACAATTACAATATTATAATTACCACTTCAAAATATTTCACAAGATAATGATGCAAATACAACAAACAAACAATATAAAAATGTAATATAGTTTTAAAAAAAACTATAATATTTTAAAATAATTAGTATTCTAAAAGATAAATATAGATTTACTGAATAACTGATATATTAAAAATAAATATTATCTTAAATAAATAAATTTTTAAAAAGAAATATAACAATAAGTGCGGTATAACATGGGATTTGTGTTTATTAAATTAGGTCTTTGTGTTTATCTCTAACATTGTCAAGCTCTCTCGTCTTTGTCTTGCCCACCAGAAAATCTCTTCGTCTCTCTTCAATCAATCGCACATAATGGCACAGAAAGAACAAATCACAAGTGAGAAGGTCGGTTCAGTGGTCTTGTATGTTATTTTGGCAGCCGTTCTGATTTTTCTTTACGTTTTTACAATCGAAGAAAGTAATCGCAAAATCCGGGTGCCGGCAACAGAATTAGCTTCTATGGATTTCACGGTGCACAATATTACGGAGACTCGTCTTAGCGCAAATTGGGATTTGTCCATAAGAATCCCTGGTGATCTTCCTGGTTATTATATATGTCTTCAAGGAGATGTTCAAGCTTCCTTGCTTTACAAGAATGTCACTCTGGCTATCTCAACCCCACAAAAGTAAGCAATTTTATTTGATCTCGCATACTATTTTTTGATTTACTACTAAAAACCGTTTTAAAATTCTTAAAATTTGTTCATATTTTGTAACTAACTGAATCTTCTATATGATTTAGATACAACGATCTCAAATACTACAATCCTCAGATTCTTAAGCTTTCAGCAAACGTTACGGAAGAAGATATTTGCGGTTTGATTGGAAAAGATATTATAAACGATGTCAAAGAGAGGAAAGAAGTAAAGTTCGGATTACAGTTTTCTCTTACTGATTGCAGAAAAAAATCGACAGGAGTTATGAGCTATGCGTGCAATGAAGCCACCTTGCGGTTCGAGCCAGACTCTGAGTCTGAGATGAAGGCCACTGTGTTTGGGAAACATCCAACCTGCACCAGTTTTTAACCAAGTCCAAGCCAGTTCATTGTTTTCTTTTGGCGTGTGACCTAATTTTTTATAGTTAGTTATTCAAGTTGTTATCTTCACTTTTGAATATTAATTATCAGCTTTTAATTAATCAAGAAAACTCTATGATATTGTTTTTTTAGGAAGCATGTCGTAAAAGTCCGTTGAGCCTTTCCTGCCAGCTAAATCTTAGTTCTTACGTTGCGCCACACTCTCAACAAAAGGAAAAAATAAAAAGGAATGTTATTGTTTTTGTTAAGGAGACGATATGGTTCAAAAGAATCTGTTTTATATAGTGAAGGATCAGTTCATGTTAATGCGACATAGAGAGTGGTTCTATATATGTTTATCAAATGTTTATGAAAAAATAATAGCATTGAATACATAGATGTAAATTAATCTGTATTTTATCAGGGACATAAATAATAAATAAACCCTGCAGCCTGCAGGTTAATTAACCTAAAATATGTAAATTGTAAAACCAATTTTGTAGGGATGTTTTGAGTTTTGTTAAGGTCCTTCGGCGGTGACAGAATCTGCAACTTCCGGAGATCTCTATGGAAGCGTCGTAAGGTCAGGAGAGAATTACAAGAAAAATGAAAAAGTATTATATCCTAAATAATACGTCTTTATGTCGTTCCTAATCACTTACAGTCTCAAATAATATCTATAAGCGTCTTTGTCTTCCTTTAGTTCTTTTTTTTGTTTTATTCTCTATAATGATCAATCGAACGTGAATTATGGTAAAAGATCTGATCTTACCCTTTTGTATCATGATTACTATTATTGGTATCTTTGCTTTTCCAGCAGCTTTTATGGCTTTTGAACTCCTACAAGATTTTCGCGAAATCCCCATGGTGCCGAAAATAGAAGGGTATATTGGTGTTTTAGTACGTTTTTGAAAGTTAATAGAAAAGATAGTACAATTACTATTTGAAATTGGTAAAATAGTCGGTTTTGACTGTTTGTGTAATAAAACTTGGGTGAGATAAAAATAATGTGGGGTAGAGTCTGTAATTGGAAAATGACGGAAAAGGGCTTCCGCCCAATCTCTCGTTTCTCATTCTCTCTCTCTTCCTTTCCGCTTTCTCTCTCTAACCACTCTCATATTACAGTGCCACAAATTTACTCTCGTAACTCTCTTCTTCCTTCATAAAATTAGGGTTGAATCATTATTAATCATCAACAATGGTTTAATTTAATATAGTTTTAGGATCCGTTTTAAGGTCTAAATTTGGGGACAGTATCGAGTTGAGAGGGTTGAGATGACGGGTCCGGGTTTTCGTTCCATCGTCGGTGAAGCTATTCTCCGTGGTGTGGTTGAAGCTCAACATCTCTTCCTCCATGTTTAGAAAACGCAGACTTCGGCTATTAGGTTCGGGGAAGAAGATGACATAACGAGTTAATTACTATTTTGCCTCTCTGTTTAGTTAAAAAAAAAAATATATGATTGGAAGAATCGAACCGTGGACTATTTATAGTGTTACCAGTCCATCCAACCACTGGATTAAACTAACTTCATTTCATAATTTGTTAACAATAGTATATATCCTAATTAATAGAAAATATATAAAAATTCCTTATTTAGTGTACACATTTCTTACATACATATAAATATTTTTATTTCATTCATATTGAATATATTATATATCAGCTGTACGAATAAAAACATGTATATTAATATATATATAAGTACACTAAATGAATTATACGTGTTAAACTTGTGTATTATTATTCATTTGTATACTTGATATCTGTACACATTATAATGTGTACAGACACATGTACACTTAAAAGTGTGTACGGATACAAAAGATTCTATCTTTGCAATAGATTTTATCTTTGCAACAGATGGATGACCTCATCTATTGTGCCACAAAGCTGTATCTACAACAATGTTGATTATACAAAATAAGTCTTGATTCCCTGGAACTGTGATCGAAGCTCTATCAAGCACTTACAAATTGCAGATTTGTTCACCCCTCCCAATCATCAGTCCCTTGATAGGATCCTGTATCATGCAAGATTCTTGATCAAACATAACACGACAACCTAAATCTCTGGTTAACTGGCTTACACTGAGGATATTGAGGCGAAAATCTGGGATATAGAGGACATTGTTCAAAATCAGAGACTCATTTAGTCTAATCTGACCAATTCATGCAATCTGTATATCTGGTCTAGTAGGTAAGGTCACGGTTTTACCACAAACACTATCAGTCATATTCACAAACAAGCTCTTATCATGTGAAACATGATGAGTAGCACCACTATCTATGATCATAGACCTAGATGACAATGTATTACCGGTGACTCTCAAGATCCCTACAAATTTTAAAGTAGAGGACGAGAAAGCCATACCAAGCAATGCAGTGATAAGACCACCAGAGGTAGATGGCATTGAAGTCTGATCGAGTGGTGTTGAGAGCTATGAGTTGAAGTAGGCTATAACACCCTGAATTTGATCTTGAGAAAGTGCTCTTGACTGATTGCATAAAGTGTTATCATTGACAGTTAAATCTGTTAAAGTCATCTGGCCACTGCTGGTTTGTTAGAAGAAGTATTAGCCTTTCCCTTATGTTTGAAACCCACCGGATAACCATGTATTTTGTAGCATTTGTCTATAGTGTGACCATCATAACCGCAGCGAGAACAAATGGGCATGCATGTCTTCTGAGTGTAAGTAGCGTTGACTGATACAGGGTTTGTTGAGATTTCATGGTTGGCCACATGAAAGACTGAAGCATTCTGGACAGGTGTAATGCTTCGCTGACTATAGTCATGATCAAGTAGGTTGTACACTTCAGCAAGAGTAGGTACATTCTTCTTCATGATGATCAGACTTCTAGCACTTGAATAAGATTCATTTAGACCAGCTAAGAACTTGATGATCTTTGTGTGCTCAGCTTGGACAGACGTAGCTCTGCAATAGTTGCAGTTTTGACAAGTTTTAACACAATCCGCTCCATCAAGATCATCCCATAGTGTTTTAAGCTTTGTATAATAGGTTGATAGCTCTGTAGATCCTTAATGAAGAGACCAGATTTGTTGTGTAAGTTGATAAGATCTTGGCAAGTTTGTGATGTGAAAACGCACAAGTAAGTCTTGCCACATCGCAGAAGCGTCTTTGAATCGTAGAATACTCCCATAAATCTCTTTTGTCACAGAATTCAGAATCCAAAATTTCACCATTGCATTACATCTTGACCATATACGATAATGTGGATGTGTTTCTAATGGTCTATCAAGAGATCCATCCACAAACGCAAGCTTATTCTTAGCATCTAAGGCGGTAGTAATAGCTATATTCCAGGTGTTATAGTTTGTTCCATCAAGTACCTCAGAGATGATAGAAGATCCTGGATTGTCGCCGCTGTTCAAGAAGTAAGGAGAGTATTGAATTCCATCAAATGTGAATTGTTCTTGTGACATTTGAGATGAGAGAGGATTTGAAACACCGAAAGATTGTATCGAAATTGAAGAGAAAGCAGGATTGACTCCAAAGGAAGCAGGTTTGGCTCCAAAAGTAGCAGGATTAGCTCCAAAGGTAACGTGATTCACCAGAATAGATGGATCTTGGAAGTTTCTCACCGGAATAGATGAATCTTGGAAGTTTCTCACCGGAATAGATGAATCTTGGAAGTTTCTCACCGGAATAGGTGAATGTGAAGGTGATATCATCGGAGAAGACGAATAACTCGCCGGAATAGGTCGAGTGGTCTTCGATCGATCTGGATTTGCTGATTTTGCTGCAGAACCAGAACCGCGAGCTAATCGCTTTGAAGTTCGACGAAGCGTAACTATTTTGAACTCAATTTGTTAGAAATTATCAATCGGAGAAAAGATCCGATCAATTTAGGTCAAAGAAAGCGGAAGAAGATGAAGATCGGGAACAAGATCGAAGATGATGAAGTTGATTCATCGCTTTGATACCATGTTAGATGAACGAGAGAGTGAGAAAGTTAGTTAGGAAACGAGGATCAAATAACTCATTCTCAGTCAGCTTAATGTGTACATTTTACATTTCCTCTTCTTATATATGTATCACATTTACTAAACCAGAGTTAACAATCCGGTTAACTCTAATCAATATAAACCAGTTTCATCTATACTCTAATAACATGTTTACAAAAGACATTAGTTACGTACGATCTCTAACACTTTCAAAAGGCTCTCTCATATTTTTCGTGCTCTCTAAAAATATATCCTCATCTTTCTTCGATTTGATCGCCCATAGATAGAATGGAACATGAAAAAGAACCTCTAACTACAGGAGAAAAGGTCGGTAGCGTGTTCATCGCTAGTTCAACCGTAGCCATGTTAGCTGCTTGGATTGGCCTTCTGGTTTATTGATCCAACCTTCCTGGTAGCTCACTTTCGGACTTCATGTCAAAATTGCCGCCGTCGCCGCCGGTGCCACCGGAAATAGAATTATCTTCTATGGATTTCACGGTGCACAATATTACACGGACACGTCTTAGTGCAAAGTGGGACTTGTCGATAAGGATCCCTTATTATCTTCCTGATAGCTATATATGTCTTAATGGAGATCTTCAAGTTGCCTTGCGTTACAAGAATGTTACTATTGCTACCTCATCCCCACAAAAGTAATTAGCAAAATACACTATTATTTGGGAAAGACATAATGGAAAATGTCAAAGAGAAGAAGCAAGTGCTTTTTGGGTCGCGGGTTTTTCTTACGGATTGCAGAGAAAATATGCCAGAAGTTATGGGTTTTAGGTGCCATGAAGCTACCTTGCGGTTCGAACCTAGATCCGAGATGAAGGCGACCATGTTTGGGAAACACCCAACATGCATCAATTTTTAACCAAGTCCACTACATGTCTATATCACAAGTTCATTGTTTCGTGTTTTTTTGTTTCTTTCACCAATTCATTGTTAAGTTTGCAAACTTCACTAATTAGGCTTTTTTTTTTTGGTTAAAA
Source organism: Camelina sativa (assembly GCF_000633955.1). Lineage (NCBI taxonomy): Eukaryota > Viridiplantae > Streptophyta > Magnoliopsida > Brassicales > Brassicaceae > Camelina > Camelina sativa. The sequence goes on from NC_025691.1 coordinate 20,151,692, forward strand.
TTTTACTAAGGTTTTCTTTAAAGATTTATATGCGGTAATATTTAATTAAACTGGTTTCTAGACTTTCGATTTTAATTATATTTTTTTCAGCTCTAATGATATATAGGTTTACGGAAAGTGAAAACTTATTCCTCTTAACTAATATCAAAAAAAAAAACAAAAAAACAAATATCAAACTAATGTATGTTTTCCCAAAACCTTGAATTAATTAAAAGTTATAATCATAGAAGATAGTACAGAAGAGTAACAGAGTAAATTCACTGAAGACTAGCAATATCTGATATTAAATATACAAACTTTAGGTGAAAAAAAAGGATATTATGTATTTGTATAAATCATTTCGAAATTCTATTGGAAAAATGAGAGAGATGTAGCTTGTAAGTTAGGCCTTTTGAAGGTACAATATGGGCCGTTAACAACAAATTACTTTAACCGAATGTGTGCAAAATTTCAATACTTTGGCCCAAAAATAATGAAGTGGGATAGGAGAAGTAATAAAAGTCAAGTATTAAAAACCTTTTTGAAGAAAAGGGGCATTCCGAGAATTGAACTCGGGACCTCTCGCACCCTAAGCGAGAATCATACCACTAGACCAAATGCCCAATTTTGACAGAAGTTTCACTGTAATATTACATAAACAAAATCATCCACATCTGTTTTGTTTACCTAAACTATATGATTATGATTCAAAGAGTATTAGTAAATTTATTATTGAACCGACGCGAGATTCAATAATATTTTTCATTGGAATAATCAATAATCTAACATCTAAAACTATAATCCTTTGCAAGTTAAAAAAGTTTAACCTAAAAAACCTTAATAAAAGGTTACAAAACAAACAAAGCCACCTTAAAGAAACTGGCAAAAAAATCTATTCTAAATTTCATAAAAAAGCCCTTGGATTTACTAATTCTAGCACATGACATTGATAGTTAAATTTTCCTCAACCATCACACCAAAAATCACAAAATCGCCACTTTCACAAACACCCAAAATTGCAAGGTCCTAAAATAACCCAAAAGAAAAAATCCAATCCCCCTAACTCTCTCATGCACCCTAATTAATCCCCTCAATTAACCTCACCGGCTATAACCGGTAAACTCAATCTATAAGCAATCTAGCAATGGCTACCATTGCTATAAGATATATATATATATATATTATCTTTTAATTTTCCTTTTTTAATGGTGTTTTTTTTTTTGTTAAAGATTATTATTATGTTATTGATAATATGTATATGAAGGAAAAAATAAACAATAAGAGGATTAATAAAAAAACAGATCTTAATTACTTAATAATATAATTATTACACCCATATCTTATAATATAATATAATATAACCGAAAACAATAAAAAAGAAATTTACATTACATCATCACGTAAAAATAAATAAATGAATAAAAAACCTTGAGGCGTCTCTCATCTTCACCAATCGAAAAATTATTTTAACTTTGTAGTCTTCTTATAATTAAGTTTTTCTTTCTTTTTAGTTTGTGTCTGGAAAAATTTGGTTTAAAGTCTTGTCTTTGAGGTGTGGTGTTACCGTGTGCGGTAAGGAGGAGAAGGAAAGGCTTGTGCTTGTAGACTTGTGTCTCTCTGCGCAATTCGGTAACTCTACGATCATCTTTCTTCTTTCTCTTTCATTTTTCTCGAAGCGTTTTTTTTTTTTTCCTTCTGTAAAATTCTTATCTCGAAGCGCCGTAATGTGAATTTAATCTGAGGATTAAGTTAAGATCGACTTCATTGTTTCTTTTTTTCTCGATTTTTTTTTGCTTTGATTGTTCTCTACTTGCTTAGATCTACTTCTTTTACTTGAGATTGTCTTTTTGTTTGCTTTGATTGAAGTGTTCTTGAAATAAGATGTGGTTTCTTGATTTTAACAAAGATCAAAAAAGGATTTATTTTTATTTCTGCCCTGTAGCTAAATTTTATAACATGAATCCTCAAATTCGTAGACTTGTTTGTGTTACCCAAATTCTCAAACCCTTTTAGTTTTGGTGAAATTGCGTTTGCTTTCGAGATGCACAGTGTGGTGATCTATTTAAGCTGCTAAGTTTTTTTTTTTTTTTTTTTTTTTTTTTTTTTTTTTTTTTTTTTTTTTTTTTTTTTTTTTTTTTTTTTTTTTTTTT